>NC_090922.1:1417191585-1417500940 GCF_040938575.1 Ambystoma mexicanum | reverse complement strand
TGCCCTTACCCTGTACTGGTGGCTAGGTGCAACATTTCGGCCTTTCAGCTCGACTAGTGCCTGCCTCATGGGACGGACCTGCGGTTCTTGCCGCTTCCATGTTGCCTTTTGGAACGTTGATGTAGGCCCTGTGTGCCATGATGGTACAGGGCGTCACACAAGTGGAAGCTGGTCAATTATTGCAGATGCAGCCCTCGGTGATGATGGATGTTTTGGTGTTATTTTGCAAATTGCTGTGGGGCCTTTGTCATTTGGATGTGCATTTAAATTGTATTCCGATATTTGTCGTGTTGCGTTATTCTTTGCAGGTGATGTGGCGATTTTCGATTTGTGGCGGTATGTATTGCGAGATGATCTGCATTGTGTTCCGCCTTCTGAGTTGAGTTGTGTGGTACAGTACTGGCCGCGTTTGCCTACGTAGCACAGTATGGTCACGGATAGGGGCTGCCATTGTGACTGTTTACATGATGTGCTGTTCAGGGGCGGGGGATTGGCTTTTGGCCGACTGGTGCCTGTCAGCCAGGTCGATTGGTGGAATGATGGGATGTTCAGAATGTGGCTGGTCACAGGTGCCTGTGTTTGCGTGCGTTTGTTGGAGGGGGACTGGGGTCATGTCCATTGGAATAGCTTCTGTATTCATGCCATCTGTGCCCTGCAGCTCCCATCGGCCCCTCTTGGGATGAGCCTGGCTGCTCAGTCACTCTGCCAACTTGTGTGGTACATGCTTCTGCTGATGGTTGGTTTGTTTACTGGCAAGAGTACAGGGCTGGTGCAATCCCCTTCAGGATGCTGTTTTGGATGTTGCCTTGCGCTGGTGGCAAGCGATGGGGGACTACTGTTGTTTTGTGTCATGTGTTCTTGATTTTCATTTTGATGTATTGTACCTTCACATGCCTGTGCTGCATCAGTACGGCTATGGTGACATGCCGTACATGGATGCCCACTCACGGGGCGCTTTGAGCCCCTGCATGCATTTCTACGTTGGCATGCATGGGTGAATTGTAGATTTCACTGGTTGCATAGTGTGAGTACATTGCGCCTGCCAGGAGTTGTGCAATGTGGCCAGGGAGTGGAGTACAGGCACTCAGTGGGCCATTTACGGTTGGTTCACGATGCCGTATTTCTCGCCATGGCGGAATGGTACTTTACGACGTGCTTGATGGCGTTCAGTACATGTCCGCTAGGGTCAGAATTCGCGTACCGTTGCGCCATGGCGGTGATTCCGGTTTTGCAAGGCGCGCGTGCGCGTACTTGGTGCAGTTAGCGTTGCCGTTCACTGCGGTGTCGCTAATGGCATCGTACTTTACGGTGACGGGTCATAATCGCAACGAGCGGTGTTCGATGGCGGTATTGCATTTCCGCCATCATTTTTCCATTTCCGCCAGGGTCGTAATGAGGCCCAATGTCGTTTATTATTGATTCCGTAAAATTGAAGAGAATTTTGGAAACATAAGAGTGACCACATAATGGTTTATTTGAAATATGTCTAGTATGAAACCCTGTAATGCACACTGGCCCTCTGATCATTTCATGTGTCACTGCGCTCACCCCAACCGTAACAGGTCTGCCAACCATAAGGCATACTCCCTCATTTGGACAATTTAGGCTGGATGCGAAGCTTTGGCTGTTAAATTTGAGCAGAGGAGGATGCCTGAATTCCGTAAATTCTGTAGAGAGCTTGTTCAATAATTGTGTCCCCTGCTTCTCCAAACTACAGAGATAAATCATGTGCGGATTCAAATAGCGCTAGCGTATGTCCACGTTGCCAAGCATAGGCCTAGCCCTCACACACGGAGTTGCCTCATGCCATGACAATCACTGTGCATCATGGGGCGTGAATGTCCGGGGACAAATTTTCATTGAACGAACATCTAATTGGCTCAAATATACTTAAACAAGCCTTAATTCATGGATATGGTAATGGAGTAAAATAATAACAATCAGTGGGTAGGCCAATTCATACCGCATGTGTTGCCAGTTTCCATGCCAACCAGCTTTTCTGATTGCAACCAGAGGCCTTTGCCAAGGCCGGTAGGGACACACGACTTGCATACATCCTACATTGAGTTCTTAAGATTTATTTACGCCCTTCATTTAATTATCAAAAGCAAGTGGGACAGTGGCCACTAGCCTGAGTCAATAGGGCTGACCAAAGCACCACCTTATGCAAGGGCTGAAAGCTATGACAGGCAGTGTAACTCCCTACCCCGATGCTTTTACCTAGAGAGCCCGCTTCTCCTCACTGATGAGGCCCAACAAGACTGAATCATGTCTGAGGATGCTTGTGGTCTCATGCAGAAGGGATGTGACCTAGCAGTTTGGGCTGGACTGCCCCTTATGGGTGGCCTAAATGGAGTGAAGATTCTTGTTTTCTACTGTGTCAAATGGCACTAGAACAGGGTTGTCCAACTACAGGCCTCGAGGGCCAGATCCATTTCAGATTTTCAGGATACCCCTCATTAATATTTATCAGATGCATTTGCATACAATGATTCTAAATATATGCAATTTTTGTATGACTATTAATGAGGGATATCCTAAAAACCAGTCTGGATTCCTATTCTGAAAACCTGTCAGAATGACCGGCCCTTGAGGCCTGGAGTTGGGCAACCCTGTACTAAAACTATAAAACCTATTGTCAACTATGAAACCCATTGTCAAGCATCTACTTCATCAAAGACATCCAGAGCATCATGAATGGTTACATAATGTGTGCTGCATCTTGGTCAGAAGCTGGATTGGAAAGAGTTAATTAGTTTGAGGTCTACTGCTGGGAGCTTTGCTGAATGGTAACAGATGTGTCAACAAGTTTACCTAGGAAAGTGCAAATTGCATTGCACTGCATTTCTACCAAAATGCAGGCAATGCTGACTTTAACGAGTGCAAACCAATTGCCTCCCCATTCAGCAGACAATGAAAAAGGTTTGATTTGCATAGACAAATGCATCCTATCCAGCCACCTTTAGGAGGGATTTTCAGAATCCTCCTGCGGACACTGGCTGGTGGTCGCAGTGCCGGGGACCCCACAGCTGCCCATCATGCACACACCCACACCCTGGTTATCCCAGGACACACATCATTACCAGCTGGCACCACACGCCTCATCAGTGCCCCTCAGATTCCCATGAGGGGCCTTGACATCGACCATTTATTACTTTCAGTGGGATCATTAGTTAATGAATATTAGTGCATTAAACACCGCTGTCATGGCAGATAATGAGGCTTTCCACACATGGTTATTCTAAGAGCAACACTTTTCAATGTCACTGGTGGATATTACTCTGGCACATGCGCTAATGCCTTTCTAATGGCACCCTTCCCCAAGGACTGCAGGATCTGAGTGGGCGCCGCATTCGATGATCGACAGCCCCTGTTAGCCAGGGTCTGCGCCTTGTGTCGCTGAATGGGCCTATAGGGGGCGAATGGATAAGCCGGACCACCTGTCTATGCACAGAGTGATGAGTGTAATGGAATATAAACCTATATAGTAGATGAAATGATCTGTGTAGCTTCATGGTGGCACTAGGTAGCACCAGACCTGCAGACCCTACACGAGCCTGATGGGGTTACCTTTCCCTCCTTAACATGTATCCCCAGCCTGTAACCCTCTGCATCCCCTCACCCCACATACTTCTTACAGCAACCCATTAAAAAGAATTATAATTATAATCACATTAGACCCCCCTGTTGTAAAGTGCCCTGTTGATTTCCCGCTATGTTCACACCATAGAAAACCCAATGCAAGTATACAAACAGGTAAACTACAAATGTCTAAATTTTCCAGTTTATAACATCTTCCTCTCTCTCTCTCGCACTCTTTCTCTCTGACTCTCTCCCTTTCCTAACCTCTCTCACTTTCTCTAGCTCCCTCTTTGTCTGTTTCACTCTTGTCCTCTCTCACGCTCTCTGAAACACCCAAAGAAAGAAGATTTTCAGGCATGGGAAATGCATTTGTTCGGCGATGACATAGTGGTATTAACAATACTTAATTTGTAATAAAATAAGTGCCAGGGCCCAAATATTGACTTGCCTGGTGGCAGGGACATCCCCATCTACTGTTGACACCGCTCACTCTTGCTCCATACAGTGTCACACGACTGCTCCATACGGTGTCAACATAGTTGGGGTTAAAGCTCCAACTCCCACTGGTTCATTGAGGGTGAAATCAACATAACACATTAGTTGTGTCTTGAAATAAAGGTACTACCCAAACTGATTATTTCCAATTGATCATATGGTAAATCTGTCTGAATTCGGCCAGTACCATTCGATCGTTTGGAAACGATCAGATTGGGTAATCACTACCAAACATGGGGAGCAGGGGTACCGGGGGAGGGGGACGGAAAAAAAAAAGAAAATTGGACTCTGCGGCTTCGGGTCCGATCTGCGTAGGAGGGACGGATCCGATGCCGCAGGGTCAGAAGATGAGCGAACGTCAATAAGGTAAGTAGGGGATGGGTGAGGCAATGTATTGAGGGCTGTGGGGGTTTTTTGTGCCAGATGTGGCGGCAGCAAAATTGTCTTCGCGGCCAAATTCACCACGGCCAATTTGGCCGTGAACAATTGTGCCACGGCCAAATCGTATATATCCCAAATAAAATGTTTAAATGTTTCTTTAAAACACATCATCGTTAACATGTTGCTCTAATCTTATCAGTGTCAAGTGGTGCATGTTAACAATATAACAAAGGGAAAAAAGATAAGACATGCTTTCCTCCTGTTGTAAATTGATGGACGAATGTAGGCAAAATCATTACTAAACTGATGAGTGGCCCATCACAAACTCCAGCAAGATCGTCTTGCATCGGTTGGCACTCTTGACTGGCTCTCCGGTTCAATATGGGTCTGTTCACTGACTTTGCCCCTATTTCGGGACTGTTGGCTGGTGACTGTCCTGTTGTTCTTAGCCCACCCTGCTGGTTATTACACTAGAGAATTTGCAGAAAAGTCATGCCAGCTGAGTGGAGCAGTGTGTGGGCATGGGCAGCATCAGTGCCCAGGATTATCTCCTTGCATCTCATTGTTTTTCATGAAAATTGATAAATAGTCCTGCCCTGCCAACCTGGGTCATCAGGTTTGTGAATAACAATGAGCCAGCCCAGGATGCAGAGACCCTGGCCAGTGCACGCTGTTGTTGGCTGCACATAATCAAGCTGTGCTTAAACATATGTGCTGGTGCAGGAAGTGGGTGGGAATGGCCAAATGGGAATAGCATGGCCATGAGCAGTCAATGGGTGAGTACATAACCAAAGAACACTTTCAAGCTTTGTGTCTCTCCTCATATGCCATTTATAGCCAAACCTAAAAAGTGAATGTGCATTGGAATGTATGGATGTATGATCCAGCAATAAGTTACATGCCTCCACATACGCCTGCAGGTGCATGAGGTTGCCTTTTTCTGTAATTGTAATAATTTTGCAATGCACATGTGCATGCTTGAAGCAGCTGTTTCAAAAAAGGTAGCAGGCGCTCCTCTCCAGAAAGAACTTGGCATAATAACCTTTTCTGAGATGAGAGTTTGCAGCACACGCCTTTTGCTCACTGTACCTTTCACAGATGGGAAATATCCATTTGCATATCAGTCTTTGTCCCGCCCACATGGGCAGTCCAGCAACGAAATGCTATGGCAATTCCTCTCTGAACAAGAGTACCGACAGCAACCCCAGACACGTGCTTCAGCCTTGCTGGGCCTCATCAGTGAGGTGAAGCTGAGCCTCTCTGAGCACAGTGAGCAGGGAGTCCACGTCTGGTTGCCCCCAGGTAACTCAGGGTGACCAACCCCAAGTTCCTTGCAAATGTTTCAAAAAAGGTAGCAGGCGCTCCTCTCCAGAAAGAACATGGCATGATAACCTGTTCTGAGATGAGAGTTTGCAGCACACACCTTTTGCTCACTGTACCTTTCACAGATGGTTGAAGCAGCATTTGAGCTTGTGTAGTGCATTACGTGTCTAACAAAGTTAGCCGGTATCACAATAAAACACCTGTGCTTTGGAGGAAGGCCTGATTTCTCTCGTGGCTACCCTAGAGGCATTTTTATGGGTGGGCAAATGGGGCATTTGCCCTGGTCTCCAATCCTTCAGTGGGAAGACCACCTGCTGCCCAACATGAGGGGGTCTGGTGTAGCACTGTTTGGGTGAGGATCAGCACTTCATGGTGGCACATTTGACACACACACTGCCTAGTGGTTCTAACTGGACATTGATGGTTGCAGGTGCACAATGGTATGAGTACCTGGGCATCTAATAGCAGTACCTGGCAAATGCCTGATACTTATACAGGAGGCAAAGCTGTTGGCTTTGCCAATGCTTGTTCTTAATAGGACACGCATAGTGCTTTTAAATCGAGTGGCTGAAGCCAGTCCTGGTTGACACTTTTATTACACTGGTAGCCTGTTTACAACTCAAATCAAGTCATTCACTCTCAGAAGACTGCTTTGAAAACACTTGCAGGCACTTTGAGAGCAAAGTCTAATGGTAAAGCTTGATTAAAGTGAGCTGAAAGATTTTCCATGAGGAGGTGTTTTGGGTTTGGAGGGGCAGGAACTGGAAGGGAATGGCCATAGGGATTAGAATAGCCTTGGGCAGTCAATAGGTATGCAAATGGCCACCTTCAAACGTTGTGTCATTTCTCCCTATCTGCATAATACAATAGCTTTGGCGTAAAGTTGGCTCTGCCACCTAATAGCCGAAACTAATTAGATGACTCATTGCTCCCCCAGACCACGCAGCCCCCACCACTTGGCAGCCCCCTCAACATGGCAACCAATCAGCTGATTGGACACATGCTGCTCACTGCTGGTGCCAGAGCGGGGACAACAGCCATGAACTCTGGAAGATATCAAAACAAGCATTGGCAAAGGCAACAGTTTCAGCTTTTGTGTAGGCATAGGAAAGGCACTTGCTAGGCACTGCTGCTATTAACTGGCTATTGGTGGTAGCAGGTGCAACATGTTGTGAGTACCTGGACATCGAATAGCAGTAAGTGCAAATGCCTAATACTTGTACACAAGAGAAAACTGTTGGTTTTGCCAATGCTTGTTTTTACTGGCCTTCAGCGAAGGACATAGATAGTTGTTATAAATTGAGTGGCTGAGGCAGACCTGGTTAAGACATTTTAATTACACCAGTAGCGTGTTTATTACTCCAATTAGTCATTAAATCTCAGAAGACTGCTTTGAAATCACTGGCGGGTGCTTCGGATAAAAGATTTGATGGCAAGGCTTGATTAAAGTGGGCTAAAATTGTTCCCATGAGGAGGTGTTTTTGGCAGGGAGGGGCAGGAACTGGGTGGGAATGACCATAGGTATTAGCATGACCATGGGCAGTCAATTGGTGGGCAAAAAACTAAACATCTACTAGCTTTGTGTCCCTCCTGCCATTTCTCCCTATCTGTACTCTAATGCAATAGTTGTGGATTATAGGTGGCACTTTAATAGGCCAAACTAAAAAAATAGTAATGATAATTGACATGGAGGTGCTCATGTTGTCTGATGGCTCCACCCCTCCTTGCAGTGAGCAAATAATTTGCCACTGTTCTCTCTGCTTTCCCTGACTTCTGGGTGTGGCTGTGGGTGCAAAAGCGAGTGAGCGCAATCGCCTGCACCTTAGAGCAAAGCAGCACGAGCACCCACACTATGAGAGGCAGCAGGCCATGGCTTCTATCCTGATTCCTGCCTGCCTTGGATCGGATGCTTTCCCCTCCTCCTGTGCGGGTGGCACACTGCAGCAGCTTGCCTGAAGCAGCCCGTCTCTTTCTGGGCTACCTTGGTGTTTGGGGTAGCAGATCGCAACCACTTTTACTGTTTGTCTACCCCCATGATCCACACTTTCACTTTGCTGCCTACAGCCTGCATGTCAAAGAACGACAGAGTCGGGTCACTCCTGCTCAAGGCTTAAGGCAAGGGAGACACATTGTCATCAAATTGGGGAAGTTACTTACATTCATCAACCATGCAAGGCTGTCACAAGGGGGGTGCCAGTCAGAGGGGCAAACTGGCCAAGACCTCACAGGGCAAGGTTGCCCCGTTGGGCGGGGGTTCCTCATGGGTTGTGCTGTAGGTTCTTATTTGCATAGCACTTCTGGGGTCTGCGGCCAAGTTGCAGTAATGACGAATTAGGATGTGTGGCCTAGTGTCCACATTACTGAATTTAGCATGCAGATACTTTGATTTAAATCCTAGCTTCAGTATCTTATCAGCACAGTGGTATTCTGGACCAATCTCCCAGTGTTTAAAAATGCAATTAGGTGGAATGTGATGAGAAAATGTAGCTGCCATCTGCTGTGCTGCCGTGTGCTACTATCATGCCATCACTTCTAGAATTCTGTCATTTGGTCTCCACAGTAACAGGGCCATATTGTTTTGCCTGGGGTAGTGCATGTTTGAGGGGGCCCTGCCACCATCTATCTCAAATATCAGCTTTTATCCAGCATTATATTGGAGATGGGCAGTAACAGTTCACCTTTTGCATTATGTTGGATTTGTAATAAAAAATATACACAAAGTTAAAGAAAATGGGGCACTGAGCTCTGTAACCTGCAGGACACCATTTCTGAATGTCATCAGGGTCGATTCAGAGGCAGATAAAATTAGTACCCTTTAGCTGTGCATTGAAATCCCAATTACGTAAGTGCCAGTTTAGTTTAAAGTGCCTAAAATAACACTATTTATAGATTTAATAAAAATCCTTGTCTTAGGAAGAGATGCGGTTGTCACATTGGACGAAGGAGCCTGAGGAGGGTATTGGAAGGTCTTCACTTTAGTGGAAAGTATTTCTGGCATGGCAGACACCCCTGAGCCCTTGATTCTGCAATCATACAATGGGCTTCTCCTCCACGAGGCCAGTAAATAATTGCATGGTTTCAGAAAGCAGGGATGTATAGCCCGAGAGGGCAACATTTCGGAAAGCAACCGAGTATAATTTTGGCACAGCATGCTGTAAGAGCTAAATCATGTCTTTGGGCCTCATTACGACCCTGGCGGAAATCGAAAAACGATGGCGGAAATGCAATACCGCCATCGAATAGCGCTCGGTGCGATCATGACCCGTCACCGCAAAGTACGATGCCATTAGCGACACCGTAGTGAACGCCAACGCTAACTGCACCAAGTACGCGCGCGCGCGCCATGCCAAACCGTAATTACCACCATGGCGCAACGGTACGCGAATTCTGACCCTAGCGGACATGCACCTAACGCCATCAAGCACGGCGGAAAGTACCATTCCGCCATGGTGAGAAGTACGGCATCGCGAACCAACCGTAAACGGCCCTACTGAGTGCCTGTACACCGCTCCCTGGCCACATTGTACAACCCCCCGTAGGTGCAATGAAGTCACACAATGCAACCAGTGAAATGCACTAGTCATCCATGCCTGCCAACGAACAAATGAATCTCAAGAGGGCCCAATGGGAGCTGCAGGGCACAGATGGCACGAATACAGAAGCTATACAAATGGACATGACCTCAGTCTCCCACCAAGAAACGCACGCAAACACAGGCACCTGTGACCAGCAATATTCCGATAATCACATCATTCCACCAATCCAACTGGCTGACCGGCATCTGTTACACAAAAGCTAATCCCCCGCCCCTGAGCATGACATCATCAAAACAATCATAATGGCAGCCCTTATCCCTGACCTCACTGGGCTTCGTAGGCAAACGCGCCCAGCACAGTACCACGCAACTATACCCCGAAGCTGGAACCCAATGCAGATCTCCTCACAATACATCGCTCCCCAAATAGTAATATGCCACATCACTTGCAAAGAAGAACGCTACACGGTTCAAATCAGAATAGAAATTTAATGCACAACAAATTCTCCAAGCCCATACAGCCATTAGGCCATGAACTCCAAAATACATTTCACCATTGTGGGCTGCATCCGCAATAAATGACCAGCTACTTCTTGTGTGACGCCCTGTTCCTTCATGGTACACAGGGGCTACATTCTCGTACGAAAAGGCAACATGGAAGCGCCTAGAACCGCAGGGCCGTCCCAATAGGGAGGCACTAGTCCAGCTGAAAGGCCGAAATGTTGCTCCTAGCCACTAGTACTGCGTAAGGGGATGTGGCCCATTGGCGATCGTCCCATAAGATCGTAATGCTGCTCCACTGATTAACACGAAGCAGCAGGTGTCGGGAGTAAAATCCATCTGCAGGAGTGGCATACAGATGGCAGTGGCAAAAGGGGAGGAGATACCTGTCAACCAAATGAAATGAAAAAGAATAGTATGGCCATCAGAACTACATTTGAATTACTCACTTCAATGATCACACCAAAACCACAGCCATATGCATGCTAGCCCACTCCGAAAGAATCATCACCACCCAAAAACCACTTGCGAATCATAACTATCTATATCGAGGTGAAAACACTATCACAAACGAGTGTACCTGTGCATGCGTCTGTTAAAATAGAATCCATCAGATGGGATTGGTAACGTGCATAGACACAAGTGTCTGAAGGCGCGTCGAGACAGGGAGGGCTCAACAAGGCCAGATAGACGATGGTCCCACTATGGCAGCCCTGCATCACATAGCGCAGGGGAGGCGGATAGATTCCAAGAAGCCCTGTACATGGCAAACTCTGTATCAAATCATCTGTCCATGCATCCATACATCATTCCCTCATCCCGTAATGAAAACGCCTGTTTCCATACTCACATAACATGTGAAATTTCCATTGAGTCTGTGCGTTATGCAGCCTGCAAAATCCACTGTGCCCCAGCCCGTAATTCCAGTGTTGTGAAGTAACATGTATTTGGGAACGTCCGGCCTCATCGCCCACGTCGCTATTGCGCATCCCAAACTATTCATATCAATCATTGCATCCTCGCCATGGCCCCTGTCCCAAGGACATTGAACAATAGTACGTTATATTTGCAGTCAGACCTGTGGGCATCTCCTCGCCGCTAGCTGAAAACCGAAAGCGCCGCCCTTCGAATTCCTCATTTGCAACATCACGTCGAAAAGGCATCTGTGGCCGCTTGAATTCACAAATTAATCCATCTAGTGCGGCTGTGTGTGAAAATGGCAACTGCCTTCACTCACAAATGGGACGCCCCGCCCGTCGGTGAACCTCGGTACAGTGTTGCATGAGGGTCCACCGTTACTCGAGTACTACGTTCCACTGACCCTTCACAAGTCTGTTCGCGACTGCAAAGATAGTATGTGAAACAATGGGACCATAGCCGAATGAACATATCAACCAATGTTACACTGCCATCGGGTACAAATACATGATTGTAATAGCAAGATGCCATTCGTCGAATTGCAGCGTTGTGTGCGGGACGTGCTCGCCCAAAGGGGAGAGCAGCTTGCACAGGTGGAATGAATCACCACAGGTGGAGGCCATACAGCCTGAAAACACATAAATTGCACACCCAGTCTCCTCCCACAACCACACCCACTCCGAAATGCTACCGGCAGGACTAGCTATGTTGGCCCTGGGGGACCTGATAGCACTGCAAGTACTCCAACTTCAAGAAGAAGACGAACACCAACTACAACCGGCCGCACGGCGGAGACGCAGGAGGAGGAGGAGGGCAAGGCAGGGCCAGCAAGGGCCGCCAGCACAGCCACTACCACCACGCAGGCAGCCCGCAATCCCACGCCTCGGAGCACATCCGTTCAACCTCACTGATGAGCAGATCCACACCCTCTACCGTTTGGACCGGGACACCATAACCGCCATTGTGGACATGACACAGGCTGACCTTGTCAGCATGATAGATAGCCCAACCGCCATCCCACCCCTACTGAAGGTGGTGTCTGTACTCCACTTCCTGGCCACAGGCACCTACCAGCACACAGTCGGACAGTTGCATGGCATATCACAGCCACTGTTCTCACGGACACTATTGCAAGTGCTCGATGCCCTCCTGCAGCACGCAGACGACTACATCTCTCTACCACGCTCGGAGCAGGAAATTACCAACACAAAAGTGGGATTCCATGCACTTGCCGGCATACCGGGTTGC
Organism: Ambystoma mexicanum; assembly: GCF_040938575.1. Lineage (NCBI taxonomy): Eukaryota > Metazoa > Chordata > Amphibia > Caudata > Ambystomatidae > Ambystoma > Ambystoma mexicanum. The sequence goes on along the minus strand of NC_090922.1, from coordinate 1,417,488,957 downwards.
ATTGGTGCCATCGACTGCACCCATGTTGAATTGGTCGTCCCACATGCCATGGAGGCCCAGTACCGCAACCGTAAACAATTTAATTCTCTGAATGTACAAATGGTGTGTGACTCCAACAGGATCATTACACATTGTTGTGCCCGATTCCCTGGATCAACCCATGATTCTATGGTCTTGAGGAACTCTACAATACCACGCTACATGGAGCGACACGCAGGGAACAGATCCTGGCTACTCGGTGAGTCTCATTTCATGCATGATGATGTGGGGTATGTGATGCGGCAATGACCTGGCAGGAAGGGGGGGGTGCGTACGTAGCAATGGCATTCCTCAAAATTCCTTTATTGTCCACATACAGGTGATGCCGGGTATCCACTGAAGAGATGGCTCCTCACACCAGTCCGGAACCCACGGGACCAGCATGAGGAGGACTACAACCATGCCCACTCACGTACCCGTGTAGTCATAGAACAGGCATTCGGCCTACTGAAGACTCGTTTCCGCTGCCTTAGCAGGTCTGGCGGGGCACTCCTGTACCGCCATGTGAAGGTTGCAAAGATGGTCATGGCATGTGTCATGCTCCACAACATGTGCGTACGTAGAAATGTGCCCATGCCCCCTGACGCAGAACTGCAAGCACCTGATGATGGTCATGATGAGGGTGGGGATGTGGCAGCACCTCAAGGAGTCTGCGAGGCACAGGAGGGCCGTGACATTCGTCAGCATCTCATAGATGCATGCTTCTAGCACTCACGCCTGGTGGCTGATACATGGACACGGGACTCGTGGCACTGTGTGTGTCTGGAACATGCACAATATGGACTGTACGCCTATAATGGCCTCGTACACAAAGATCAATGTCCACACATCTCATTGGATGATCGTGCATTGTTTAGGCATATGTGATATCATGTTAAACACCCTATCGACCCGCCACCCAAGTGAGCCCAACACACCCCCTCCACCCTCCTACCTCCCCCCCGAACACCAGTGTCCAAAGTTGCTCATTGTCAGTGGGCAGTCGCTATTGCAAGCCCCCTCTGCGGGTATCAGGGGCACCCCTGCCTGTGGAGCGCAGGTTCCTCCCAGATCTACGTTGGGGGCTGCCCTGGACGGAACTTGCAACGGATGATGTCTCTCCCTGCTCACGTCCATGCATGTCCCTAAGGGTTTGTGAGAGCTCAGTGAGCACACGGCGCACTGCGGCAAGTTCGGCACATACGTCTTTGGACGTCGCATGCAGTTCCCCCCTCAGGCTCTCGGTGCTTCTCTCCATTTGTACTCTCAGGCTCTCGGTGCTTCTCTCCATTTCTACTCTCAGGCTCTCGGTGCTACTCTCCATTTGTGCCCTTAGTGTCTCTGTACTTCTCGCCATTTCTGCCCTAAGTGTCTCAGTTGATGTTTCTATGTCTGCCTTAGTGCCCCCACATTCATCGGCATGGTCCTTGAGGAGCGTGGCCAGTTTCTGCTGTTGCACGATTACCTGGTCGAGGGACTGTTGCCTCTGCTGGGCCATGGCCATTTGCGGTGGTGTCACAGAGTGGCTGATCACCTCATGTTGCCTTGCCACAGGGCTTGTGGGGGATGGCCAGTCGTCGTCTTGTGGGTGCCCCTGCGTGGTATCCTCATGGTGTACGGGATGGAACAGACAGGGGGATTGAGACAGGTCATGGATGGATCTAACTTCGACATCCCCGTTTTCTGTGTCGGAGCATGCTGCCATTAATGCAGTGTCACCTATGGTGCTGCTGCCACCAGAAGCAGTGCCTACTGTGGCATCCATTGGGGGGACCTGTGGTGGTGTTGTTGTGGGCATGCTGGCTGCTGGGGTGCCTGTTGGAGTTCCCTCCTCTGTGCTGCCACTTGATTTGTGCTGCTGCCGTGTCTTGATGCGTGCAGCTGAGGTGGAGGGTCTTTGGCCGTTGGTCTTGGCCCTCTTTGCAGGTGTGCTGGTAGGGGTGTCCTGGAGCTCGTCGTTTGGATCGGACCCTGTGGTGGAGTAAAGGAGGGCGTGCGTTATTAATGGGTCTGTGGGAATTGGAATGGCAATGTATCACATGCATTGGGGTGGTACCTGAGGGTGATTTGGGTCGGGGCCTTGGAGGTGGTTTCATTTGTGTGTGGAGTGAGGGTGCAGTTGTTTGGCAACCTGCAGTTAGGGTGTGCCTGCTGCACGTGTAGAGGGTGTTTTTAGGATTTTTAATTATTTATGTATTTGATGTGAGTTTTAAAGTGTGCTATCAGGCCTATGTATGTGGACGTTCTCCTGGACATGTGTTCCTGTTGCACTATGTGGGCACGTGGTACTTCACATGATTGGACATTGTGGTTTTGGCATTGTTTTATTTGGGACACCTACCTGAATCTTCGGATGTCTGCACTCCTTTCTCCATCCCTCCGACTCCCTCTATGCTCTCCATTCCAATGGTGGAGGCACAGATTTCTTCCCAGGGGGTCAACTTGATGGGTGATTCCGATCCTCCCCCGGTAGCTGTGGCAATGTTGCGGTTGGCAGAAAGTATGCTACGGACGCGTATCCGCAGGTCGTCCCATCGCTTTCTGCATTGCTGTGGGTTGCGGGGTGCGGTCCCCACCGCACTTACCCGCTGTGCCACCAGGGCCCATATGGCCTTCTTGTTCGCAAGTGCCGTCCTGGTCATTTGCGTGGAGAAGACGGCGGCAGCATTCTCCTGGAGGGTCTCTGTGAGCACGGTGAGTTCCTCACGGGAGAAGTGGACCTGCCGCTTGCGGTCGCACGCTTTCTTAGCTACTTTTCCCATTTTTCTTGGTTTCACTAGGGTGGATGACGGGTTGGGATGTGTCTCAGGGTAGTATTTTTAATGGTTGTGTGGAATTTGTGGTTTTATAGGTGTACGGCGGGATGTTTCCCGTTCCGGGACCATGCTTTTACTTCCGTTTCCGTATATTTACGGTCACCGTACTTTCCGGTTGGCGCTCACTGCGGTGTCCGCTGAGATGGGTGGCGGTATTGCACCTAGGGCGCCGTACGGCGGCGGTGTGGGCCGTTTTAGGGTCATTTCCGCCATCGCGGACTTTGCACTTCCGCCATGGCGTGGTGCTCGTGCCCGATGGGTCGGAATGAGCCGCACTTTGCTCCATCGTGCAATGGCGGAAACGCTATTTACGCTATGGCGGTCCGGTAGGTTGATTTCCGCAAGGGTCGTAATGAGGGCCTTTGTCTTCTAATTGTTTGTATAACACTTTGTACCTCACATAGGGTGGGAAAATACTGTCTCAGTCAGATACTGGGCCACTTCTAAGCCATGGCACATTTGCCTCGCAGTCGCTATTGGCTGGGGTAACATCCCTAGAGCCTGCGTCTCCAAGAGAACATTAGAGCAGGTGACAGATAGTCCATGTCCCCAGATGTAACAGGAAAGTAATGGTTATGGAAATTATGTTGACTCAATACACAATAATTCAGTTTTGGTGTTCAAAGGCTTTCGTTGAGAATATTTTTTCTGGCAATTATGGGCATGTCGAACTTTTGTAGGAGGAGCTGTACAAATTAAAATAAACAGACATAGGTTGCAATCTCGTCTTAATCCCTGCCGCTCAATCTTGGCAATCATTTGAAAAACAAAAAAAGTACATGCTTACTTCTCTGTGAGTGTGCGCTTTTCAGCAAACATGCTAGAGTTCATCTTTGATACAGGGCTGACATCCACACCCTAGCCATTAGTGCCTTGTAAACCTCAATCAGCGCTTAGCTAAGGTGATGGCTGACAACAAAAGGAGAGTGATAAAAGGCAAGACAAGTGTGATCTATTTTTTTGCATACGCTGAGATGTTGCACTGTGGGAGGGGGCACCACTTGGCTACCTGGCAAAGAAGTTGTTGCACTTTTTTTAAAGACTTAAACCCATCATGATAATGCATACTGTGCTGATGAGGTATCGTAACCAAGTTCAGATCAGATCAACTGGACCGCTAAATTCCCAGATTATGCATACACTACAGCACAACCTTTGTGGCAATTCCATCTTTCTTTAGGGAATATATTAATATAATGTAATAATCAAATTTGAAATGAATGTTGATAGGTTTGAGTTCCACGATGGTGAAGAAGTTAGCTCAGTGAGTTAAGCACTTATTGCAGATATCTGTGTTTGTGTGCTGCGGTTCAAATCCGTACACTTACTGTGCTACTAAGCAACATGCCTGCAATAAAAAAGAACTAGTTACGTAAACTAAAATAGTGTTATAAGGGTGGTAGTCTACTTAGTGGTGGTACATGTCTTTCCTCACACCAATATATTTTATAGCAAGAACAGCATTGTTCGGTAAATGATAGCTGCTATATTTCTCAGTGTCACCCATCTACTAGTTTATGCACAATGTGCATTGGGGAGTGATGCTGGCATTTCTCAAAGCCCACTTATGATTGCCCTCTTCATAACTTCTTTACTTTACTTTACTTTAGTTTTCTTTGAGACATATCTTTCATGTTATAGGTCCCCTTTGATCAATGTCCTGTTGTTCTAATCAATTCCTGAGTAGCCTGATCTTCAGTGCCTGCTATGCTTGTGGCGTAGAGCAGATTCAAAGGTCACAAAATGTCCACTCCGCAGCCGCAGTGACAGCCGGGTTTCTGCCATGCAGGACAGGCTATTAAGATATGGCCCGTGCGCCCCTGTACCAAAGCTTCAATGATCATGAGTAACGCATGATGGTGGCAGAGTAAACTCTAAGTAAAGCTGTGCCTGCGTTTAGGCACAGTGCATGGTGCTACTTATGATTATGGGCTCCACATCTCAATTAGTATTGCACATGTGTCAGTTCCTGTAAGTCAGCTCTGCTGTAGAAGGTGGTATATATTCAGGCCAGCAGGGTGGAGACTAACAAATGGCAAGACAGGAAATATTAATGGAACACACCGTTCACCAGGGTGCTGCATCTCCAAGGGCCTTTGTTCTTAGTGGGTAGTGAAGCAGCAGGATTAGAGTAGGCAGGAGGCCTTTTCGTTAATGGGAGTAGACTTCCACTATCTTCTATCTCTCTAATTTTCTTTCTCTTTCCTGTCCCTTTACATAATCTGGAGCAAAGCACTTTGGGTGACAAGAACAGGGATTGGACCATTAAGTCAGGCTAGCTTAATTTTAGTCACCTGGGGACTTTTTTCCTTTAAAGGAAAGGGTCTCCCACCCCTTCTTTGGATTCTCTCTGAGCATCTCAACACACAAAGATTCACCTTAGAAGAGCTCACTGGACTTCCTTTCAGAATGTTCTGCTTTCCAAAGCCCCCCGGCCTAAGGTGAAGAGGGGCTATCCAAGGTGGGAGGAAGGTCTGCCACCTACCCACTCCCAGGGCACATCCGGAGTGAACTTTGCTGTGCACCAAGATGTACCACTCTGCACCAGAATCTCCTGAAGCAGGGAGAGTAACCCCTGAACTGAACCATCCTGACCTTGAGTCCCCCTGAGCAGGCTTCACAGCAGCCAGAGGGCCGGACCAGCAGAAGCTCTCTGCTCTCCCGAACCGGTCGCTCCATATTTATTGCACCATGAACGAGGGGGAAGGCACCGGCACTGGCTTTTGAGCTCCTTCTCCAAGTTGAACTATTGCTTTCACTTCGAACCAGCTTGATACTGCCTCAGCAGCCCGATACTAGCTAGGCCCGAATCGACTGCTCGACGCCGGGACTCAATCCAAATTACTGGTGAGTCACACACTGACTCTCACCATGGGTTACAACCATGGCTCAACCCAGCTAGCCCTTGAACAGCCCGCTTGTAGACCAGCACATTGACACCCCAAAAGTCACCACTTCGACAACGGTTGCCCGCCGTTACTCATTGACCCCACCCAGGGGCTTAAGCCTGACTGGATTTCCCTCCACTGCAAAGCAATCCTGGCGCCACTCTGGCCTGTGTCATTGAGAGCACCCCTTCTGCTGCACAGAGCAACCACATTCACCACTCCCCGGCACCCACCAAGAACTGAATGAAGGTACTGTTGACCCTGAACTGCCCTCTTAGTCCATTTGGGCCCTAGAATCACACTCAGTGTGCTAGTTCCTTCTCACATCTTCTCTGTTCTTCTTTCGGGGTGGGTTTTTGCACAGTATTTTCTATTTGTTACATTACATGTGATGTGTTTAATTGAAGTATATATATTCATAGAACATTGATTGGATATCCCCTTTATTTTGGACTTTGATCCTGTGTTCCTTGGGTCACTTATGGTTCACCTTCACACTCTCTTAAGAGCACAGCCTTCCCTCTGCCCACGTTACCACAAAAGGCAAAGGAGGTATATCTCTTAACTGTCCCTGTTTTACCTTTATGATTGAAGCCAGATTGAATTCCATGGCCCTGTTAAGCATGGAGTCTGGAATGGTTCAAGAGATAGAATTTTCTGACATAATTAATGATTTTGCAAAATGCAAATCTAGTTGGAAAAATATAGTTTCATCTTTGATTTTGATTTTGATATATAGCGCACCTGATGAACCACATCGTATCTGGGTGCAGCTGGAATCTAAATACACTCAAGCAACAATGCAGGAAAAAGGCTCCTCCACCAGACTCCCACACTAGCACTATCTTCACGAAAGTTACTTAAACAGATGGGTGTTATAAAACTTTGCAAAATGAGAAAGCTGGGGGCCAACAAGTTTACACATTTGAACACCAGACAAATAATTTTAAAATCATTACAGTCCTTCACTGTAAGCCAGTGCAAAGATCGGCACAGGCTTGATATCAGGGAGGATTTTGTTACTCTGAAGGTAAGTCTAACGGCTGCATTTTGGGCTTTTTGCAGTCGCTAGATCCTTAAGTGGCCTTTGAGGCACACACCTGACATTTCCACCAGTGGCAACCTGGCCATGCTGCCACTAGAGGTACTGTAGAGGTTGTGCAGGTCCAGGCTTCCCTAGGAGCATGAGCCCTCATGATGATCCCATCTCTGCAGGGATCTCCCTAAACAGTCACCACTCTAAATGCTCCTGGCTCATGACCCACAGGACCTCACAAGCCTCTGGATCATCTGATGTGGCTTGCATGCATGAGCAGACTGAAATTGGCTCTGTAAGCAGGGACGTCATTTGGGGGACACCAGTGGTCGCACCTGCAACTCCTGAGGTCTCCCTTGCTGCTCCTGAGGTCTCCCTTGCTACCCCTAAACAAATGGAAACTCATAGGCCTGCAGCCAGCACCATGTGGCTCTTTGTTTCTGGAGTGTCTGGCTTTCATGTTCAGGCCTCTTAAAAAAACAGGGGATTCCATTAATTATACACCCAAACCCATAGGTATCACAGCATAGGTTACAGACAACTTGATATCTCTGGTTACAATGAGAGAAAGATGCATAATCATATGGTCAAGAGAAATAGCAAAACAAAACTAGTCACAATGTTTGGTTGACAAAAGGCAAGGTGACAGTGTTGTGGTGAGCTGGAATTTGGTAGCACTTACGGTGATACTTGGCAGTTAGTGTTAGTATTTGTTAAATAGCCAGGTCTTCAGGTTTTTTCTGAAGTTGGCATGCAAAGGTTTGTTTCTCAATGCGCTTGGGATCGTGTTCCAAACTGTTGGGGCAAGGACCCGAAAGCTGCTACCCCCTGCCCTCATAGGTTTAAAATGTGGGACTCTGAGTTGGGACATGTTATTAGATCTCAAGGCTCTTGGCAAGGACTTAGCCATTACTGTGTTGTTTAGATACACAGGGGTCTTCTTGGCTAAGCGTTTATGTGTGATATAGAGAGTTTTAAAAAGTATTCTTGCTTTAATGGGCAGTTGGAGATTTGCTAATTTAGATTTCGAGGAACCTAGTAGTAGCACGTTACAATAGTCTAATTTAGACAAGATAAAAGCTCGGGCGAGAGTGATACAATTGTTAGGTGTCAAGAATTTGCCCCTTATGGCTATAAGTCTAGCGATGTAGGCAGTGGATGAGGAAAGAGTATTGATATGCTTAGTCATGGTAAGGTTTGAGTCCAAGTAAACACCTTGTTTTGACTTAGTTGAGTGTCGGGATAGGCGTGCCGTCAGTGATGAAGGAGGTGTCCTCTGGGTGGAGGGATTTGATTTTGGATGAAGCATCCACAATGAGGATCTCCGTCTTTTCATCATTGAGGCAGAGACTGTTGGTTGCCATCCAGTTTTGTATGATGGCAAAGATTTCATTTATTAGGATAGTGTCTTGCTTGTAGTTATCTGAGATGGGGATCAGGATCGGGGTTCATCTGCAAAACTGGTGTAGATGACACCCATGTCATCCAGGGTGGCAAAAAGCAGCTTGGTATAGGCATTGTAGAAAGTGGGCGAAAGGCATGAGCCTTGAGGAACTCCTATAGGAACCGAAATGGTATCCGCGGCTTCCTTTCCTATGGTGACTCTAGAGGTTTGATCTGCTAAAAAGGATTTGACCCAAGTGATAGCTTCCTGTGTGAAGAAAATGTTTTCAGTGTAACACGTTGAGCAGTGGCCCTGAATAAGAAAGAATATGAGTAACAAACAATGTGTCTTTCTGGAATTCTACACAATGATTGCTAGACTCATTAAAGGTTTATTTCAGGCACACCTCAGGGGTGAGTCTTAAACACCTCCAATTCACAATGCAGACAAAAACGTCCAAAAAGCATGTAAAGTAGAATAAGCATCCATTTGGGACTATGTATTTTGCTTTTCGCAGGTTGCTGTTATAGCATGTTTTGTTCTGTCGTTGTCTCTGTTACGATCATTACAAGACATTCCATCTCGGTGTCCTCGGTCACTTGACAGAATCCTTGTGCCTAAACGCTTGTGTACAGTGTAGAAATGTTTGACCACAGCACCCAAAGTGGTCCTTGATATCATTGCGCCACAATTAATGCTTTGTTGCAATGTCTCTACCTTTCCTATCTCCATGGCCTGCTGTTCAGGATGTTTGCTTGCATGTATGAGGTAACGAGTGCCCAGAGTATGGGATGCTGTGTGAGTGAGCTACTTTCCCTGTGCGACTTTAAATTCTTTAATACACAGATATAAACACTCCCAATGGTACGTATTTTGCCAACCTCTGAAGCCTGAAAACTAGATCCACGCAGGCTTGACATGTGGCCAGTTTTGCACCAGACCAGCAGATGAACTGGTCTGCTGTTAAATCTCAATTACCATTATAATGGTATCCACTACAGAGTGTAATTTGCTTCCTGACTTTGAGAACATTCAGACATGTAATTGCTTATGTTACTATAGCTGGTAAGATAGCTTATTGGTTTGAGGCTAGCTGCTGTGATGTGCGTGTGTTCTGCAGCTTTGAATCCCAGCAAGGCCACCTCAGCCTTTCATCCTTCTGAGGTTGATAAATGAGTACCAACACAGGCTGGGTTATATTGTATGTATATTTGTTCTATATAAAGCGCAACAGTGTAAGTGCTATATAATAATACATCATTATAATTTGGCCTTGGACATCTGCTTGCATTTACAGTAATTTGGTAATATAGGCCTATACACACTGATACTAATGATACATATGGTGATCCATTCTTGTATGATATGTATATCACATTTCAGTGATATCGTAACCATATTTTGCATAGTGTACTTAGGAACAATGCATGACACTTCCTATTTTGTCAAGGCGGTGAAAGGTTGTGTTCCATCGCTTTCCGAGATGTCACTTCATGGTGGGTTCCAAGGTTATCACTTCCGGTGATATCATCAGAGGTGAAGGGTCATGTGATGTCACTTCCGCTACCCCTGGAATTCTGGTGAAATTACGCCCTTGTCCGTAAGGGGCTAATATGGATCAACCGGAGTCATCATGTGTGTGTGATATGAAGCCCGTCCCAAAAATAGTATAATCAAGAATATAAGAGGAGATCAATAAGAGAAAGTCAGGGGGAGGAGCCGGTATGGCAATTAGAGACCTGACAGGACAATCCAAGAGAGAGTGCATGGAGTGTGCTGGTTTATACTAAACAAAGCCAGTGTTGCTGTGGCAGTCCAAGCAACACATGTCACGGACATATGCACAATTTAGCAACCTCCAGTTTACTTCCCTCCATCCGGAACCGCTTCTCACCCTATCTCCATGTTTGTCATGTTTTTGTGACACCCATGAGCCAAAAAAAAGCATTGGCAAAGCCAACAGTTTGAGCTTTTGTGTAGGTATGGACTAGGCATATGCTAGACACTGATGCAAAGTTACTACCTGGCCATGAGACCACAACAGCTGGAAAATTGAGTTATTACCCAGGCATATGATGCCAGTACCTGGCAAGCATCTATCAAATACCTAAAGTGAAAACTGTTGGCTTTGTTGTTGCTTGTTTGTAACAGGACTTCAGTGCATGGGAGAGATATACATCAAATGGGTGAAGACACACTTGGTTAAGAAATTTTTATTACACCAGTAGCCATTCAGGGCTGCAATTAAGCCATTAACTCTCAGCATACTGCTTAGAAAAACACTGTCAGGCTAATGTTTGATGTTACTGCCTGATACAACAAGTGCAAAGGGATCATAGGAGGATGTGTTGTGGGCAGGGAGGGGCAGGTAGCAGGTGGGAAAGGCCATAGAGATTAGCATGGCATGGACAGTCAACGAGTGGGTACATATCCAAAAAAGATGTGCATCCACTTGACATGTCATTTCCCACCACCTAACTTGACTCCAATGCTACAGTTTCTGCTTATTGGTGGCCCTTAAGCACAAGCACCAGATAACCCTAACGAAAAAAGGGCCATCATCAACCTGCTCCTCTAACATCAGTTAAACTCCATCGAATATGTTTCAACCCCTCACTCAACAGCACACCCCTACCATCACCACTCACTGCCAGCCACACCACTCCTCAGTAACATGATGGAAACCGCTTCGCAGCAACCTCACCCACGTCACCATAGACCCCATCAGCACGCCATCATCCACAACTGCACGAAAACTGATGCTCACGAATATCTGCTCAGCAATCACCCATGATCCAGACATGACTGACCTCATCACCAGATATCACTGGGTGATGATATATACATGTGCCTGGGCGGTCACAGAAAATTAGCTGCAGGTGCACACAGCTGTACATTGTAGGTAAGGTTGCTTAAAAAATGCAGCTTGGTGAACAATCTGAGGTCCATACCATTGTGTACAGTCTACACCATGGCTACCTCCTACCTCGTAATGAGGCCCAAAGCCATATATTCTCAAAGATGTGCACTTCAGCCAATGGAAAGACGCCTGTGAGCATTTGCACCTGCTATTTTATGCCCGATTAGCGGATCAGGCTTGAAGCATCTCTTTTGCACAGGGAAAGCTGAACTTCGATGCCTGTAAGGTTTTAAATCAATCATAACCATTGTCAACGCTCCGGGCAACCCTTCAAACCATCCTGTTTCAGCCTGCCAAGCCATTAAAGAAGGGGAAAGACCATATGGAAATCAGACTCGGATCCACTCCAAAAGGGGAACCCATCTGAAACTGCTAAGTCGCCTCCTTGCCACCGCAGACATAGTTCAGGCTCATTAGCCTTCGGCAGTGAGATGTAGCTTCGATCTCTAGGCACAGCAAACCTAGGGCACGCATATCTGGGCACACCCATTCCACTCGGAGTGATATTAGAAAAACTCTGTGTTGAGGGCTGAAAGGGGTCATAATCACTGGCATTGCTCTTGCCAACACTCTGCACCATTTGTTTTCAGCCTGCCATGCCAATACAGAAGAGGGACGGCCATATACAAATCAGCCTCTGTCCTATCCCAAAAGGGGCAGCCCAGCCTTATCTACTAAGTCACATCCTTTATCTTTATGACCAACTACAGACATGGTCCAGGCTCATTCGCCGTTAGCTCAATCGGCTCCTCAAGCTCAAAATATGCACCACACTGGTACCAAACAAGGCTCAAATATGTCTGGTGTTGCTTGGGTTTCCATGCAGAGTAGACATGGCCAAGGAGCTTGGGCAGGACTGTTCCCACGGGTGGCCGGGCCAAGACCAAGTTGTCGATGGCTGGTCATCTTCAGCAATGGTGCAGATGCCATATAATTCAATAGCTTGGAAGGTGGCACAGAAAAATCACGGTGGTTAACATTGATTCATAATCTTCAATCCATTGCATTTTTTGGTTATAGTTTTTTCACATTAAGCAAGAGAGGGTATTCCCAGATGTGTTTCCCTGGCTAAGAGATAATGGGGTGTAAAGTTGCGCCGAGCAATGACAGTGGTTATGATTAAGTAGGAACCATTCACCCATCCCATTTCTTTTCCCCATTTGGACTGGACCTTCTCTGGGATGCTCCAAGCATCATCAGATTTGCTAAAGTATGAATCTTTGTGAATCAGATATAAGGTTGCAGGTGCAGATCATGAGTATTCACAAGACGTTGTGGGTGGTGCATAATGACTGGTGGTGATGAGCCTGTACCCCAACACGCTCGTCATCACTCATTCTGTCAAGCAGAGGGCTCCATTCCTGTAATGCACTGTGTGACAGAATCATTACTGCTGTGTGCAGGGACAGAAGTCCTGCAGATGCTCATTTGGGGCTTGCAAGTCGACTGTCTGTGTGGATAATATATGTAGCCAGGTAGCACAGCCGCTTGGATGCCCACTTTGACACTGATTGCATGTCTTCCTATGAGTCATGCTGGGTGTGGGGGTCACAGAAGGAAATGTCAATCAAACTCCTTACTTGCTTCCTGCTGCTGTGCTGGAATGCAAGCAGAGCTGAGGCACCATGTGAGGGAATGAGCTTCCCCATTAGTTAAGTTATGAACACACTGGCCCTCATTAGGACCCTGGCGGAGTGGGTTTCCGCCAGCGGTAATCGCGGCGGACCCGTCCGCCGTACTACGAGTTCCCTTAGCGCCATGGAGGTTTTCTCCGCCTGGTTTTACCGGGCGGAGAAAACCATGGCGCTAAGGGACCTTGTTGTTAATTACGCCGCCGTACTTTACGGCGGCGTAATTAACTCCTTCCCCACTCCCATTATACCCCATGGGGCAAGAATGGGAATGGGGAAGGGTAAAATGGGGATTGGGGATTTACCGCTCCGCCAAGGTCGGCATGGGGTGGTAAATCCGCCAACCCCCATGGCGCTATCGGCGGCTTTCCGCCATGCTCCGCGGTGCATTTAGCACCGCGGATTCCGCCAGGGTCGTAATGAGGGCCACTGTGTGCTTGTGTGAATGTTGTGTCAGTGTGTGAATTTGACTGTGTGTGTGTGTGTGTGTGTGTCCAAGGTGAGTGCATGGGGCAATGGAGTGGTCGGGTGAATGTTCTTGTGTGGGTGTGGGTTTCATCATTTCCAAAATTGGGATATCAGTGATATTGGACAAATCTATCATGTGTACATTGTAGGGGCAAATATTGGCATTTCTGGGCAAAGCCGCCACAAGCCTGTTCTTACCGGAAAAAATACAGGCATTTTTGAGAAATCCATCATGAGCATGTTTTTACTAGGGCAAAGCTGGCAATATTGGGGAAAAGCCATCCCAAGTGTGTTTTTACAGAGACAAATACTGGCAATATGTGGCAAAGCCAACTCAAGTATAGTCCTACAGTGGCAGTACTAGCCTTTTTTGCACAAATCCCTCATTGGTGAGTTCTTGAAATGGTAGTACTGGCTTTATTGCATAAATCCATCATAAATGTGAACTTAGAGTTATAGTACTAGCAAAGGGCAGCTCCTGCAGAAACAGCTCCAGATTGTGTCCACCGGTGTCAGCCGGGGAAGCAGGAAGCCTGCAGCCATCAACATGCATCGACTGACAAAGTAAGTGTGGTGTGGAAAGGGGGGGCAGCAATCACTGCAACCCACCAAACTGTCCCACCCCCCAAATTACTCTTAATTCACTACCCATAAGCCTACAATCCAATGCATGCACCCAAAATCATATGACATCCACACCTCACATAAAGACCACATGTGCTAGCTTCCCACACCAAGGCGAGTTGTATGACAATGACTCACACCATAATCAGGTCTGTTGCTTAGACTACTCTCCCATCTAGGTGAACAGTGTTGCTTAGACCTCTCTCACATTTGGTGAACTGTGTTGCTTAGACTACTCTCACATCTAGATGAATTGTATTGCTTAGCCATTTCTCACATCTAGGTGAATTCTAATGCTTAGACTACTCTCCCATCTAGGTGAACTGTGTTGCTTAGAACTCTCTCACATTTAGGTGAACTGTGTTGCTTAGACTACTCTCACGTCTAGATCAATTGTATTGCTTAGCCATTTCTCACATCTAGGTGAATTCTAATGCTTAGACTACTCTCCCATCTAGCTGAATTGTATTGCTTAGCCATTTCTCACATCTAGGTGAATTGTATTGCTTAGCCATTTCACACATCTAGGTGAACTGTGTTGCTTAGCCTTTTCTCACTTCTAGGTGAATTGTATTGCTTAGCCATTTTGCACATCTAGGTGAACTCTGTTGCTTAGCCATTTCGCATATCTAGATGAACTGTGTTGCTTAGCCATTACTCACATCTAGGTGAACCGTGTTGCTTAGCCATTTCTCAAATCTAGGTGAACTGTGTTGCTTAAACTACTCTCAAATCTAGGTGAACTGTGTAAACTACTCTCACATCTAGGTGAATTGTATTGCTTAGCCATTTCTGACATCTAGGGGAATTGTGTTGCTTAGCCATCTCTCAAATCTAGGTTAACTGTGCTGCTTAGACTGCCCTCACATCAAGGTGAAGTCTTTTGCCTAGCCATTTCTCAAATCTAGATGAACTGTGTTGCTTAGCTATCTCTCAAATCTAGGTGAACTGCGCTCCTTAGACTGCTCTCACATCCAGGTGAACTGTGTTGCTCTGACTACTCTCACATCTATATGAATTTTATTGCTTATCCATTTCTCACATGTAGGTTTACTGTGTTGCTTACTCATCTCTCAAATCTAGGTAAAGGGAGCTGCTTAGACTTCCCTTACATCTAGGTGAACTGTGTTGCATAGCCATTTTTCACATTTAGGTGAACTGTGTTGCTTAGACTACTCTCACATCTAGAGCAAATGTGGGGCTTAGACTACTCTCACATCTTGATGAATTGTATTGCTTAGCCATTTGTCGCATGTAGGTGAATTGTATTGCTTAGCCATTTCGCACAACTAGGTGAATTGTGTTGCATTGCAATTTCTCACATCTAGGTGAACTGTGTTGCTTAGACTACTCTCACATCTGGGTAAACTGCACTGCTTAGACTACTCTCACATCTAGATGAATTGTATTGCTTAGACATTTCTCACATTTGGGTGAACTGTGTTGCTTAGACTACTCTCACATCTAGATGTATTGTTTTGCTTAGCCATTTCTCACATCTAGATGAATTGTATTGCTTTGCTGTTTCTCAAATCTAGGTGAACTGTGTTGCTTAGACTACTCTCACATCTAGGAGAACTACACTGCTTACACTACACTCACATCTAGATGAATTGCATTGCTTAGCCCTTTCTCACATCTAGGTGAACCGTGTTGCTTAGCCATCTCTCAAATCTAGGTGAACTGCGCTGCTTAGACTGCCCTCAAATTTAGGTGAACTCTGTTGGTTAGCCATTTCTCAAATCTAGAAGACCTGTGTTGTTTAGTCATCTCGCAAATCTAGGTAAACTGTGCTGCTTAGACTGCTCTCACATCTAGATGAATTGTATTGCTTTGCCATTTCTCACATCTAGGTAAACCATGTTGCTTAGCCAATTCACACATCTGGGTGAACTGCACTGTTTAGACTTCCCTCACATCTAGGCAAACTGTGTTGCTTAGCCATTTCTCACAACTATGTAACATGTGTTGCTAAACCATCTCTCAAATCTAGGTGAACTGTACTGCTTAGACTGTTCTTACATCTAGGTGAACTGTGTTGCTCAGACTACTCTCACATCTAGTCGAACTGTTAAGTTAGCAATTTTGTAAATCACCCCTCCCCAATTTAGAGCTCCCAGAAAAAACAGGGTGAAAAGCTAGAAACACTAGGGCCAGGTAAGTAGGCCAAAGACAACCCAGGGATGGAAATGGGAAAAGGGCTCACCTCTGGCATGCCATGAGTAAGGGCAACAAGAGGGAACTGGACCAAGAACGTACTATGCCCCTACTAGAACTTAAACCCCAAGAGAACCCACTTAAGAACTCACCATCCTGCTGATCACCGTCTGGGCTAGGATCTGGCATCTAGTCAGAAACAGGGCCTGCACTCAGAACTCAGGCAACCAATGGAGTAGCAATGTAGGGCAGGAACCCATCAGCCCATAGGCACCGTTACTAATACAACTAGAAAAGGGCACACGGAAGAAGGGAAGATACAACTAATAAACTGGAAAAGCTAAAGAAGATCAACCACGGCCACTAACAACCCAAAATGTTACTAACAATCACAGTTTCACATCACTTTTTGCCAATAGAACCCACGTTTTTTGACTTAATCCTCATAGGTCATGGGAACCTCAATCAGAGAAGGAGGAGGGTACATTTTAGAAATTGTCTCTAATTAATGTTTAGTTCCAAAGAGGATACCCCCTGTCTTGCTCTGGGTGAGTTGGATAGAGTTTTCATGCAGGCTTGATTTCCTTTAAACAGCTAAACAACTTGCAAAAAGTTAAAGCAGATCTTGCTGCTTCCATATATGCTTGAATATCATCAGCATCTGAACTATATCTCAGTCCCTAATAATAATAATTGCAAATTGTTTTGGTTTTTACACACATTTTCTCAGACCGTCTACTGAAAATGTGCAATGTGACTCGTTATCTCAAACATTTCGTGGGGACCACCTGGGACAACATTTGGTTTGTTTGATCTCCATGTCAATGCTAGAGCTCATTATTGGGGAATGGTTACACCCCTCACCCCCACTGAATTGGGCACCCCTTCTTGAGGCCGGTCTTGAAGTCAGCCACTATTCATTGGTGGATCTTTGGCTTTAAAGAAAAAGTGACAGGGATACAATAACCTACATAATGACACCATCCTCATTCATTGTAATTGGTTATTTATAACGCCCTTAATACCCAGTGGTTTCTAAGCGCAGACCCGGGGATCGAACCTTGCCCCTAAACTATCCTCCCGAGAGGATGCTCACCATACGATGTTGCTCTGTGGTGCTTTTCCTGGAGTGTATATGTCCACTGCATCGGAAGCAGGACAACTTGGCACCAAGGCAATACCATATCTCCTTTATTCGAATGCTGTAAAAGTAATGTTGCGCACACTCTATTTGAACACTTACCTGCAGTAATGCAGCTAGTTTTGAAAACCTCAATAATTACAATTCCTGGAAATATCCCAGGAATCTTCTACGCAGTGTCAGCCCGGGTGGGAGATGCTTTTGGCATTGAAAAAAGGTGGTGGCTCCTCATAGTGATGCAGACGAATAAAGTGACACAATGTGTTCACCTTAAAATGTCCTGGTCAAATTATCTCTGCCCTGTAGCCATGCAACCTCTCCTTCTCATAGGTCTTTCCATTTTTCTGGCCACAGTGTCTCCCTAAGAGAGATTTGCGAAGGGGTGTCTACTGAAGAGGGTGAGGTTGCACCATTCACACTGGTTCTAATGCATAGCAGTCTTTAGGTCGAGGAGTCTTTGCTGCACAGAAGCCGATATCTTGCATGTCTTATTTTATTTTATTTATTGCATATGTATAAGGCGCCAATACAGCAAAAGGAGTTTCCAGGCACCACAAGACAAAACAGGGCGGTGTGGTGGAGACAAGGGAGATAAGTAACAATAACTGTCCTACTAGTACTTGTGACATTCGGATCGTGCAAGGGGGGAGTGCGCGAATGAAGGTCAGGAGAGGCAACATACAAAGGAGGAGGTAAGAAGGGGGAGGTCCCAAAAGCTAGGCAAGTGCTGAGGGGAGCCAAGAGGAGGGGTAAGTGCCAGGGGATGTCGGTGGCAAGGACCACCATTTAATTGCGCGGACCAGACTCAGGTGAGATGTTCAGTCCAACAGACTAGTCATTGAGGGGTGCCCGGGAGGGTGGTGCTGGTTTGGAGGGGTGCTGACTGAGGGGTAAGACAGATCGGGAGGGCCTGGTACCCAGTAAGACTCATAAGGGGCCAGGCCACCAGCTGCAGCAGCAGATGGGGGCATTAGCAAGGAAGGGCGAGAGGGAAGGAAGTAAAGAAAAGGAGGATGTTGAGAAGTTTCCGGAATTAAGTATATCCGGCTCAAGTCTGAGAGGGGCAGCAAGGAGATTCCAGGTGGAGGCACCGGCCAAAGAGAGAGATTGACCCCCCACTCTCTGCTTGGAGAAACATCTGATATGTAGAGAGTTGGAGCAAGAGGACCGTAGGGCTCTAGCAGGGAGGTATGTAGGGAGAAAGAGTTGGGTCCCAGGCCCCAGTAAGCCTTGTGGATAATGCAGAGGGTCTTGAATTTGACCCTTGTAGCCAAAGGGAGCCAGTGGAGAGAGTTTAGGGCTGGAGAGATGAATGTCCCTGCACTTGAGGCCAAGGATAAATCTTGCAGACCTACTCTGGAATAGTTGAAGGGGGCAAAAAGAGGAAAGAGGAAGATTGAGGAAGAAGCTGAAGCAGTAGTCCAGCCTAGAGAGAACCAGAGCTCTGGAGGCATTGGGCCTCATTACGACCCAGGCGAAATGGGTTTAACGGCACCGGTAAAGGTGCTGGTGCCGTTAATCCCATTCCGCCCTATTACGAGGTTCCCTAGCGGGACCCGCTCTGGACGTCTGGTCAGACCCTTTGCGGGTCCCGTTAGGGGACCAGGGAGCTAACAACGGGCCCGTTTTTAACGGGCCCGTTGTTAGCTCCCTCCCCATTCCCATTGAGCCCTATGGGTGCTCGAATGGGAATGGGGATGGGTAAATTGAATGAGGAATTACCGGGTCCTCCAAGGTTGGAATGCCCCGGTAATTCCTCATTCAAGGAACCCGGACCCGAGTTTGAAGGCAGCCATGCCATTATTAAGGCCATGGCTGCCTCCAAACTCGTAATGAGGCCCATTAAGTTTCTGGGGGAAGGGGAGAATGCCTCTGAGGAGGTGAAGTTGAAAGTGTAGTTTCTTGACAACGTCCATGATGTGAGGGCAGAACGAGAGAGAGGAGTTGAAGATGACACCAAGGTTTTTAGCCTCACAGGATGGTGAGGGGAGAGGACCTAAGGGGGGCGGCCAGAGCGCAGGGGGTAAGCTGGGGTCCCTATGAGAAGGATCTCTGTCTTACTGGCATTAAGATGGAGATCGTTAGCAGAGTACCATGCCTAAATAGCAGCCAGAGAGTCAGGAATGAGAGAGGAGGAAGAGGAGGCAGTGGAGGGAGAGCTGTGTGTCATCAGCATAACACTAAAAGTCATAAGAGAAGGAGGAGATCAGGTGGGCCAAAGGGGCAAGGTAGATGTTGAAGAGCCACAGTGATAGGATAGAGCCCTGAGCGATGCCATAGGTAGAGAATGAAGTGGAGGAGAATAAAGGGCCCAGCTGCACCTGGGATGGTCGATTAGATAGGAAGGAGGTCAGCCAATCCAGTGCTAGGTCCGTGATGCCAAGGGTATCACGGAGCTGAGTTATGAGTGTGGCATGATTGACCATGTCAAAGGCAGAGGAAACATCAAGGAGAATGAGAATGGAAGGAGTGTTGGAATTGAGGTTTGAGAGCAGGTCTTTACGGGTGTTCAGGAGAGCAGTTTCCGTGCCTCTGGATGCTCTGAAGCCAGAATGGTGGTCATGGAGACAGCCAACAGATTCAGTGTGATGGATCAGTTGGGAGATGACCAACTTCTCTCAGAGTTTGCCCAGGAAAGGTCTGGTGGGATGGGGCGATAGTAAGAAGGGTCGGCAGGTGGCTTTTTTAGGAGAGGGTTAACAAGGGAGTTTTTTAGGGATAGAGGAAAGGAGCCAGTGACAAAAAAATGATTGCAAAAATCAGTCAAGGCAGGAGTGAGAGAGGACATTTTGTCCCTGATAGATCTAGAGAAGCAGGGGAGCACTTGTTTGGAGGAGACTTTCATGGAGCGGACAACTTTAGAGACCTCATCCAGTGCTATGGGTGAAAAGGAGGAGAGTAAGGGGAGGGAGAGAGGGGACCAATGGAGGCCTGAGAGCAGGTGGGGAGTAGCGAGAGTGAGGACAGGATGTCTTGGGTTTTGGTAGTGAAATGGGAGGCCAGTGGAGTACAAAGGGCTTGGGATGGAAGAGGAGAAGTGGAGATAGCAGTAGGATTGACAAGTTGGATATGGGCCCTCTTCTTGGAGTGGATGGAGAGACGGTATTACCTTTGGAGCAGGCGACAGGTCAGTTTGCCAGTCAATGTACTTGAAGCCTGCCATTTCCATTCAGCAACTCTGCACTTGCGTTTCAGAGACGCTAGATCTGAATCATACCAGCTGTTGCACTTGGAGGCGGGCATCATGCAGATCCTCATGACAGGGGCAAGGGAGCCAAGGGTGTTGGAGATGGAGAATTGAAGTTTAGCAAGGACTATCTCGGTGGAAGAGTCAATAGCAGGGGTGGAAGGAGGGATGAAAGTGACGGCAAAAGCAGCGACTGACACCCGCCTTCATCGGTTGAATGACGGAGAAGGAGACTGGCAGAGCGGGTGGAGGCTTAGCCAGGGAGCCAAGGAGCTCCAGGTGAGAGGAGAGCACAGTCAGGAGAGCAGAGCAGTGAGAGGGTTGTATTTCTTAGATTAATTAATTATGCGAGATGGTGCACAAAGCCATTGTACATATGATAAATATGTTATATACTATACGAGATACACCTATGCATAATAACTATCTGGAGTGGGCAAAGAAGATCCGGCCAGTTGTCAACGGCATAATGGCAATGGAATTCTTCAAATACAAGTACAGAGACTATTGAAAACTATTGTAAAGAGCAGCTGTGGGTGGAACTGGCCACGAAGAGAAACAGCAAAGAATATATGTGTTATAATCTGGAAAGGCAAACTAATCCTAAATATCTGATGGCCTATCCCTGTGTCTCGATTATCAGGAAATATATGCTGATTAAATTCAATTGTATGTCAACTTTGGAAATTACGGGTGCACGCATTGGTATTTCCCATGATCAGAGAACTGTGGGCTATGCGGAGACACAATCATGGAAACCATGAAACATCTGTTTGCAGATTGCACAAGTTTGAATGCTATAAGGGAAAAATATTTTGTTAAGTATAAGACTGATGGTAAAATCATTTATAACCAGGAGCTCTGGGAGTGTTTTATGGGGGGAAATGTTCTTAATATTATGCATTATGGTGTCAAATATATTTTTGATATTTTGGTGAAATTAGTTTTATGAAATGTATCTGGTCAAATATGTATATATTTGAAACTTTGATTGAGTTATTATTATGACATGGATTTATACTCTACTTGAATGATTGGTTTTCGGGGTATATTGTTTTTATATAAATTCTGTGTAAAGTTATTTTCTGACTATATGTACAATAACAATAAAATGGAAATTAGATGCGTTTAATTAGTTACACCTTGTGTCGGCATTCAGCCATAAATTCTTAGCATATAAAAATACAACAGTTAATTAAGGAGTATAATCCAAAAGCAGAATATGTTCCGCATATACTACCCATGGGATTTTTTACTTTCCTAATTTCGGAGATGCAAACGCTTGTCCATTTAGGGCCTCATTTACGTTTGACAAGTAAAGATTAAAGAGGCAGAGGGCCAAAATGGACCCCTGCCTCACCCCTCTTTCTGTATCTATTGGTTTTGTCTCATGGCCCTGTTCATCCAATCTTACTTGCATAGATGGGTTTTGATGCAGATGGATTATAATGGCCAGTAGATTCTCTTGAAGACCCTATTGTTTTAATTAGCTTCAAAGGTGCCCCCTATCAACAGCGTTGAAAGCTTTGGAGAGATTGACTAATGCACCATATACAGCAGGGCCACCCTTGAACCAGGCTTTCTCTCACATAATATTGACAATCATTCCTCTTCTGAAGCCAATCTGGGCCTTATCCAGAATACCCCTCTGCTCTATCCTCCCTTCCAACTCTTTAAGGACGGCCCCCGTGGACAGCTTGCTGTCCGCATCCAGTAGGGCAAAAAGGCAATAGTTTGCCGGATAGGCCCTATCGCCCTTCTTATAAATTGGGACTAGAATAGCTGGTCTCCAACTTGGAGAGTTATTCACAGCCCTAAACTGTGTGTAGTACTGAGGCCCATAGTTCTACGTCCGCCTTAAAGATGCTATTCGAGAGGCCATTTAGCTCAGCCGCTCTTGAAGTCAAAGACATTTTTATGAGGGTCACTATGTCATCCCTAGTCTCCTTTAGCGCCCAGGGTCCATTCTCGTTTCCTTCCCATGCTCCACCCGTTGGACTCCTATAAAGCTTTCCAGAATGGTCACTCCAAGCAACCTTAGACACTGCATTCCCTTGCAAATTTGACTGTCGGCCCCGTCTTGATTTATCAAGACGCATACATTTCTTGAATTCTTGGTTACCAGGGTTTCCAGCATCTGTTTGCCGTGTCGCTAGCTTTTTAAGAAACGATTAGATCAAGCCCAGTTCCTATATTTAGAGGTAAGATTATTTTTCTCTTGGAGAATTTCATTTTTTGATAAAGGCCCCCCCAATATGTGCTGGAATGGACCTTGTCAATTCCCTTTTCCTGTCCCATGTTTCAAATCAAAGGTGTATTTATGATTCTGATTAGCTTTGATCTTAATATATTGGGGCATATCTTGCTCCCAAATGAAATCCAGAAAGTTATACAAGGAACAAGCATAATCAAGATATTTATCTAACATTTTTGTTTTTTGTTTCACTACAATTTTTGTTTAGCATGTGTCCATCACCCCTGAATTTGGACAAACAATGTCCCCCTTTATTATCCACCAGACGTAGTGTCACACCTTGCTCAGCTCTTATTACCTCCAAAAAAAGTAGCAGTCACCATATCATGATCACTATTGATGGTAAATTGTATTTCCATAGATCTAGGGCAATGGAACAGTTCTCTAGACAAGAGCAAGTAGTCAACAATTGTGGGTGACTGACCATTTCTTCCACGTAGGAGTTTGTTGTTTATCTCCCTCGATGTCCCCATTGGCCAGATACAAATCCCACTCCCTAAAATAAGCCATTCATCTTTTCCCGTTATTCCGTGTAGTCATATTCTTATCCACTAGAGAATTTTGTAGAGGCATTGCAAATGTATGTCCCCTGCCATTAAAATTCCCAGAGACCCTTCCACCATAAAGTCCTCTAACAGCGTGCGTATACGACAGGTCTTCCAAAAATATAGACAGGCTGGTACAGGCAAAGTTCCAATACAGATTTACAATCATGAGAAACATCTTGACCCATTTAGATACATAGCGCACTATTGCTGATAAAATTCCATGGTAATTTACTGGCTTTAATTCTAAATGAGTTAGCCTCGAATTGCAGGTGGCTAATAATATTCCTCCCGATGGACATCCCCCATTACTATAAAGTGTGTTTTGTGTTAGGATGGAAAAACCCTTCATTTTCAGACCTGCAGTTAGCCAGGTCGCTTTAGCAGTATTAGACCGTAGTTATCAAATATGTAATTTCTGGTGATAGTATTAGTGAAGCTTCTGTAGCCCAATGGTTTCCAGCATAAAACCCTAATATCTTTGTCAGCTAAAGGGACACATTGTTCTCCCCAAATTGAGTAATTATCTCGGACAGCAATGACCATACTTTATTCTTAAAGTCCAATAGACCCCCACTCAATTCACCAGCTCCTTCTCCCACATCTCATTGGGCCCACTCCTGCTTTCCAGATATTTTGGTCCTACTCGTACCTATATTTCCTGCCTGCCCACTTTTATTGACTCCACACTCCCTTCGTCTGCCCTCCGGCTTGGAATCCACTATATCATAACCCAGATGCAAGAAATTATTTCTGGATTCTTGGAGTGCCTTGGCTCATAATATGGTCTTTGGGCCCTGTTCTACAATAGTCACAATATCGTCAAAAAGGAAGTGGATATAATCGCTGTCATGTGATCTTCAGAATTGCATTCCTATTCAGGACACTCAGGCCTCCTTCTAAGGTCAATTGTTCAATCCGCACCCTCGGGACTATAAACGGCTTCATGTTGTTAAATGTTGATTCTTAACTTCAGATTCTTTTTCCATTTGAAATCTTACATGCTCAGGTTTAGAGTCTGTGGTGTATACAGGGACCGAAGAATGACAAAGACGCATTTGCTGTGGGACGGTCAGCAGCGGGAAGGTCAAAATGGGCGTCGAGAAGGCCTGATACCCCACCCACGCCAGGCAACGCCTCATCGTGCTCCTACTGTGGGTATGACCTCCCCCACGGAGGTGAATGCCCGGCAAAGTTGAGAACGTGCGGCCGGTGTGGCACACCGGGGCACTATGCTAGGATGTGCCGGGCTGCCGCCCCTGTTGCGGCGGGAAGAGGACCGGAGAGAGTTGGACGAGGAGGCGCTCGCAGAGTGAGAGGCATCTCTTCGATCGATCAGGGTCTGCAAGACCTGGACATCGCAGAAGAGGAGGAGGAGGAGGAAGAGATTTTCTTCATCTCCAGCATTGTAAAAGGTCCTGGCACGAGGCGCCAACCCACATGCACTGTCAACATCGATGACGTCCCCACCCCCATTCTCATAGACACTGGGGCTTCGGTCTGTGTGCTAGCCACCAAACATTATGAGGCCCTACCGGGCCCGCCGGAGCTGTCAGCGTCCATGGCGCAAATATATGCGTTCGGTGGGGAAACACCCCTACCCATCCAAGGTGTGTTCGTAGCCCCAGTTTCTCATGGACAAAACACCATCAAAGCAAGGTTCTTTGTCACCAGCGTCAGCCCACATTCCCTGTTGAGCTGTGCGGCGTCAGAAGCACTCGACATTGTCCACTTCACGTTTGGAGTATACCACGCCGATCTGAAAAGCATGCTACACAGGTTTGAAACTCTCTTCAAGGGCATTGGAAAGCTGAACGCAGAGCCCATTCGCCTACACATCGACAAGTCCGTAAGGCCGACAGCCCTCAAACATCGCCGGATTCCTTTTCACTTGATTTGAGCCACGTTGGCTCCCCTGTTTAATGTGTTTGTTGTTTGGGGGGAAAAGGAGGGATGTTGTGTACGTGGTACATGAAGCGCGCATGCGCGGCCCAGCGGGCCGGCGCATGCGCGTTAGTTAATAAAGGCGGTGCCCGGCAGTTCGCGCCGGAGCACCGGAACGAGCAGACGTCTCTGGCGTGTGTTCTTCCGCGCCCGCCTACGCGCGCTGGTACCCTGACCCTGGGAGGCCCGCACACCACCACGGGGCTTCCCCCAGGGTACAACATCTCCTTCATTGTGGATAACCCGGCCTCTTAATGCTGCTGGACCTCTCGGCGGCAGTTGACCTTGTGGATATTTCTCTCCTGGCCACTAGGCTGCGGGATGTGGCACGCTGTTCAGAGGCCGCTGCTCAGTGGTTTGCCTCTTTCCTGGGGCCTGAGTTGCTGTTGATGATACAGGATTAATTCCAGATTCCATCTTTTTTGGGGTACCGCAGGGATCCTGTATCTCACTGACTCTTTTCAACATCTACATCCAGCCTTTCTTGACGCTCCTGGACGACCTGGATGTTCAATATGCCAACTACGCTGGTGCCACCCAGGTTGTCCTCTCGGGCACCTACGCACAGGATGCAGCAATCATTAATGTGATCTATGGCGTCATTCAAACCTGGATGGCAGCCAAATCCCTGGCCTTGAATAATGATAAAAACTGAGCTTCTGATTGGTGCCTCTGGGCCTCGTCTAAAAAAAAAGAACCTTTAGACTATCAAAGTTTCGTTATAGCCAGCGCGAACATCCCAGTGGCAAAAAGTGTTAATACTCTTGGGGTCATGTTCGATGCTGAATTCATTATGGAAACTCAGGTTGCCCTTCTTCGGGCGTCCTGTGGCTATATTAATAAACTCCTTGGCCACATGTCCTTTTCCGTCACCAAACAATATCTCTCTACTCCCTTCATCATTGGTAAATTCACACCTACAGTTGGTTCCTGGACACCCTGCAGGCAAATTTCATAGCACTACTGCTGATTCAAAATGGTGCACTGCATGCCACTAAGGGTCTTACAAGACGAGTTCACATAACCAACGCTAGGAGGGAGCTCCACTAGTTCCTGGTGAAACATCGCGTCATTCACAAGGCCTTAGCGCTGAGTCACAAATGGCTCCATCCTATCTCCTTTAGCGCACAAAGGTCTACCAACCGAGCTGCACTCTGAGGACCTGCGACCAGGTGAGCCTCCAACTACCCAAATTCAAGCTGAAAGGGTTTGGTGGCACCATGATCAATGTTCCGGCCCCCTTAGTCTGGAACGCCCTCCACCCCGATCTAAGAAAGATAAATTCCTTGACTGACTTGAAAAAAGGATCAAGACCCATCTTTTCAACCTTGCCCTGTAACTGATCTCCTGCTTCTCCCCTTCTGTCGTTGAGTACCATTGTTAGTTTGTGGTTTTATGTGTGCTCTGAGACCTGTGGGTGAGTGGCGCATTATAAATATAAACATTTTTAAAAACTAGAGAGAAAGAAAATAGAAAAGTTGCTCAATTCACAATTCAGTTTATATATCACTATACAAAAAAGACTAACAATGATTCTAAATCATTAACACTCCAGAATGATACACCATGAGTTAAACAAGTTTTATAATAGAGGCAATAAAATGTACTGCCATAATATTCAGAGAAATCTGAAGCCCATTTGAAATACGCAGCCAAAATTCCATAGAGTTCAAAGATGGTAGGCCATGAACAAACTGCCCAAAAGGCAGGCCTCTCAGGTTACAGAGATGTGTGCATTTCAGGAACCAATGTTCCAATGTCTCCATTTTGTTCTGAAGACAACATAGTCTACCCAAATGTAAGTGGTATTGAAGTGTAGATCTGATTCCAATGATTGTGTGTGTTAATCTAATTCCCGTAAAATTAGATCTAACAAGTTTTGAAGGATATTTGATTAAATATGGTGGCAAAGTGTTTCTTTTCTTCTCTTCACAAACCAAATTACGGTGTAATTTTAAGAGACCAGGTTAGAGGATGAGCACCAGTCCATTTTTCCATGGTGCTTTCCTGACCCTTCAGTGGTGTCTTATAAGAGTATCATATTAATGTCGAGAAGAATTTCCTCACAGGACATTACCCAATTTGAGGAAATCCTTGTATTTCTCCTCATTGTCAAAGCAGTTTATTAACAACTCTTTCATCACATTCTCTTCCAGGCAGAAGGATAACTGTGGCAAGGAATCTAGGTGCTGCAGGGCCTACTCATAAGTATATGTGGATGTAGAATATACCGCTATACCAATCATGTGATGGAAGCGGTGATGTGAATGGTGCAGTAAGGCTGGAAGCAGCATTTCACAACCAATCATATCTCATATCCCCTCTTCCTCTCAGGCCCACTGTAATAGCCTTGTGTATACTTGAATGTGTAAAACCAGGCTTCCCCCATAGAACATGTAAAGTCTCTATAATTGCAACATAATTCAAGGCATATTGTGTTTTCATTGGTAATTTGGTAGAGTTGAACGGGTATCTCTATTTGATTCTTCAAAAAGAGCTTGCAGGATCCACCAAGTGAGACTCCACAAGTGAATCTGCAGCTCCCTTCGAACATATTCTCCTAGTATAAAGAGAGCCTATGTTGAAAAGGAAATGGCCTGACCTCAAGGGGAGAAAATAAACAGAGGAGGAGGTTGCGAGATGATCCTTAAACAAAAAGAAGGATATTGGACACACAGCATGCAATGAATGTGCCCTAGGGACTTGAATCATCATTTTGAATCAGCATGTTTTTATGATCCAACAACATTGTGAAATCATTGCTGTAGTAACCAGCAAGTGTCTACTTCCTTTATTCACCACAGACTGATGGATAATACATTAAAGGATCAAGGATTATTAACTATAAGACTCTTCAGCACTGTGATGGGACAACAGGAGTAATTCAGACTTTGAATGTACAATGGTGAAATGTTGCTTCAAAATAGTTAGAATGTGTCTGCCTGTGTATTGTTTAATGTCTTAGGATTTATCTTTGGTCCTTATCAGTCCACTACATTATGTGCAGTGAACCTGTCGGTCATTAGAAAGGCCAATGGCCAAAATGTTGATGTACACAAAATGTTTGTGCCAGAAAGCACCACTGATATAATGAATTGTTCTTACTTAGCAAAATACTATAAAAGGTTAAATACATTAACATGTTTACACAACCTGTATGATGTTCAGCACATTGTTAGAAAAGTGAGTGTGTGAGCTCCAAGCGAGATCCTCAGTCCGCCCGGTCAGCTAAGGTTATCTCAGGCGGCGCGAGTCCGGCGACCACAGACCTGATCAATGTGCTTCAACAAGGAGGTCCTGCAGACGCTGAGTTCACAAAGGTCTGTCAGGTCCTGAGCGACACCCACGCTCAGTGGGAGGGGCAGCTCACAGGAGACTCATTGCCGAGGGGACTGGAGGCTCTCCACAACGTGAGTAGAACCGTGCAAGAACGTGCTGTATCGTGGTAGCATGGCCACAGCGCGAGAGGGATACATTTTTTCATGGTGTCTAGGACGCATCCTCAAGCAGTCCAGGATGATCGGCAGAAGTAGTAGTTAGAAAAACGTACGTGCCAGCCCATAGGAGTTGGGCACAGGTCCATTTTCGCACCTCTGGCTTCCGCCAGCTCATGTGCTCTTCCCAGGTCCAAAATTTGCTGGAGGGTCAGACCAGGTTCTCTCAGTACTTGCCTTCGAAGTTTGCCGGAGCTGCACCCCTGCAGTAGCTGGTTGCGGACCATTTCTTCCTCATCGACCCATCTGCAGGAGGTCGCCAGGTGTCTCAGACGGGCACAGAATTTGTCTAGGGGCTCGTCGTCTAGTTGTCTTTCAGCGCCCATGACAAACCTATCGAAATCCACGTTAGCCATGGGGAGAAAGTGGTCTTTGAGTGCCTGCTTGACTGCGTTATACGTGACCACAGGGATGACGAGGGAGTCGTAGATCTTGTGGACTTCTGCGCCTGCCGAGTAGATCATAGTCGCGATTTTGGTGTCATCATCGTTCACCCCAGATGCCCTGAAGAACATATCTAGCCTCTTGACCCATAGTAGCCACTTCGGGCCCAGCTTGGAAGGGGGGCCAGTAGTATCGAATTCAGGCATGGGGGCTAGGGAGCTGCGAGATCTGCGTGGGATTGGGGCAGCGGCACCCTCATCGTCAGTCTCTTCACCCATTTCTGCGTCACGTACTCACAGTTATCTTTCTTAGAGAGAAGGGCGGCTTGTCCTGGGCTCGTAGTGGTGTTGGGGTGTAGAAACCCACTTCTTTCTTCTTAAATGCCACAGCCCTGCGCCTGCAGGACTGTGGGGTTTCCAAAAATTGTCTGTGTCCTCCAAACACAGCTGGTAGGTGGCGCACGAGCACCCTTTCTGGCCGCAACCACTGCCGCTACGTGTGAAGAGAGGAGCGAGCGAAATCAAAATGGCCGCCGGCACTCCGCGGGTCCATAATACGGAAGAGCTTTCCGTCTCTCCGAGGCTGTCGGAGCACGGAAGCCGTCCGTACCTCCTCGTCGCCAGTGTTGTACCCTAGGGGAAGCCCCATGGTGGTGTGCGGGCCTCCCAGGGTCAGGGTACCAGCGTGCGTAGGCGGGCGCACAAGAACACACGCCGGAGACGTCTGCTCGTTCCGGTGCTCCGGCGCGAACTGCCGGGCACCTCCTTTATTAACTAACGCGCATGCGCCGGCCCGCTGGGCCGCGCATGCGCGCTTCGTGTACCACGTACACAACAGGAGAGATTCGATTTTAAATCAAGAAGGACGGTCTCAGTGCCATGTCTAGCTCTGAAGCCAGATTGACAAGAAACAAGAATGTTATTTCTCTCAGTGTAGCTTTGAAGTTGCAGAAAATCCAAATGGTCCAGTATTTTAAACAGAAAAGGAACGTTTGTATTAGGACGATAGTTCCTTGCCTGAAAGGGATCAAGGTTGCTCTTTTTGAAAGTGGGGTGAACCATGTTTCTTTCAGGAACTGGGGCACATGACCTTCGGCAAAAGAAAGGGTCATCAGCCTTGTCACCCAGGGAGCTAAAATGTCTAGACAGTTTTTAAACAACTAGTGGAACAGATGTCACCGTGACAAACTGTGGATTTCATGGCGCTTATGATTTTGGACAAGTCTTCCTCAGAGCACGGGGTGAAAACAAACTCATTCTCTTTGTGGAATGGGGCAGGCCTGGAATTGAACCTGGGGACAGTGGTGTCAGCCAATGAGGGAGGATTGGCCTTCATATGGCCACAGATGAAGTTCTGATTTTGGTGAGTTTACATTTGAACTCATTGTGAATTTCCTGACACCATTTTGAGTCCTGATTGGTACTTGCCCCAGTGTAAGATATTTGTATTTGTATTTTTATTGTTTTATATACTGCCTTAATCCAAGGCACTTTACAGATAACAAGTAACACATAAAACATGTAGAAGCAAAACAGTAAACATGATTCAAACCATGAAATCGGTATGTGGAACAATTTGCAAGTAAGAAGGGAGAGGAGAGTAGAGAAGGATCGAGAGGAAGAAAGTAATAAGTGAAGTGAGCTACAAAAGAGAGGAGATCATAGGAGAGATGGGGACAGATAAAGATAAGAAGAACAGAGAGAGGATAATAAAAGGAGGGAGGGGATATAGAGAGGGGGAAGGTATCAGGGAGGGGAGTGAAGATATGTGTGAAAGGATTATGTGTAAACTGCCTCACACAATAAAAAAAAGTAAAACATGAATTGTTCTCTGCAGAGCTCTTTAGTAGCTCAGTTAAAGCTTTGTGGTAGCTGCCACCACACAGGCTGACTGCACATATATCAACCATAGAGAAATGAGAGCAGGCTTCCCGTTTAAATCGAACATTGTAACATGAATTCAAGTGTGCACAGGAAAGAGGTAGCTGTTGCTAGCAACAAGCGAGTCCAAAGGGTTAATGGGGCAGCTGTGGACACCATTATTTCATCGCAAATTTCACAGTTGAAATCTCATCAGGCGCTCCTAAACATTGTAGTTAAACCCCAATAGTGTATAGTAAAACAAACGGATACTGCTGTGCTTCTAGGAGCGTTGTGTGGCTGTATGCCTGCAAAAAACTGTTATGAGTTCCTATCGAAAGCACCAGGAAACTGTACTGCCAGCATCAATGATGATGTTTTATTATATAAATTAATGAGCTGGGCTTTTTAAATAAACCACCTGTTATGTGCACATGATCATTTAAGTCATTGATTTCTTCTGTATCTTTTAATATGATGATATTTGAACAGCGAGTCTTATAAATGAAAGCAAGGCCCTGATTAATAGCCCAATAGCCCCACTGTAGAATGTATCACGTTCTTCAAGAGTGTTTTGTATTATATGAGATTAGAGCTGCGGAATTGTAATTGCCCCCACCATTAATCCCAATCCTTCACAAAGCAATTAACACACATGATTCAGTGGTTATGGCTTAGGGAACCTTCTCTTTGATGACATTGTCTCTTTCACGTGCCAGTGAAGCCCATTCTGCTCCCTGTTTCGCTCGTGGGGACCATTGCGTAGGTCTTTTAGCAGAGCAAGGCTTCCGTTGGGGACTGAAAATGAAACAGCTGGTCCATTGCCTGCCCACAGTCAACCTTCTCCGGGTTATATATAATCTATTACATTTGCATATGTAAGGGATTCATTCATATGTAACAAAGTGATTTACATGCTCAGAGATCCGATTTGCATATGAGTTTTTGGCTCCGCTATTTAAAGGGGTTACCTCAGTGGTTACAAACCTCCAAAGAGGTTTCCAAGCTATTGTAACGTTTGAGAGGAGAGGTCGAGGGGAGGTGAGAGAAAGAGAGAACAGGAAAGGAGAAGGGAGGGAAGGAGAAGAGAGGCAGGAAAAAAGTTGAGAGGAGAGGAGGCGAGACGGTAGGGAAAGGTAGGTAGGGAGCAGAGAGGAAAGGGTAGGAGAGGAGAGAAGGTGGGAGGAAAGGAGAGAATAGAGAGGAGAGAAGGGAGAGGAGAGTAGAAGAGATAAGAAGAGAGGAGAGACCAAGAAAGGCAAGGAGAGATGTAGATGGGTGGGAGGAGGGTGATGAGAAGTGATAGTGGGACAAGGGAGGAGAAGACAAGAGAGGGGAGACGAGAGAAGACAAGAGGACAATGTGATATCGAGCACAGCAGGTGCAAAGCAGTACAAGCATGAACTCACAAGTAGTTTGAGAGTGATACCAAGAATGCAATTGATCGCTTTCATTTGCATCTCAGTGTTGTGTGTAAACTCAAATTGTATCAACTACATTAGCATCATACTCAACAGAAATGCTTATTGCTAAGAGACTTCGACACATCATCCTTTGGTCATAAAATATTTCGGCAAACAGATGACTATTTACTGAAATGCCCATCATACACACTTAGAAGTCAAATCCTAAGATTTCGCATGAACTTATGGCCAACCAATCAAATCTTATTAAGAAGGGGTCTAATTCATGTTGATGCCTCGTACTGTCGGTTTTGTAAAGTTGATGGAATGGAAGAGACACGAAAACACATATTAATTGTGTGTGTTGCCTTGAGAAAACAAAGGAAAATTGTCCTTCACCCAAACACATCATTTAATGCGGTCAGATGATGAATTATGGCATGAATTATTTGCTACCTCGAAAATCTCATTGAGAATAGCCACTATGCAAGGTTTAAGTGCAGTATTGCCTATAGACTAATCATCTAGTGATTTTATTCTGAGTCACTAGTTGTCACACATGTTTAGGTTTTATTTATAATGTGTGTGTGGCTGGACGCTAGAATTGAGTTTGTTAAGTATGCTGTTATATTGATCTTTACTTCCCTTTGCCTTTTATTCTGTGGATTTCTCATTTTATCCTTATTCTTTTTTAAGTTGTCATTTGTTTCTTCTTAATGTGATGCGATGCGATTTGTAATTTGAAGTTTTATGAAAAAATTTGTTTTGAAAGATTAATTTAATTTAACCAACCAAAATAAAATAAAAAAATAAAAAGTTGTGTGTAAATGAGGTGCGCGGAAACCACATCTCTCAATGCTGCATTTCCGAAGTTAGTGCCACGCTTTGATGCAGGGAGAAGTTACCTTACTCATTGTTAAATAAGTTTATGTGGTGGGGGATGAGGTGTGTTGTGATCACCTTACAGTTGCCTTTGTGGGCCTTCTGTGTACCCGCCTGTGTAATTACCTTTTTGCTCAATAGGTTTGTGTGTTGGCTGCATGGATGTGTCTCTGTGCTGTCCGGTCCATGTGTGGCTTCTACTCTGGAAGCTGATAGGTTATTGAATATGTGGCTGCCTGTGGAGGCCACAGAGACAAGGACTTTGGCATGAGTCTTTCTTCTTCTGAGAACAGTAGGTTGGCTGTGGGCCTCGTGTAATGCCGTCACCTGAGTGGGGTTATTAGTCAGATCTGGGTTTGTTTCTGAAACCACATGTGAGCCCGATATGGTAGTTGTTGAACCTTAGAGAAAGCTCTAGCTTCCTTGGCTGCATCCACACCCAAAGTGGCTGCACATGGCCTCCTGAGACGATTGAGAGTTCCATGTGCCAGGCATGAGAAGAAGCACATCTGACAGAATGGTCATGGCACTGAAATATAGCTGCTCAACTTGAACAGCTTATTATAATTGGTTGGCAAACTTGAAACTACTTTTCCATCATTGCTCTCATTATTAATATTATGTCAGTCTCTAACTGGCGTACACGTTCGATTCTGTTCTTTATCTGGGAAGCTAGGACCACTAGGCATGCTGCAAGTATTTACCTGAGCATGGTGTAATACCTCTAGTGTGCGGTTGTGTTGGATGACCGCCCCCCACCTAGAAAATCAGTAAATGATACAACAGTAGCAGTTTTCCTATCTCAGGAATCCTATATTTTGACAAAGTTCTGAAAATAGAAGTGAACCCCACCATCAGTTAAAAACTTTGTCGAAGAAATCCAGCTGCCAGACTAGGTCAGACTCCATTCAACTGCCGGACTAGGTCAGACTCTAATCAACTGTCAGACTAGGTCAGACTTCAAACAGCCTGGGAATGCATTAATGACTACTTTCTTAGTGGTTGAAAGTACTTGACTTGCCGATGGCCTTTTATACTGTGACGAGTCAACTTCCGGGGCACCAGTGGGCCAGGGATGCACACCTCTAGTAAGCATGAAGGGATCAGAACAGATTGGAAACACACGTCAATCATAAACCACCTTGTCCAATTTTGGTAACGTGGATGGAATGGAAGGCTTATCTCTGCAAGGTTGTGGATCGTTGGTTAGTTTCAACACAGCAAAAATACAATCATTACCCATTGATAAAAGAAACTGTCCAGTCAAGGTTGTATACAAATACCTATTTTATTATTTTTCGACAGACATTTCTAGCACACTACAAAATACAACCGACCCTGTAAAGGAATGCAGAGGACAGACAGTTTCAAGAAGGAAAGGCGATGAACTCTGGATACTGACAGAAGGTTAGTTGGTAAAGTAATTAATCGTAATAGTTCAAGGATACTATGTTTCAGCACAAAGGGAGCAATGGGTCATAAAATGTCACTAGTGACCTTCGGAGAAGGACCAGTGGCCAGAACGACCATCTACATTGTGCTTGTAGAAGTTCTTGGTGCTCAACAGTATAATGTCGGTTTCAGGGTGCTTTGCAGCTTCTGAGAGAGAGTTCAAGACAATAGACAGCTGCAAGTATCAGGCAGCAGGAAGTTCGGCGTGCGAGGCTGGACGAATGGCTGCAGGCTGGCCTACACAATGACTCAGGGTCAGGAATCGTCTCTGTGCTGGTTCGCGGGTCTGAAGGATTGGTCATGGATTATCAGACAGCATGAGCGACTGCGGCGTGACAACAGTCAGCGGTGCAGTCAGTTGTAGCTCGAGGGGCTCGACTGCCTCAAAAATGTCCTTTAAGGTGGACGCTTGTTGATGCTTGTCAGTGCACTCCTCCTAGCTTCTTCGCTGGGCTCGTATCATCCTTTAAGGTGGACGGCTCAAAGCTGAGGAGAGTGTTGCAGGCAATGGTCTTGACCCTTGTTCGGCTCAGAGACTCTCTGGTACTTCCCACCTAGGAAGCTTGTTTGCAGAGCCTAGCAGGGCACGCTGTGTGCTGGCTTGGTACCGATTCTGGAGCTTCTGGAGGGTCCTCTGGATTCAGTATCTCCCTCTGTTCCCTGGGAGATATTTAGGGGACGAATCGTGCTTCCCTCTTGGAGTTCCTGGCCTTCCTTCACTGGTGGAAGAAGTAAGGCAGAGGGTTCCTTCAGCCAGGGTCCCATTGAGTACTTCTTGCAAAGTCTTCAGATGATCTGCCAAAAGAGGGGCCCAAACCTCTTTTAAAGCCAAATAGGTGCCAGTGATTGGTGGTGGCTAAGCCTACCTTAATGAACCAATCCTTGGTCCCCACCAACAATCTTCTGTTATGCGTGTGATCATAACCAGAGTGCTTTGCAACAGGAAAGGTAAAGGGGTGAACACATGTACTACTAAGTGCCACCCATCTTCCTTTCTATTGTGGATCAAAGCGTCTCTCTGGTTAATTTAGCTCTCTGTGGTTCCCGATTAAAGGCAAATCTCCCTTGAAGTTGTGGCGAGAACAGGCTTTCTGTCTCCATCAAATTACATACTCCTACCCTCTGAAAGGGGTCCCCCTGTGGGGGTTGCCTACTGTAAACACATATATCAGACATGACACTTCATTGCCCTTGATTCTGAGGGGCGGGAGCTGGCATCAGGTTGACATAGTGCATATCAAAGGTTGCTGGGGGGGTTTCTTGTCTTTTGTTAGCCTCTGCAGCTAGGGCCCCTGTGGACCTGTTTAAAGTATATTAGTATGCTAATTATGTTTAATTGCTGCCACCATTCTGCAGGGCCAACAAAGGATAGGGTGGTCCAGTGAGGCACTGTTATTTAATTAGGCTGGTGTCAGGGGTCTGGTAAGAGAGCACTGGGCAAAATCTATATCTCACAGTATGCAAAGTAGATTAGGGTAGATTCCTGGGGAAATGCTAGCATATAACAGAAACAGGGTACATACCAAGCTGATCTGAATTGAGACAGGTATTCACAGGAACTGCAGGGGCAGGAGATGGCTGTTAATAAAGAGAAACAGAGAAAGCAAAGGAAAGCAATCATACTGGGCATCACAGATTGATCAGAATAAGGGGTGTACTGGAATATGATGAGGGGTCTCCAGGGATGGGGAAAGCCCTTGGGATTGGTGCTAGCAGATTACCCTTAACAACTGTCATACAGCTGTGTCATGAGTAAGCCGTCACGAAGAAACTGTTGCACCATATACTGAGGCAGGTAATACTCCAACAGACTTGATGAAGGCAACAGAAGTCTTTCCCTTATCTGATCGAAACAGAGACTAAACCATGGGTTACACTATAAACGGATATAGAGCACAGGCACAACAGTGGACCAAGATGTAATACAAGTGGAAAGCAGCATAGAAAGAAATAACCAGGTACAGGCCAGCTAGAGAAGCAAAGTACCAAGCAGACTCTGGAATATCAGGACACACGAGGCAAAGGACTCAGGCAAGATAGGTTGCTGCCAACACTTGAATACAAGTGAATGCCTCTACAGGAAGTCCAGCCCCCATTTTGCCTATATGTTGGAATCCGGAAATTGCAACATATGCAACGCCAGTGATGGTGCCTATTGCCTAGACAGCCTTTGAGACAAAGTATCCATTAAGAAAACCCTATATGATATATCCCCGTAGACATGACAGTCTCTTGGAAGAGATCCCCGAAGGAATATGAAGATGAGAGAAAGAGAGGCTGGTGACGTCACAAGATGCAAGCGTGACGCACTGAGAAGAGCAGCTGAAGAAGAGAATGCATAGACCTTATAGAATCCAATGACTCTAGAATTGAGAAGACTTTCATATGGAGGATGAAGATTGCACGTGTGAAGAGCACTGCAGAAAATGCAAGCCATCTTATAACTGTACAGATGCTGAAGACTGAGCAATAATAAAGGCTGGCAATAGGTAGTGAATAGACTGCAGTCAGTGCCGCCATTATATAGAATTCCGGACGCCAGTGTCACATACTTAGTAAGCTCAGACCCACGGAGAAGGAAGGATCGGAGGGCTGTGTGTCGCAGTAATAAAACAGCTGAAAATCGAGGAGAGAATGAAAATAGTTGTCTGGCCTGTTGTCAAAGGATGGAGCGGCCAAGAACCGGCTATCTATCCTTGAAGAACAGTGGACATGAGAAGCTGAATCAGCCCTTGTTAAGGATCGAGGAAAGAACACCGTGAGTGCCAAGTTTATTAATTCAAGACAATTAAATGCAGCAAACAGGCCAAAATACGGTCTCCTGTCACGTAAATCGAGGATGAAAAGAGGAGTGGATGTGCAGACCTGAGCTACGATAAGGATGGGCCTAGTCTTCCTTTTATTCTCAGGAGCAATGATACTTTGCAAGACCAAGTTCAAACACAATCTGAGTGGCAGACGGCATGAGTGATGAGAGATGATGGGTTAATTGGGTAGGGGGACACAGTCAAGTCCACCCACCAGCACCTGCAGTACCGGCTTACGTGCTGGAAGTGAGCTGAATGTTCCAGAAGGGCATGAGCATGCCAACCAATTGTAGAGGGCCATATAACAGAGGGCCTTATACTTTTAGTTTAAGAGCCAATGATGTACAGTGTACTTAATAACTGATGAAGATGACTTGCACTAGGGGTGTGCTTTGGTTGTCCACCTGACTATAGCGACCCAATCACAACCCAACCCCTTATAGAAAGTATACTTAATATTCCCCTTAAGCCAACCATAATCCAACGTAGGTATTCTTAGTTTGCCACATAGTATGACATCACGTATAATTAATTTTTATTATATTAATATGATTTTTTATGAAATGCTTCGTGACTATGCTGTGCGACGTCCATTGTTGTCCCTTGTATCTCTCTTTTTTAGACAATTGAAAATAAAACAGTCGAGAGAGACATTTTGCCAACACCCTGAGTCAGTCTTATTATTTGGTGTCAGAGTTATTCTGCATCCCCATCCTTGTATGACGTGTTACTGATTTTAAAGGGCCCATCCGTGGGTTCACAAGGGGTCAGGAAACTCAGAGTACTTAAGAACAGGCACTAGAACAATGGACTGAAGTCTGGTAATATCGCAGGGAAGGAACGAACAGGAATACACTCAACCGAGACTCAAGTTGCAGAGAGAAAGAGAGAGAGGCTAGGCAGAAACAGGACAAGTTTGTGAAGCAGAAATGCTTACAGAAAACAGGGTGTTTGCAGAAAGTAAGAAAGGCAGCAGAGATATCAGAACAGAACTGGATGGCCTTAATAGCAAAACTGGGCAGGAGCTTTAACACAGTAGAAAATGCAGGCAGGGTTTCAGAAGTCAAAAGCTGGAAAATCAAGGAAAGGTTCAAAAACAGGCAGACTGCAAAAGCAGACTGGAAAGGATGATGCAAGGCAGCAAAACAAACAGGATTCAAAAGCCAAAATCAGTGTATTCAGGACAGGTGCAATAACTAGTCACGGGGAGCACGGATCAAACTCCCAGCAGAAGCAGTTGACTGAACAACTGCTTCTGTCCAAAATGAGTTTATAAAGGCTCTCCCAGCCAACAGCTCAACAGGGTGGAGCTGATAGCAGTCTCAGGCATTTCTGTTCAATTAAGCCCAGCCCCTGCTTTAGTAGCCTACAGCAGTGGATTGTAATTAAAGTCTCTTTAGCTCTCAGCAGCCTCGACACAAGTTGCTTGGAACAGGTGAATGCAATGAGGCCCTCTCTTCCTCTTAGTAGCTTGCTGCAAGCAAATGTACTTAGTGTACCTCCTCCAGCCCTTTGCCTCTTGGACAGCATACGTGTACCAGAATGCATCTCCTGGTTTAACCCAAAACCCGGAATGGAGCATGAAATGAGATTAGTCCAAAACTGCAGCAGTAAAACGAGTAAATGAATGCAGAGGCAGTTTTTAGATTTTAACTGTGCAATTATGTCATAGAGTCTCTGAATGCGCACATGTAGCGGTGCTGGGTGGCTGGCGGGTAGGTCACCAAGGCATGGGGAATGTTTTGCCCTCCCTTTTATGATTCCTTGATGTACTCCTGGGTGTCACGTACCAACTAAATGTGGCACGGAGGACTACGGCTGTAGGTTGTGTCCACCAAGAGTACATAGGTCTATGTGTATGTTGTGCGATGAGCATAGGAACATGTGTGCAGATTGGTTGACCTACCCTCATTCAATTTCACATTAAAAAAAAGCTGAGGTAAGCGCACATCCACCGTGTGGATGGTCAAATTCCTCACAGATATTATGGGCCATTTTATTCTTTTAGGTCAACTTGATTCCCAATACAACATTCAAATGGATTAAGCGAGATCTTACAGGTCAAAGCCTGTGTCTCTGGATGGGTGGGCATTGCACCTGAAAGATGTCCTCCATGCTTTAGCTTTATCCCGAAGTGAGAAGCTGGGACCCAGCCTATGTGGATAATGCACATGGGATACCTGCTGTTCCAGTAAGCAAGCCCCAGAACCTTGGTACCCTGTTGGAAATGTAATTAAACATCACCACACAAATGAATACAAACGCTGACATGGCACTTCCATCTAAGGGTGTTCCCCTTAGTTTATACTTACATTGTTTACAGGCTAGCCCTCCAAACAGTTGAAAAGAACTGCACAGGATTCAGAATTCAGCAGTGAGTCTGCTTCTCAAATTGCTGAGAACGACATATACTGCAAGAGCTCTCCCGCATCTGCACAGTCTTCCAGTTATGCAGCGTATCCAATTTAAGACACGTTTGGCCTCATTACAATTAAGCCCTCATTACGAGTTTGGTGGTAACCATGCCGCTATTGGCTGCATGGCTGCCGCCGAAATCGCGTCGGGATCCGGGTCCTCGGAATGAGGACTTACCGGGCCATTCCGAGTTCGGAAGGCCCGGTAATTTCTCCCACCAAGGACTCGGACACGGTCCTTCCCCATTCCCATTTCAGCCCCCATAGGGCTGAATGGGAGAGGGAGCAAACAACGGGCCATTACGAGATGGCCTGTTGTTTGCTCCCTCTTCCCGGCGCGTGACCCGGTAAGCACGCCTGGTTTTCCCAGGCGTGCTTACCGTGTCCCGCGAGGGGAACTCGTAATGCAGCAGTACGGAGTGAACTGCGCCGGCATCTTTTACGGCGCCATTCACTCCGTACCGCCAGGGTCGTAATGAGGCCCGTAGAGTAGTGTCATAAAAAAAATCAGTAAAGTGGCAGCAATTCCACTGCCACCACTTTGCTGAAACATTACCTAAGTGCCACACTATTGGGCCTCATCACAAGTTGGGCGGTAGCCCTTAAATGTGGGAGTAACGATATTACCACCGCATTTAAGGGCTGGCCCTATTATGGGTTGGGCGGTAAGTTGGAGTTTAAAATCCAGCAAAAAGCTGGAGGTAAATCTTCCACCGAACTGACAAAACGTACTGCACGGTATTACCAATATCGGTAAAAATGCTAATAATACCCTTCGATGCATGTGGTCTACAAAACATGGCCACTCACACCATTGGGCCACCACTCGTATCCTGCGGTAAATCCACGGGTCCATCTGGCAGCAATGGTAACTGAACTCGGCTGAAGATTGGCAGATTTACTGACAATGTACTGCCAAATTGGTAATCATGTCCAGAAGGCTTCTTTGCAATAGCCCACCTTTTCTGTCAGAAAAATTCACAAAATGCAGACCTGATCGAGAATTTAATCCAGTAGATGAAAGACTCTTATTTACTTGAACTGGGGGTCCTTCTTCCCCTCTTTCATCAAGCACCAGACATCTATGAACACTTCTTAGAGAGAGAGACAAGAGAAAATCAGACGCCTGAAAACCTTTTATCGTAGCTTTTATTGCTGGAAAACCAAGACACACTCAAAGACATTTTTTCCTTTAACCTGCTTTATATTTTTTTAGGATGATGCAACGTGTTTATGCAAATAACAACCCTGTATATGGTATGCTTCTGATAGGTCCCCTTAGTCAGAGAAAAAAACATTCCCTCAGTATCATTGGATAGCGTAACTTTATGTGTACAACAAGTCGGATATGGGTTGTTTGACCTAAAAAAAACCTGACCTACTGCCCATTTGACTATTTTTTGACCTAATTTCTTTTGACCTACTGCATAGGGAGAACACTGCAACCCCACCTAATGCGGGGAAGACCACCCGTGCCCCTGTGATTTCCCCCCACCTCAACCGATTCCCTTATCCCACCCCACAACTATTTTTAAATTAAAGTGTACCATTTGACCTACCGAATTAGGTCAAAAATATGCAGTCAAATGGGAGTAGGTCAAATTGGCATTAGGTCACATTAGCAAAGCTGGCATCCACTAAAATGTTCTCTGACACATGAAACTGATATGTTTATTTTAGACTTGACTGGATACAACTATGACAGTGTTTAACTCCTGTCAAGAACATTTTCACGCACTGATATCTAATCCTTATCTGATTGCTGAGGTCCCGCCAAGTTGGTGCTTTATATTCACTTACAGCTCATTTTATGACTGCCAAAATAATACAGCTGGTCTCTCAGAATAGCCTGTATGACACACGTTGTGCCCTTTTCAATAAGAACATAGATAAATGTATCTAATCTTTCCTTACTTGGCTGGCCTCATCAAAATCGTGCCTGCTTTTTCTGCCTATTTTCCAAATGTAACCTAACAAACCTAATTACCTCACTGCAAGATGCTGCCAAAGACTGTTTCCAATGTATCTGCCTCTGTTGCTTATCTGAAAACTCTTGGCATGATTCACAGTTTTCCA
The DNA here is from genome assembly GCF_040938575.1 of Ambystoma mexicanum. Taxonomy (NCBI): domain Eukaryota; kingdom Metazoa; phylum Chordata; class Amphibia; order Caudata; family Ambystomatidae; genus Ambystoma; species Ambystoma mexicanum. Next base: position 1,417,447,173 of record NC_090922.1, on the reverse strand, counting down.
CACCTGGCTTCGGCCTAGAAACCATTTTGCACTTGATTATCCATTTTGAAATATATTATTGTCTGACACTGTATTTTTCTTCAGGGAGCTATTATTTATTGAATTAAGCATCTCTTACTTTGTATCCTTTATTCATGATATATCCTTATACACATATGGTATGTGGGTGATATTTAAAGCACCCTTCATTTCCTGCTCCGCCCTAACCCAAATATGCTCACTGCCATGTGCCCTTTTTACTTTTAACGAAGGAAATCTACTCCTGATTTCTGCAATGATGAAACTATTTGATCTGCCTATCATGTTATCTATATTCAGTTGAGGGGGGAGGGATTGGCACACCCTATACATACTCCTGAATTCTGATACAAAAGGGGCAGTTATTTCAGAGATACTGGCCCCACACTGTGTGACAGTCTCCCTTCAGCACATTGTAACATTGACAACCACTTTGGTTTTAGAAAACAGCTTAAACCTTTTCTCCTTCCAATCCACTGATTCAATGCATATCCGTAATTCTTTGGCATATGCTTGAGTTTTACAAGTACATTTAACATATTTAATGCAGTAGCACAGAACATTTGTCCAGTATCATTTTACCACTGGACATAACAGCCACAACACACGCACACACACACATTAAATAATCTAACATTTTGGCTACTGTTTATCCAATAGTGTCCCTGAATCATGGGCAATGTGGAACACATGTTTGGGTATGAACTTCTACTGAGTAAAACCTTGAAGACATTCTCTGCATATCGAGCAGCAGAGATCGAGGAGCTTGGCGTATGTATAAAATGATATTTTCAGTCTGCATCTGACATTGCAACTTCTACTCTCCTATGTCATTTTTCTCTAAAAAGATGTGTGTGGTCGCTTTTAGGATCCAGAAGGACAGCTTATGTAGTTGACAAACGCCCTTTTCTATGTAGGTTTTTCAAAGTTGATAATGACTAGGATAATCACAAATTAACCTCCTGCACAACGTTTTGTTTACTTGTAAGTAGGGAACGGCGGATACATTATCTGTGAATTCACAAGAGTGTGGGAGCCCCTCTACTGAGAACAAACATGAGTCAAATAGCTGTCCTCGGAATTTCTTCCACTCAGGAGGGTCTACAGCCAGGTTTTTACATGTTGTACCCAAAATAACTTTGCATCAACCCGTTAGAATTTAACAAATGATTGTTATGAGTCCAGAAGCGGCCTATAGTGATGACAGTGCTGATGAAGGGGAATTGGGCCAGTGCTGTAGACAAAACCATAATTGCTTCAGCTGTTTCTGTGCCAAATTAACTGTACGCTGTTAACAGAAGGGCAAAGTAATGGTCTTTATGACTAAAAAGAGCCCAATAACCTTTAATTGGAGAGTCTGGGAAAACCCCTTGATGAGAGTACAAACACTAAGATATCTGGGCTATGAGCTTTCTAATAAAAGATTTAAAGAAGTTTGGAAACTCTCCCTTAAAAAGAAATGTTCCCCGCTGCTCATTAAATTGAAGCACATTCATTTGCAGCTATGTAACTTTTCCCTGAGACCCCTCCTTTCATTCGACTTGCTATATGGCCTGGACCTTTCTCTTATTGATCTGGGCATCTTCCTAACACCATGCAGGGTCTGTTCTGGAAAAGAACCCTTGAGTTGGCAAACTCACTTCCAAATGCCATCATAAGACACAAGTTTGGCCTGATTTCCCTAGCAGTGAGAGCCTTGTGGAGGAACATGGCAGAGTTTGCCAAGCTTCTGAACCCACCGCCCGACTCCCTGCATCAGAGCTGGGGGACAACTCAAACACGGGACTCAGGCTTTACCATAACCAGGTTTAAACAGCAGATGTCGAACATTCTGCAACTTATTGGTTCCTCGACGGAAGAACTCACAACCAACACGTCTCTAACTAAAAGAAAGGTTTTTAGGTATGACTGGGTATAAACTCCAGATATATTGGGCACGTATACACTCTATGGTGAACACGCAAAATTCAACACCAAAAGGGAAGACATTTCTAAATACACCTCTATCTATCGTTCCATGCCCAATTTTACGATATGGATATTTGCGTTTCTGCCTCAACCAGCTACCAACGATGGAACGTATAAGTAAATGGGATCACACCCGGGGAGACGCCAGTTGCCGATTTTGTGGAAATCGTTGTGATGAGGAAAGCCTAAAACATCCGGTGAAGGTTTGTCTAGAGCTGGGTGAGGATAGAACTCGCTTAATAGGTACTGTTGTGCTTACAGAACTCCTTTGGATACGACTAATGTGGGGCGCACAGCAAAGCTTGATATTATCTCTATGTCACTTCTTGCCAATTATATTGAAGAAAATGGAAAGCTTTAACAATAACCTGCTTTGATGATACGTTCTTACACACACATGCTTTATTTCTACATATGAATTTAAAGTAAGTGTAATGTATATGTGAAAAGTTTTTACTTTTGTATTAACTATACCGCAATACAAATGTTTCACTGGCAGAGAGCCCTGTGAATGCTTACTGTGTACAAGGGGGAAGGATGTCACAGAGAAGAGTAGCTTCCTCCAAAGAACCCCCACCATTGGTACCCGATTCTCTGGAGGTGGCCATTGTTATGAAATAACTCCTGCTCTGCAGGAGAACAGAGGTGAGAGGTGTATGAAACTCCTTTACAGCCCCATACCTTTAACAGCAGTGAGCTCAGTCATAAAGCTGGATCAGGCACAGCATGAATGGTACACATCCTTCTCTTAAAGGTAGCATTAGCCTCGGGCAGGCTATAGCCTTCAAGAGTGGTGCAGGAATGCCTGACCAAGTTATTATAGAGAAAATGGGAGTCTTTAATTAAACTAAAAATACACACAACTAATACAAACACTAATAACTCCCCGCGTTAAGAGAAGAAACAGAATATGCAGACTTTGTGCAGACAGCTCCAAATTGGCTCACATCGAGAAAACAGAACCCAGAGATATTCCTTGTTTTCCGGGGGCTGGAGGTTGCATCCCGGTCTCCTAGGGCAAGGTGTGCACTTGTTCTGCACTTCCCACCACTTGCAAGGGCTGTCGCCACCAGTGAACAGGAGTCTTCGTTGCCAGTGGTCTCAGCTGCATGCAGGCCTCGTCCAGACAGCAGGCCCCCCCTAAGTGTTCTCCCATCTTGGATCCTTTGTTTTCACCTCTATTGAGATGTCTATACCCCCAAATAAAGCTCAAGATGAAATCCTCCTTCTGAAGTCCAAAGATGATTAAACCAAAGGGGTGGTCTCATCCCCTTAAACCTTCTGTAAGGGTCCCTTAATGGCTGCTGTGTTCAAACTCTTTTTCCTAATCATGTCAGTCTCAAAGTGCTTTCTCTGCGGGAAGTGCGGAGGGGCAAAGTATGTGTGGGAGCCTCAAGAAATTTCAAGATGGTGGGACCCTTCTTCGGACTGGTACTCCTTCTGTGGCTACTTTAAGTCTGCCCACTCTCCCGGCTCTCATCATTAAAAGAGTATATGGCAATTCCCACCCTAGTGTGAGCTCTCCTACTTGGTCTCGCATACGAAGCCCTGATTTCCAGCTAACACCGTGGGGAGATTTCAGGTCCTCTGGGGAGGGCGACAAGCTTTCCGCAGAGGACAGGAAATCAAAAGTGAGTCAACATTGCAAAGGGGGAAGGGGCTCCTAGGCTGCGCTGAAAAGGTTTGTTATGGGTAACAGACAGCTGATACACATAAGGCCCTGTCAGTGAAATGACACACTACATATTAAATGGGCATTTTCCAGGTACTCGTCTCAGGAGGATAGCTCAGCGGCAACGTGCTCGCCTTGGGAGCAAGACGACATGCAGCAACACAGGTTTGATCCCTGGGTCTGCGCTTAGAAACCCCTGGGTATTAAGGGCGTTATAAATAACGTATCATATCAATCATATCATACTGAAATCATATGTCCACGTAATCTTTCCATTTTCCAGCTGTTGCCATTTCATGGCCAAGTAGTACCAATATATCACTGCTTAGACATTGCCTATGTCATACTTACACAAAAGCCCACACTCTTAACTTTACCCATGCCTTTTGGAGTTGTAGCCACACTTACGGCAGTCACAAATGGCATGCATGTTAAATGGCCCTTGGGAGACAAACGAGCGATCATCTAGATTTTCTTAACAAAAACTCCCAGTCCCCCCCTGCGATCTTGTAGCTCTTTCCTCCTGATTTTCAATCCAATGAAACAAAAAAACGAAACAGCACGAATTCATCTATAGCCAAGGGGCGTGTCGCGAGGGGGCGTGAATGTTGAATATTCCAGTCCCACGACTCTTCTGTGCTGTTTTAATTAACTTTTACATTAATGATATCAATGCCTGCTTTTACGTTTTGGGCCACGATTTCCCATCTGTTGCAGAATTCTTTGCAAAGAGCAGGTTGTGATCTTGCTGGGAGGGCGTCATGCTTTTTAAAGGTCACTGCATTTTATTGCTATCAAGCAAAAATGCAAAAAAGCATCATATGAATAAAGGGAGGACCCTGTTAGCAGATAATGGCCGGCCAGGTTCTCTGGCATGATGGCACTTTCAGAGTGATGGTCAATTTCCCTTTTTAATAGTATTTCGTGTGTTTTTCCACCCCAGTGATCAGGAACAGATGCCATCAGGATGTCTTGCACTGAAATCTCGATTGCTTTGAAATGAGCTTTTCAGAATGAGGGCTCGTCTGGTTTAAAAATAAAGCATGCATACATCACCCGTATAATCCCCCCTAATCTTTCCCACCACTCCTATACCACGCTTGCTGCAAAAGGTGCAGAACAGCAGAACAACCCCTCCCCCCCTCCTTACAGTAGTCACCTGGGAAGTAAAAACAATTATGTGTTTCCATGAATATTACCATTAGGTGCCAGCAGTCCTGCAGATGAGAGTTTGAAGTGGGGGTATTTTACTCTCTATTTTTTTTAACTTGGGTGTAAAATGTTTTTTAGGTGTAAAAAAAATTCCCATTCCCACTGGAACTAGTATTTTTGCCAATCAAAGTATATGAGGTCCTGATTATGAGTTTGCGGCTATTACCTCTATTAATATCGCCAAATCCATTTACTGTTATTGCATACAGTACAAACCGGAAACCCAGCATGGGTGTAATTTTAGAGGGGGACAAGGGTGTTTGCCCCCCGACCCCCAACTTTTGTGGCTCACCATTTTGTCCCACTCATTTGGCAGGGACCCCTTTCATTTAGATGCCATGTCCCCCCAAACATTTCCAGCAAAGTTACTCCACTGATACACAGAAAGGTGTGATTGAATCCAAGCTAGGCAGACCATTTAGTTTTTCCCCATTTCGGTATCCCGTAGGCATGAGGCAATTACCACATGTGCTAATGCTTTTGCGTGGCGGTAATTACATCCACCCAAAAGCAGGCATTAAAAAGAGTTTCGGTAATGAAACTCGTACTTTGGCTGTGCAGCGAACCATTCAGTAGTGGTAATTATCACACGTTTTTCCATTACCATCAAACTCGTAATCTGCCCCTAAAAATATCAATATCTCTTTGTGTAGTCCATGCCTCTTTGCATTTAGAAAGTCAAGCAAAGGAAAAGATGAGTTTGTGAAGTTACTCTTCAGATCAGGGACTCATAACATTGCAGCATCGCCCTTTGGCACTGCTGCGCTTGAACTACTGATCCAATAGTGTCCTTGGAGCTATATGGATAAAAGCAGTGGGACGGCTTTTATATGTCAATTGTTCGCTATTTTATGTTGTGAGTCTTTTTACTACCTACTGTCTGCTTAGTTGACCTGGTTTTCAGGAGTAACAGTGGCTGGTCAAGCCACTTTCCAATTGTTGGGGTGAAATCTGGAAACAAGCAACCCCACAAGCCCTTTAAATGCAACAAATAACACCAGCGGTTTCCATTAAACTTACTCCTGCTCCTTTTCACAATCTGTAGATTAAGGTGAGTCCACCATGTCCAGGGGCAACAAGCCACCACACCGGCCCTTTAAAATAGCCAACATTTTAATACTTATCTTTGCCATGAAGACATTGACCCTAGGGCGCTTTAGGAATGTGCTTGTAGTGGATGGGATCACACAGAATAACTCTGAGTCCAAATAACCGAACCAACTCAGGATGTTGCAAAGTTCTGTTTTATTAACAATTATTTAAAACAGGGAGTTTACAACGAATATCAACAGACGTACGTTCAGGTTCTCTCAGCGATCTTTTCACAAAACATTGTTTATATATAAAGATACATCAGAGGTGACGTCATACTACGTGGCAAATAATGAAAAACCTACTAAGGTTCGGGATTGGCTTAAGGGGAACATCTAAGTATATTATCTATAGGAATTAGAATTATGATTGGCTGGCCACTGTCAGGTGGACAATATATGCCTACCTCTAAAACATGTCATGTCATCTTCAGAAACATTAGATACACGGTTTCACATTGGTTTTCAAACTATAAGGTCCTTCGTTAGATGGACCACTACAATTGGTTAGCACACTTCTAGCATGTCTGGAACATCCGATTCACTTAGCAGCACGTAAACCCAGACCCATGTGCAAAGAGATGGGGCATGACACTACCTCCCCACGCAATTAGCCCAGCATCTCTCATCATCCATGCCTTCTGCCATAAAGATTGTCTTTGAACTTGGCCTTGCAAAAGTTTGCTTGTCTTCAGAATACATGGGACTGTTCTGGGACTCTAAGTCCGAACTCTATTTTCATCCTTGGCTCACATTTATTTATGAATTTATTACATTTGTTACACGGCCAGACCCTGGGGTATCACGGCGTAGTTACAGGTACATTTGCATAGGAAGTTACATAAATATTTAAACAATTTTTGCATGATGATGTTTAGATATAGTTACACAGGAAAAGGCATATTAGAAATAATTACAGTGAACGCAAAAGAGAGATAGACAGCACACAAAGCATTTATATTGAGAGAGGTCTAGCTCCCAAAGATGTGAGGTGTCTGTTGTGTGGGATACTGGTGGGAGCTAGAGGTATTGATTAGTAGGGTGGCTACAATTTCTTAAAGAGCCATATTTTAAAGATATTTTTGAATTTGAAGAAGGGGTCTTCCTTTTTAATGTGGATAGGGAGAGAGTTCCAGTGTTTTGGGGTGAGGACTTGAAAACGACTCCCTCCTGCTCTGGTGTATTTGAATCGGGGGATCTCTAGGAGTTTGTCATTATTGGATCTTAGCATCCTGTTAGAGCTTCTTTTCTTGATGGCCTTGTTGAGGTAGATAGGGGCTTTGTTATCTAGGCATTTATGGGTAACACATAGTATTTTTAATAGAATTCTTGCCTTGATGGGAAGCCAGTGCGTTTCTCTTCTAATGTTGGAGATGTAGTCCGCTTTTTTTATTCCCAAAGCAGCACATAGTGATTTATTCGATATGAGTTGAAGTTGGTTGGGATTGGTATTGGAGGTTCCTAATAGTAGTGCGTTGCAGTAATCCAACTTAGAGAATATTAGTGCTCTAGCTAGGGTAATGAAATTAGTTGGTGTGAGGAATTGGTGGCTTAGCGCGATAAGTTTAGATGTGTATGAGGTGGATGAGGATAAAGCCGAGATATGTTTGGTCATAGAAAAATTGGTATCCAGATAGACTCCTAGCGTTTTGACTTGTTTGAGAACTGGGATCATGGTGCCATCAATATTGATTGCTGAGTAGTCTGGATGGAGTGAGGCTATTTTTCATGGAGAGCCCACAATGATAATTTCTGTCTTCTCATCATTAAGGCAAAGACTGTTTAGAGCCATCCAGTTTTGAATGACGGAATAGACTCTGTTAATAGTTAGGGTATCTTAGTCATAGTCCCCGGTGATGGGAACAAGGATCTGGGTGTCATCTGTTAGTGTAGATAACACCCATATCGTCTAGAGCTGCGAAAAAGAGTTTGGTGTGGCGTTATATAGTATTGGCGATCGGCAGGAGCCTTGTGGTACCCCTATGGAAACTGATATGGTATCTGCGGCTACTTGGCCAATGGAGACTCTGGACATGCATTCAGAGAGGAAAGATTTGACCCACAGGGTAGAATTGTTTGAGAAATTGAAATCGTTTGCTAAGGTGGTGCAGAGTTTGTCGTGATCTACAAGATCGAATGCAGCTGATAAGTCAAGTATTAGTAGCATACAGAGTTTCCCTGAGTCCCTAATGGTGCCCATCTGCGACTTCAAGTCTATGAGTGCCGTTTCCGTGCTGTGGTTGGGTCTGAAACTCGATTGGCGAGCTCCCAAGAGCTGATGTTCAATATGGGTTTAAATTTGTGAATAGGCTATTTTATCAATGATCTTAAGTAAAAACGGAATGGTGGTTATCGGGCAGTAATTCGTGGGCACAGTGGGGTCGAGGGTAGGTTTCTTTAGAAGAGGAGTGACCCAGGCTTCTTTGATGCTGGCTGGGACTAGTTTCGTGCTGAAAGAGGCATTGATGAAGTTAGTTATGATCGGGGTGAGGGAAGTTGTACAATCTTTAACTATATGTGCAGGAAAGTTATCCCCTTTACAATTAGAGTTTTTCATCTTAGCAATGATGGCGCTCACTTGATCTTGGGTTACTGGTGTGAATTAGAACAAAGGTGTGATTAGGTCATTATCTGCTGGGAGTGTAGTAGGTGCGTGGTTTGTGCTAGTTAGTATTGTCCTTTTGGTGGTTATTTTCTTTTGCAGCAGTTAGATTTTGGAGGAGAGTGCATCTTGGATGGTGGTGCTCCATTCTTTGCTAGTGTTTGTTGGGCTGGGTGCTGGAAAGGGGTTCTCTAATTCTCTTAGGATAGAGAACAGCTCTTTAGAGTCCGAGGATGCATTACAGATATGGAGGTTGTAAGCATCAGCTTTATGGATGTGATGGCTGTTTTGTATGCTTTATTGGCCATATTGAAAGCATTGGCTGAGTCTGTGGTGGGAGATTTGTTGTACAGGTGTTGGAGGGCACGTTTAGTTCGTCTGAGTTTTACTAGTTTGTCCTTGAACCAAAAAGATGATTTTTTGTGTGGGCGGCGGATTTTGGTTATGAGAGGTGATAGGGAGTCTATTGCCTCCGTAAGACATTTGTGATAAGTATTAGCTAGTGAGTATTGATTATCACAAGTGATCACTGAGGTTGTAAGGGCTTTACCTAAGAGTAGGTTCAGGTTGTCCGCAGTAAGAATACAACTATTCCTGGTTTCATATGTGTCCAGAAATGTATTTTTGGGAGTGAGGATTTCATTGTAGTTGAGGGTGAAGTTCACGCTGTAATGGTCTATCCAGACTAATGGTATGACTGAGTGGTATGTCAGTCTCTGGGCGGGTGTTTGAGTTGAGTGATCTATGGATCACTACGAGATTGATGGTAGTTTTGTGGTTGACAGAGAATTTGGCTAGCAGGATTTCGTATCCTTCAGAGTTTTCAGTGAGACATAATCTTAGCTGTAAATTAGACTTTGCTATGATGGCTACACCTCCAGCGATAGATTTAAGTCTATCTGTTCTAAGGATGGTATCATTTGGTGGGTTAGCAATGATAAGTAGGGGTCCAGAAGCTTGAGGGAGCCAAGATTCAGTGACTATGAGTAGATCCAAGTCCTGATCAATGATAAGGTAGTGAATTTCACTTGCATGTGCTCCTAGTGAGCGGGCGTTAATGAGTGTAGCTTTAATATTAGTGATAGGTTTGTTTTTTTGTGCAGTATTGGTAGTCAGATTTTGGGCATCTGGGGTCACATTTTCATTAGTTATAGGGGTGGAATTGTCTATGATGTGTTTGTGGTGGGGGGTGCTATATTTGGCACATGACAGGAGACCACGATTTGGTCCATTTTGCAGGTATTAAATGTCTTAAATGAATTAAACTTGGCACTCGTGATGTTCTTTCTTTGCACTTTAACAAGGGATGATTCATCCTTTGCACGTTCACTCCTTTGAAGAATAGATAGCTGACCTTGGCTGCTTCAGTCCTGACTCCAGGCCAGACAACCTCGCCATGCAGCTCCACGATTCAGCTTATTCTTGCTGCAACACAATTTTCCATTCCTGCTTCATGGGTCCTAACTTACCAAATTCATGATACTGATGTACAGCTTCTATACAATGGCGTCGTCGCCTGTACTCTATTTACAACATATAGCCAGCTTCTACGATGACTTAGTCTACTTGCATTTCAGCGTCTGTACAATTATTGAACGGTTGATTCTCTGCAGCACTTTGTTATCTTCTTTTTTTTTATTTAAAAGTTCACTTGATTCTTTACTTCGTCGTTAGTTTCTGTAGGATCCATACATCCTCTCCAACCAGTATCTCGGGACGTCGTATATGTCTCTTGTGATGTCACTAGCTCCTTTCTTTGCTATTTTTCATATTCCTTCAGGGAGTTGTCATGGCTTAGGGGATACATTTGGTACGGTTGTCTCAATGGGTGTCTTCTTTCGAACACACGCTGTGGTATTCGCACAACTGCTGTTGTCAAACACAGCAAGATCTCAAGTCTCCAACATATAGGAGGTAGGGGGCAGGGTTTCCTGCAGAGGTATGCAGCTGCTCCTATACAACATGCCTACTGACTTCTTAGCCAGGATGTGTGTCTCCCATAACTCAATGGTTCGACAATCATGCAATGCACTGACCACAAAGGGCGGTGGGAAAGAGAAAACAACGACTGTTTTGAGAAAGAGTCCCACCTAGACCTCAGTTTAGGGGTTGATGGAAGGAGGTTAGCACTGCTACTACCACGGCTAACTTGGAAGTGGAGGTAGCCTTTCTAGCACACTCATCCCAAAACTCAGGGGACTCTCTTTCATGTGAAAAAGGTTGTAGGCAGCAGGGTGGGCCACAACCCCCTAAATGATTGGTTCTGTGCCTGTGTACTCACATTGCTGCATGTCATTGCAGATAAGCTGATTGGGAGAAATGCTCCCACCAAGTGAATTACCAGCAGTGGGAAGAATTGGCAGCCCTAGAAGACAATCATGAGGAGGCATGTTCCAGGGGCTGCAGGTCAGAGGGAGAGACAGACACATGTCAAAAGACCTTCTTCCAACATTAAGTCAAGGTGTTGGGGGTAAAGAATATTGTTGGTAAATAACTGAAGCATTGCTGCTTCATGCCTCTTTCTTGTCAGAGTCCTTCCTTTATGATAACATACCTTGCAATGTCAGTTTTTTGACAAACACCTTTAAACTGCCACTACTAAATCATACTGCCACAATCACAGCTAAGGGTGTCATTCCAAAACCTTTTGACTGTTTATCCAAAAAGATACCATCATTTTGGCTGAACACTTCACGTCCAAGAGTCATCACTATAGAACCCTGCACCCCTATTCATTTGGAAGCAGACTCAGAGTTTCGTGTGGCCAGAAACGCTGACACCTGCAAGTTTTCTGCTACTTGGGTTAGTCTCTGGCATGACTGTCAGAACTGCTCAGAACAGGGTCTTGCATTCTGCCCAGACCCCACACCTGGGCAGAGGTCAGGGAATACCACACATCAGAGCCATATGCCTGACACAACAGCAGGTGTCACACATGACAGAACCCAGGTAAGGAGCACTTAGAATGAGGTTTCAGAAACCAAAGTCCCTTCTGGACCTGGAAAGAGTGAGACAGTAAAATAGACAAATACATTGTATATTTGAAGCAAATTCCCAAGTATGATGCTCCGGACAGTACCCTAACCAATCTACCAGATATTGCAACAGACAGCAAACTCCTTGAGGATTGACAATTGCACAAACTTCATAGTCTGGAAAATCAGAGACAATAAGTGGATCTGAAGGAAAGAGACCCAGTCATCACAAACTACCAGTCTCAGCACGATTCATGGAATGTAGGATATGTCTTCCATGAGACTAGAAATTAAAAGCATTAATCCGTTGGTTAAATTGAGACTAAAAGTTCAAAAGGAGAACCCAGTGTGTGTGGATTACGGATTAAATACCACAATTATTATTATGTATTAGTGTATACAAGTATACAACTTTTTACAGTTTAGGAAACAAGAAATGTTTAATTAGAACATGACATTAATCAAGCATTTCTCTTTATAATTTGCATAATTAATAGAGCAAAGTTTCAAGAATGCCCCAAAAATGTAAACAAGTCATAGTACCTTACTATAACAAGAATTGTACAGATTTCATAATTGATAAATCTCTATTACAATCATAATTATTTAAACCCCTAGATCAAAACAAATCAGTACACAAGAAAAATTAATGCAATACACAAACTTAGAAAACATTTCTAAATGAAGTACATGTAATGCAAAACATTAAATTAGCACATGATGCAATGTTTCTACAGTCAGCCCACAATATCTACAAGTACTTTGAGCCCTTGGCTGATATTCTTGTGCTCCTTTAACTTCTCTAGTGGTAATAAATGTAATTTAAAACGTAACAACATATCTCTATAGGTTTTTGAAAAGTGTTTCTGAAGATATGATGGCAAAACATTAGAGGATTTTACTTCATATTGGATGTGATAGGAAAGATAGTAATTTATAGCTAAGCTATGATTTTCTATCCAATCATCCTTAAACACCTTTTTCTTCACCATATTCTGATTGGCAATAAGCTCATCCTTTGAACCTTGTTTAATAGATAATGTTCAGAGAATCTGTCCTTCCACATACCCGAAACAGTAGACCTATTCCTAGACATTTCTTTATTCAGATCGCCAAACAAAATATTTTTTGGAGGATCTAGCAATTTCCTGAACAATTGAAAAGAACTCCACGCAGCACGGGCATGCAAAGAAATTAGGTCCAAATCATGCCTTAATATGGAAATAGGGGTTCCCAGGGGTAAAGTTAGTACCCTTCTCCATATAGGAGCTTCAACCCTGTCCCAATTTGACAGCAATAAACCTGACTCCACTCCATATAATTGCCAAAAAGCCTCCACATTTTCTGTCAGATTGGCTCAATTCAATGACACTAGCCATAGCGCACTTATTCATGTTTTGCAGTTCTTTAGTTTTAATTCATTTATCATAGATTTCCACATCCAAATATTTAAATGAAGACACTATCTCTAGCGAGAGTTGTTAAGCCACCAATTCAGATGGGATTTCTTGGTATTTAGCTTCAGGTCCAGATCAGAAAAATAAACATTTATTGCCGTTAAGGAACGTTGAAGAACTATCGAGGTCAAATCAAGATTAACAATGTCGTCTGCATATGCCAGATAGCTTAGGGAAATATTGCCTAGCCTATGAGGATAACTTTGAACCTTCTGAAAAATATCACTGAGATCACAAATATAATAATTAAAAAGAAAAGGTGCAAGTACACAACCTTGGCAAATACCCCAATAGGTATCTATCCACTTGGTTGTCTGTACCCTTTGGTCCAAACGGATCTTTACCTTTGTCTCCGAATGTAACGCTATTAGGATACTGAGGATACCCATTGGGCACCCAAACCTTTCCATTTTTGCTCATAAGCGTTCCCTGTTCGCACAATCAAAGGCCTGTTAGATATCTAAAGGAGGCACAGAAACAATATAGGTTTTCCAATTTTGACTTCAGTTGAACAAGATTAATTAAAATACAATTTTTTTTATTGATGAGGTGCCTGTACCAATCCTAAACCCGGATCGATTGGCATCAAGACAACCTATGGAAGAAGCCAGGCCTGCAGTTCGCGAAGAATGTGACTAAAAATACATTACTTGAAGAGTTCAAAAGGGATATTGGACGACCGTTTGTAGGCAACATCCCATCACCACTCTTATATATCAGCACTGTAAGGGCACCTTTCCAAGAACATGGAATTTTATTTAATACTAGAATATTTGTAAAGAGGCCCCAAAGAATTACTGACCATAAAGGTACATTGGACTTCAGTGTAGCACTGGGGAGCCCATCAGGGCCCGGTGCATTGGATTTGTTCGACAGCGAAATTAACAATTAATTTCATCGAAATTCATTACTACAGAGTCCGACCACTTATTGTTAGAACACAAAGATAACGTTTCTTTTCCCACTTCTGCGTAAAGATTAGAAAAATGGCTTCCCAAACAGCCACAGGAAGTGGTTGGGACAACAGCAGATGCCAAAAAGTTGCAGCATCTTTCTTGACCTCTGCTGCCAACGTAGCTTTGGCCCGGTGCCCTTTTTTCAATTTGTATGACCTATGCAAAAGGCACTTTTGTTTTACTCACTTCAGAATCAAGAATGTTTGTGAATATTGGTATGAAATTGCAAAGATCGAGATTTTTTCTGAACAAATAGATTCTGAAGTAGATTCTGAAGTTGTTTCTGAACAGCAAGGTCATAAAACAGAGGGACAAGCAACACATCTCTAGGCATAGAATCGCCTCACAAAATTGCATTGTTAAAAATATCAACATTTGGTCCCTAAAACGTACCTCTATAATAAGATTGGGGAATGCATTTGACACCTGTACGAGGTCAAGATCTAACAAAAGGGATAAAAAACAATGGTCGCCTGTTTCATATCAAGTACTGAATATGCTGAACATTTAAAAATGAGATCCTGAGAAAGGAAGATATAATCTAGGGTCGATTCAGAAAGCTTTTCAGCCCACCGATAGTCCCCAGAGCTTCAAATCTTCTCTGATTTGCTACCTTCGTTCTCTTAACAATAAGGAAGTATCACACCGCCCAAAACTAAGGAGCCAAACATTTACTGTTAAAATCTCCAAGAACAATAATGCTACTGGCATTCTCACACCATTTATTCACAAATAAAGCAGATATATCTTAAAGAAATAATGTCACATTTGTAGATATTGGATTAAAATATACATGAAAAATACAACCAAAACATTCCTTCCCTAAACTCTCATGCAACCAAAATAACCTAATCAATTGTATATCATTCCTAGTTTGAAATTGAACCATCTGTATACCCATATTTTTTCTCAGAGCGCAGACTAAGCCCTCAAACGGGTGACCCCAGGGTCCCTGGTTTGCTTTTACACAGCAGATGGTATATCCATCTGCTAAAGGCTGCTTCACCAACCACGTTTCTTGAAAACATAGTACAGCATAATTTCTTATAGACTCAAAGTGGAAGGTCAAGAACGAAGAGCCACTACAATTCCAGGAAGCTATTTGTAGTGACCGACTTGATGGATGAGATTATTTCTTTGTTTTATCTCCATGTAATGTACTTAAAAGCGAATCCCAATCATAATATTGGCGTACAGCTTGCGAGTCTTTATCTACATCCTGTCTAGTACAAGATTTAGTGGGAATTATGCTAATTGTTATATTTGGCCTATAACCCGACTCAGTTTTTGAAAAGGTATGATATGATATGCTATGATAAGTCATTTATAACGTGCCTGTACACAAGTGTTTCGAGGCACAACAAGACAAGGGAGGGAAGAGAGAGGGAGGACAAAACAAATGATCTTACTACACCTTGTGTCCTTCAGATCATGCAAGTGCAGGGGGAACAGTGGGAGAAGTTCCAGGGGGGTGGTGAAGGGAAAGTGCAGGAAACTCCTAAGTGCTGCCGGTAAGTGACTCATAAGTGCAGAGAGTCAGGAGACTGTAGGGTTGCAGATACAGACCCTTAAGATCTTTGGAGGCTTGGAGGCAGTGCAAGGGCAACGTGACATGGAGGAGCCTGGACCCGAAGTTCAGTGGGTGGCCAGGTGACCAGTGCGCAGAGCAGTCAGGGACATCAGCAGTGAAGAGGGAGAGAGAAAACGGAAGTGAAAAGGAATGTCTTAAGTTGCTTCCGGAACCAGAGGTGGTCCACAAGTTTGAGAGAGGCAGGGAGGCTGTTGCAGAGGGAAGTCCCAGCAGAGCAAAGAGATCTACCTCTCACTCTCTGCCTGGAGAAACGTCTGACCCTCAGAGAGTTGGAGGCGGATGAGCTGAGAGCTCGAGAAGGAAGATGCTTAGGGAGAGAAAGTTGGAGCGGTCCCTGCCCCCAGAAAGCCTTGTGGATGATGCAAAGGGTCTTGAACTTGATCCTTGCAGCCACATGGAGCCAGTGTAGATATTTCAGAGCTGGAGAGATACGATCCATGGGATTTTGGCCAAGGACAGGTCTCGCAGTCATTTTCTGGATAAGTTGTAAAGGGTGGAGAGTAGAGGCAGGCAGATTTAGAAAGAGGTTGTTGCAGTAGCCTAGATTGGACCAGGGCTCTGGAGACAGTGAGCTTCTGGGGGAAAGTGAGAAAAGGAAGAATACCTCTGAGGAGGAGGTGCAGCTGATAGTGTGACTTCTTAGAGATGTCAGAAATGTGAGGAGAGAAGGAGAGGGTGGAGTTGAAGATGACACCAAGGTTCTTAGCCTCACAGGAAGGAGCAGGTAGAGGGCCAACGGTGTGCGGCGAGAGTCAGAGAGAAAAGGAAGGAGCAGGTGTCACAATGAGGAGGATCTCATCTTACTGGCATTAAGGCAGAGATCATTGGCAGCACACCATTCCTGAATTGTGGACTGGCAGTCTGGTATGAGAGAAGGAGCAGAGGCGGCTGAGGGGAGCCTGAAGGAGAGCGGGTGTCATTCGGATAACACTGAAATTTAGAGCTGAATGTAGAGATGCGGGGGCGAGAGGTGCCAGGTAGTGGTAAGTGCCAGGGGGAGACGTTAGACCCCTGGGGAACAACACAAGTAGAAAGAGAGATAGGAGAGAAGAAAGACCCAAGTTGGACCTGGGAGGGTCGATCATTGAGAAAGGATATTGATATAGATATTGATATATGAAGCTCCCCAGAGCTTCAAATCTTCTCTGATTTGCTACCTTCGTTCTCTTAACAATAAGGAAGTATCACACCGCCCAAAACTAAGGAGCCAAACATTTACTGTTAAAATCTCCAAGAACAATAATGCTACTGGCATTCTCACACCATTTATTCACAAATAAAGCAGATATATCTTAAAGAAATAATGTCACATTTGTAGATATTGGATTAAAATATACATGAAAAATACAACCAAAACATTCCTTCCCTAAACTCTCATGCAACCAAAATAACCTAATCAATTGTATATCATTCCTAGTTGTTTGAAATTGAACCATCTGTATACCCATATTTTTTCTCAGAGCGCAGACTAAGCCCTCAAACGGGTGACCCCGAGGTCCCTGGTTTGCTTTTACACAGCAGATGGTATATCCATCTGCTAAAGGCTGCTTCACCAACCACGTTTCTTGAAAACATAGTACAGCATAATTTCTTATAGACTCAAAGTGGAAGGTCAAGAACGAAGAGCCACTACAATTCCAGGAAGCTATTTGTAGTGACCGACTTGATGGATGAGATTATTTCTTTGTTTTATCTCCATGTAATGTACTTAAAAGCGAATCCCAATCATAATATTGGCGTACAGCTTGCGAGTCTTTATCTACATCCTGTCTAGTACAAGATTTAGTGGGAATTATGCTAATTGTTATATTTGGCCTATAACCCGACTCAGTTTTTGAAAAGGTATGATATGATATGCTATGATAAGTCATTTATAACGTGCCTGTACACAAGTGTTTCGAGGCACAACAAGACAAGGGAGGGAAGAGAGAGGGAGGACAAAACAAATGATCTTACTACACCTTGTGTCCTTCAGATCATGCAAGTGCAGGGGGAACAGTGGGAGAAGTTCCAGGGGGGTGGTGAAGGGAAAGTGCAGGAAACTCCTAAGTGCTGCCGGTAAGTGACTCATAAGTGCAGAGAGTCAGGAGACTGTAGGGTTGCAGATACAGACCCTTAAGATCTTTGGAGGCTTGGAGGCAGTGCAAGGGCAACGTGACATGGAGGAGCCTGGACCCGAAGTTCAGTGGGTGGCCAGGTGACCAGTGCGCAGAGCAGTCAGGGACATCAGCAGTGAAGAGGGAGAGAGAAAACGGAAGTGAAAAGGAATGTCTTAAGTTGCTTCCGGAACCAGAGGTGGTCCACAAGTTTGAGAGAGGCAGGGAGGCTGTTGCAGAGGGAAGTCCCAGCAGAGCAAAGAGATCTACCTCTCACTCTCTGCCTGGAGAAACGTCTGACCCTCAGAGAGTTGGAGGCGGATGAGCTGAGAGCTCGAGAAGGAAGATGCTTAGGGAGAGAAAGTTGGAGCGGTCCCTGCCCCCAGAAAGCCTTGTGGATGATGCAAAGGGTCTTGAACTTGATCCTTGCAGCCACATGGAGCCAGTGTAGATATTTCAGAGCTGGAGAGATACGATCCATGGGATTTTGGCCAAGGACAGGTCTCGCAGTCATTTTCTGGATAAGTTGTAAAGGGTGGAGAGTAGAGGCAGGCAGATTTAGAAAGAGGTTGTTGCAGTAGCCTAGATTGGACCAGGGCTCTGGAGACAGTGAGCTTCTGGGGGAAAGTGAGAAAAGGAAGAATACCTCTGAGGAGGAGGTGCAGCTGATAGTGTGACTTCTTAGAGATGTCAGAAATGTGAGGAGAGAAGGAGAGGGTGGAGTTGAAGATGACACCAAGGTTCTTAGCCTCACAGGAAGGAGCAGGTAGAGGGCCAACGGTGTGCGGCGAGAGTCAGAGAGAAAAGGAAGGAGCAGGTGTCACAATGAGGAGGATCTCATCTTACTGGCATTAAGGCAGAGATCATTGGCAGCACACCATTCCTGAATTGTGGACTGGCAGTCTGGTATGAGAGAAGGAGCAGAGGCGGCTGAGGGGAGCCTGAAGGAGAGCGGGTGTCATTCGGATAACACTGAAATTTAGAGCTGAATGTAGAGATGCGGGGGCGAGAGGTGCCAGGTAGTGGTAAGTGCCAGGGGGAGAGGTTAGACCCCTGGGGAACAACACAAGTAGAAAGAGAGATAGGAGAGAAGAAAGACCCAAGTTGGACCTGGGAGGGTCGATCATTGAGAAAGGATATTGATATAGATATTGATATATGAAGCTCCCCAGAGCTTCAAATCTTCTCTGATTTGCTACCTTCGTTCTCTTAACAATAAGGAAGTATCACACCGCCCAAAACTAAGGAGCCAAACATTTACTGTTAAAATCTCCAAGAACAATAATGCTACTGGCATTCTCACACCATTTATTCACAAATAAAGCAGATATATCTTAAAGAAATAATGTCACATTTGTAGATATTGGATTAAAATATACATGAAAAATACAACCAAAACATTCCTTCCCTAAACTCTCATGCAACCAAAATAACCTAATCAATTGTATATCATTCCTAGTTGTTTGAAATTGAACCATCTGTATACCCATATTTTTTCTCAGAGCGCAGACTAAGCCCTCAAACGGGTGACCCCAGGGTCCCTGGTTTGCTTTTACACAGCAGATGGTATATCCATCTGCTAAAGGCTGCTTCACCAACCACGTTTCTTGAAAACATAGTACAGCATAATTTCTTATAGACTCAAAGTGGAAGGTCAAGAACGAAGAGCCACTACAATTCCAGGAAGCTATTTGTAGTGACCGACTTGATGGATGAGATTATTTCTTTGTTTTATCTCCATGTAATGTACTTAAAAGCGAATCCCAATCATAATATTGGCGTACAGCTTGCGAGTCTTTATCTACATCCTGTCTAGTACAAGATTTAGTGGGAATTATGCTAATTGTTATATTTGGCCTATAACCCGACTCAGTTTTTGAAAAGGTATGATATGATATGCTATGATAAGTCATTTATAACGTGCCTGTACACAAGTGTTTCGAGGCACAACAAGACAAGGGAGGGAAGAGAGAGGGAGGACAAAACAAATGATCTTACTACACCTTGTGTCCTTCAGATCATGCAAGTGCAGGGGGAACAGTGGGAGAAGTTCCAGGGGGGTGGTGAAGGGAAAGTGCAGGAAACTCCTAAGTGCTGCCAGTAAGTGACTCATAAGTGCAGAGAGTCAGGAGACTGTAGGGTTGCAGATACAGACCCTTAAGATCTTTGGAGGCTTGGAGGCAGTGCAAGGGCAACGTGACATGGAGGAGCCTGGACCCGAAGTTCAGTGGGTGGCCAGGTGACCAGTGCGCAGAGCAGTCAGGGACATCAGCAGTGAAGAGGGAGAGAGAAAACGGAAGTGAAAAGGAATGTCTTAAGTTGCTTCCGGAACCAGAGGTGGTCCACAAGTTTGAGAGAGGCAGGGAGGCTGTTGCAGAGGGAAGTCCCAGCAGAGCAAAGAGATCTACCTCTCACTCTCTGCCTGGAGAAACGTCTGACCCTCAGAGAGTTGGAGGCGGATGAGCTGAGAGCTCGAGAAGGAAGATGCTTAGGGAGAGAAAGTTGGAGCGGTCCCTGCCCCCAGAAAGCCTTGTGGATGATGCAAAGGGTCTTGAACTTGATCCTTGCAGCCACATGGAGCCAGTGTAGATATTTCAGAGCTGGAGAGATACGATCCATGGGATTTTGGCCAAGGACAGGTCTCGCAGTCATTTTCTGGATAAGTTGTAAAGGGTGGAGAGTAGAGGCAGGCAGATTTAGAAAGAGGTTGTTGCAGTAGCCTAGATTGGACCAGGGCTCTGGAGACAGTGAGCTTCTGGGGGAAAGTGAGAAAAGGAAGAATACCTCTGAGGAGGAGGTGCAGCTGATAGTGTGACTTCTTAGAGATGTCAGAAATGTGAGGAGAGAAGGAGAGGGTGGAGTTGAAGATGACACCAAGGTTCTTAGCCTCACAGGAAGGAGCAGGTAGAGGGCCAACGGTGTGCGGCGAGAGTCAGAGAGAAAAGGAAGGAGCAGGTGTCACAATGAGGAGGATCTCATCTTACTGGCATTAAGGCAGAGATCATTGGCAGCACACCATTCCTGAATTGTGGACTGGCAGTCTGGTATGAGAGAAGGAGCAGAGGCGGCTGAGGGGAGCCTGAAGGAGAGCGGGTGTCATTCGGATAACACTGAAATTTAGAGCTGAATGTAGAGATGCGGGGGCGAGAGGTGCCAGGTAGTGGTAAGTGCCAGGGGGAGAGGTTAGACCCCTGGGGAACAACACAAGTAGAAAGAGAGATAGGAGAGAAGAAAGACCCAAGTTGGACCTGGGAGGGTCGATCATTGAGAAAGGATATTGATATAGATATTGATATTTTATTTATATCACGTTCATACACAAATGTTTCAGAGTGCGACAAGGCAAGGGAGGAGAACAAGGGAGAACAAAAACAGTGATCTTACTGGGCCCAGTGACATTGAGAACGTGCAAGTGCATGGGAGAGGAAGAAGGGGAAAGTGCATGGAAGGGGGGCGAGTGCTGAGCAAGGAGAAAATAAATAAAACAAAAATAAATAATAAGAGCAAGAAACAGTCGTAGTGCAGCCAGCAAGTGGCAAGTGCTAGGTATAAGGCAGCATCAGGGTGAGCCCGAATAATTCAGAAAAACAGGGGGCATGGACTGGAGGGTTACAGATACAGAGCCCAATGCAAGGGATTGCCAGGAGGCAGTGCGGGTGGGTGGCAGGGTGAGCAGGTACCTGGGCCCAAAAGCAAGTGGGAGACCAGGTGCTCGATGCTGACACAGAACAGATCATCAGGGGAGAGAAGGAGAGAAGGCAGAAGCAGAGAGAAAGGTTTTGAGGTGCTTCCGGAACCTGAGATGATTCTCCTCAAGTTTAAGAGTGGTAGGGAGGCTGTTCCAGAGGGA
Source organism: Ambystoma mexicanum (assembly GCF_040938575.1). Lineage (NCBI taxonomy): Eukaryota > Metazoa > Chordata > Amphibia > Caudata > Ambystomatidae > Ambystoma > Ambystoma mexicanum. The sequence goes on along the minus strand of NC_090922.1, from coordinate 1,417,425,685 downwards.
GGCCAGAGCCAAAAGCAAAGAGGAACGTCTTGAGGTGCTAAAAAAAAGGAGGTCAACCAGGCCAGGGCCTGACCAGAGGTATGTGAAATATCCACCAAAGGCAGCACGTTCGACCTCTCACCTTGAGTAACTTGCTTCATTACATCAAAGCTCAAGGATAAAAGTTTATCTGCCTCCTGAAAAACCAAATTTCTAATCAAACAATAATAGAAAGAAAGCTTTACTGGAACACATCTTTTATTAACACATTAACCTGGCTATGTCCTTTGAATTTGAAACAAAGAGTCGGGATTTCTGCAAAAGCTATATGAGTACAATTTAGGGCAATACTTTCAGATCCTACAAAGATCTGTTTAATAAATAACATAAGAGTGCCTCATTGTTTTGCAAGGATTCATTTGGACTATGAACGTGCCTACTCCCATCTCCCTTGGCCACCAATTTGTAAGCCTTAACCCTGTCATCTGAGATGTTCAAGGTATGTCTCACTTGAGACTGCTTTAGAGAAGTGCCCCACATAGGCATGGGACACTGCTGACAGTGATAGGAGGTACCTGGGGCAGGGTCACGCCCTCAGGGAAAAACAGGGAGAGGCAGGCCCGCCCCGGATAGGCAATAGCATCTGAGACAACCATGCTACAGTGAAAGAGTTGAAGGGCCAGGCTGTGCCTGACTGTAGCAATCACACCCTGTGAATATATACTGTAAATGTGCATAGTGTTCCATGTATTTATATGTATAGGTTTATTTAGTCATGAGGTATAGTTATATATCTATTCAAGTAGATATATTGTGTATTTGTTTATATCAGGCTTATATCATACTTTAGATAAAGGGGTCTTGGTCAAAGGAAACAGTAAGTGTACCCTGGCATGATAAGGTATGCTACTCAGGGGGTAGCCCATTTCCTGTTGCAGAAAGGGCACTAACAGTTTTATTTTGCAGGTTTCCTAGTGCCCCTCTGCTTGCATCTGGTATGTGGGGACGGGGTGGTACGAGGCCTCCTCAGGAACTGATGTTTCAGACCTTTATGGAATTAGAAAAATGCATCAACATTGAACCAATGGTAGCAAAAAATCGTACAGCATCTGATGCGACCTTCGGCGAAGAACGTGAGAATTAGGGGATATTTTGTTTGCCTATCTAGTAACTGCCGATTTGGCCCCCTTCAGGAAATACCTGGTACCACCACTGTTTTAAAATAAATGAAAACCTTTGATGTCTAAGTAGTTAATAGTTTTGCATGGGCAATATCTGCTCCTATACTGTAGCATCTTAAGTGAGAAACTGCTGCTAAATTCTGAATGTGAGGTCCTTTCCCTCAACCTCACATTCCTTCGTGGGTCCTTGGCGACACGCTACCACTCCCTGTTGCAATATACCTTTTTCTTCCACATCAACAGACATGCTCTTGGCCCGCAACTTACAGCATGACCTTTGGGAACGTCAAAAGAAGGCAATGGGTGACGGGTGGCATACATGGATGTTTGAAAACACTTGGCTAACGTTGCTTTTTCATTAGGTAAGCTTTATTTCTCTGACTGCACATGCTACATGGAAGCTGAAGGCACGCCCCTAAACGCTCACACCAGAAGAAATACATTTCGCTAGGGAAAAAGGCCCAAAAAACTCTTGCACCGATAACAAGTCTTATTTCTACAAAACTAAGGTGTGTCAGCAAAGAACTCTGCTGTCAAGAACGTTCTGAGCCAAAAAGGTGCAAGCAGAAACTTAAAAGGGGACACATGGTCACTCACATACAGTAAAAACCCATGTGGCTAGTTGGTGCAACCCTATGCATGGTCAGCCTACTCCATAGGGGATGCCAGGCAATTGGCCCCAGCCCCGGCCGTCTTCCATCACATGGGATCATCTGGGCTCATCGTCTCCAGGGAACCAAGGTTGACAAGACAATTAGACAGATTTGAAGAATAGTGCTACGTTATAATTACACAGTGCACCTGGCAGGCTCGAAGACGGGCACAGGAGGAGTTTCTAGGTCACACTAACCCACACACACACATTTCCCTCATCCCGATTGTGCCTCTTGCTTACAGGACATCCACCCTTGCGTTTGAGCTATAACTGTTTCCTGCATGTACCTCGCATTATAAATGATGCTTTGTGGCATAGAGAAGGGATGACCATACTCTTTGATCTTTTATGGTCGATTGGTTTATGGTCTGTTATCTGGGGTCGACTAGTATCTTGGAAATCAGGGGTCTAAGGACTTGGGCATGGGTAGGGGATATAACTTGTGGCTGGCTGGGTGGGGTTGAGGCCTGCTTTGGCCTGTTTTGTGATAACTCAAGGCACCCAACACAATCTCGTGGCCTTGCAGGGCAGTCTTTCTTAGAACAGACATATTGGCAACAATTTTGGAACAACAGAGGGTTTCTGTGAAAGTTAGCAAGAGTGTGGACCTTTCTCATCAGCGCTTGTGCCTATTCAGTTTTTCCTGTTCAGGCTTGTGGCCTGTCCTTAACACACTAAATATTGCTTGGCCATGCAGGGCCCAATACTTCGCCCATGACAACAAAATGGCGTCTACTTATATGTGAATTAAATGGGGGAATTAATTGATTTACTTTGATAAATATGCTAAGGATCAATGGGGAAATAACTAAAACAATGCTGAAAGATATATGAGTTTTGGGGTTAGTTCTACTTACAGGAGAGGTCTGAACTGGGCATCAGGGAGCATCAGGGCACACCACTGGGACAGCCTAGGGGGTCAGTCAAGGATCTCCTCTCTTTCCATCAACGGGTCCCAATCAGTTTCTATGTCTCCTGGCTCCTGTCTCCACTGCAAGATTAGGCCTCTCTCTGCTGGGATGTTCTCACCAGATTTCAGCAGCAGGTCACCTCTTGGAATTAGTGGAAAATATCCAGCTCTCAAGAAAACTGGCCTAGTTATAGGGCAAATTACATTGCAATGTGTCATGATTCTCGCGAAGGAGATTGGTTGATTATCCATACCCCCTCCCAACTAGGTGCTGATAGGACAAGGGGATGGGGAGTGCTTTGGGTTAGCAGTGGGAGGAGAGAACTTCATCATCCCATTTTGACAGGTGGGCTCGGTCTGCATTAGGACTTAAAATCTCACCACATGGCAAGTACCCTTAATTTTCTCATCTTGACATGTATGAATACATTTTTGACCACTATATTTCAAGGCAAATCAGATGAGACTAGTATGGACTCTGCGCGTCCTTTCTGTGCAGAGATACCGTTTTTCTTCATTTACTCAGTAACCATATCAGCAAAAAATATGGCACTTTACAGGCATCATGTTAATAATTACTGGCACGATCATACCAACTTTTACAACTCTGGCAATCACGGGAAGACCCAAATCACATTTTCATTAATAACTTTAGTTGTGTTTATCCCACCAAAATCGTTTTAGCATGGTCAGTAGGGGTTAACCGTCACCTTCAATAAAAGCCTAAAATGACTATTGTGTGATGTACATTGTCCATTTTATGTGATAAAATGTGATTCTCCCATCTAAAAGCAACGTGCAGTTTGACTCCTCAATTGATAGGGCCCCCACCTTTTTTAAAGTTTCACTTCTCCCCTGTTAGGCACATGACGTCAGCAGAGGGATCTGTGTTTATGTTAGCTGACCCCTTCAAGGTCTAATGGCCACTAATGGCCATAATAATGCACTTTTTGTATGGGACTTGTGACAAGTGCTGCAGAACAGACATACCCTTATCTGGTCTTCCCCGCATTTCTGATCTCAAAAATATTCTTTTCCTGAATATTTAAGGAAACTCCCTGACAATGAAGGCAGCCAGGCCTGAATCTCCAGGGCAACAGGGAGGCCCTGGAGTTTTTAGTTTCACATCTGAAGAAATCACTGTCCCTGTCCCTTGCAGCAAACAGCCTGTAAACTTGCACATACATGTATTTTAAATGACATATAAGGCACACAATTTAACAATGTATGCATGTTGTTTTGAAATTGTCCATGTTGAAGAGCTTGTAATAGGCAGAAACCATGTAAACACTGTGAAAGTCTGGCGAACATTTTTCTGAGCATATTATTAATCTTGGATGGAAAAACGAAATGACATTATTTTATTTGCCATGTGAAATGCTTCATACTGTGCACTGCAGTTTCTTTAAATATCAGTGCACCTCTCCATGGATTTGTCCAAACATCATTGCCACGTTTCTTTCTCTTCCTTCATGAATGACAGCGTGCACATTTTATCCTCTTGAAGTTGAGGCCCACATTCTTTCCTTTTGATTTGAATTCACTACGCCTTCTGTCCGACATCATTTCTGCGCTGGCCCTTTGTTTTGGTGAGCCCTCATAACGAACTCTGTCCTATTTATTTATGGCATCCGGGGCTATTTTTCACCCTACAAATGAGTATCATTTGATGATAACCTTTATTAAAGTCAAGTTGAGAATACTTTGGCCCTATTTAGCAAGTGTATCATATCCGTAATACGAGGGGCTTGATGCTCTTCACTTTTTATTTCTTGGTTTGGCCTCCTTATGTCTACACATAGTTTTATGGTCTCCAATCCTTTCTTTGTTACTGGCACGATGGGCAATACACACAGTTTTGGTCCCGACGCTGGTTCTATTATGTCTTGTTCTAGTAGTTTATGAAGTTCTTCATTTACTTGTTTCTGTATGTTTAGAGGAATGCCCTGTAGTGCTTGACGATTTTATCGATGTGGAGTTGGATCTGCCTGTTTTTCGGCTGCCCTTTGACTTTAAAAAGCGCTGGAAACAGTTGATCCATCTTGTCCACCATATCTATGTATGGTTCTATGTCATTTCATCACCGGTAATTTCAACTCTTGTCATTTAAACGTGTACATTAAAACGAAAATGTTCATCAAATTATTTTATTTTTATGAGTGGTGCCCACCAACCCCTCCTCACCCACCTATGTTTACCTATTCCCTACACCCAAACCCTTATCTGCCCTTTCCCACCCCCCTAAAAAATGTAATGAACATTTTCGCTATAATGTGCACATTTAAATTCCAGGCGTTGAAATTACCGGAGATGAAAGGACGTTGTACCCTATGTACTTGCTGACCGTTAGACTGTACAGTATGTGTATCAATCCCACGTCTATGGCAGCCTTGAAGCTTATGATGCATCCACTTCCAGTCACTGTGTTTTAACTTTATTAGTAATCACATTACGAATGCGTACATGGTTTCCCCTTTTTCTTGTCTGGTGGAATGGAACACGTATCTCTCATAATCCATGTTGGAGTGTGGATTGAAGTATCCAGGGCATGCTGCTTTTAACCCTCAAAACCTGTGGACAGAGTCTTCAGGTAGCTTGTCAATATCCCTTATGGCTGGTCCTACCACCGGCTTCAGACAACGTTACTTTCTGTGGTATTCCATTGGTCCCATCGCCCCTAGATACAGTTTGAAATCTCTAGCCCACTTGGTTCATCTGGGCCCCATGCTGCTGCTGTCAGTGATATCAAACACACCATGCAGTTGTAGTGCTATTAGTTCCTGTGACCTGGCTTGTTGCATAGGTGGGTGGTGTGATTTCCACTGTGGCTAGTATCTCATGGTCCAACCTGTTTGCTTGGACAGCCTTCTGTCTGTATGAGTGTGGTGGATTGACTCACCGCTGATTTTCTTTGTTTTTATTTTTTCTCTGCCGTTATGCTGCAGGGACTTGTTCCCAGGTGGACATGTTTGTCAGCCGCCATGTGTCGGTGCAAATTTTGTGCCGTGTCTGCCACACCTGTGGTTTGATCCCGCTTTCTCCCACATTCAACCACCTCAGATGTGGTGTGGGCTCTGTGGCCGCTCACTGTGGCTCACTAGAATCCGCCAAGGATGCGTCGCCCTCGTCTGCACTGCCACTCCATGCGGTCTGGTCGAAGTCTCCATAGGTGGCCCGGTACATGGGCATGCCTGCAGAAATAGTTTCCGCAGGCACACCCGTTCATCGCCAATGTTGTGTTTAATGGCAGGGGGTCTACCTCTCCATTACACCCGGCCTCCCACACAGCACCTCATGGGAATGAAAGATACAGACACGGGATTGGAGGAAGCATATATCTTTATTCCGCACTCTCCGTAATTCAACTGCCTCCGGTCACGTCACTACCTTTCCCTCCCCGCTCCCAGGACCGGCCCCAACCACACTCTGGACTGTGGGTCCCGATGCCACAGACTGGTGGTATTTTCAATGTTTTCAGAATTGACCTTTTACAATGAATTCCTAGCTTATCAGTTGCCCAAGGGGATGTCTCAACCCACTGACATTCCCTCCAGCGAGTTCCTCAACTAGTCATACGTTGTCTTACCTGATTTACAGGGCACCTATAGAGGTCCCGTAAGATTCATTTTTGCGATCTTGATGCCTCCCAGCCCAGCCAATGGATCAAGTCACGGCACCAAAATTGAAACATGAATCAGACGCAGGGATCGGGATTGGTCAGGTACGCTCAAGTAGAAATCTTTATTCCACAGTGCTGCAGGAGACAAACTCAAGACAGGCGGAGACAGACAGAAGTACACCTGTAACAGAAATGAGTCAGCCACACCTCTCAGGTTTAAACAAACTTTTATATCTTGCATGCTAATAAAGGTTTTAATACACAGCCAATGGAAATGTCTATGATCCCATTAAAGACGTTTGTTCTAGCGTACATGGATACCGAAGGGCCAATACCCAGTTAGAAGATAGGTAACCTGCCAGCTGGGTTATGGAGGTAAATCAATGGCCTTGAAGCCCTGCTTCGCAATTAGCAAAGAGGGGAGGTGTTATCAGCTGTACATGCTCCCTCAATTCATGGCCTTACACAATTTATAAAACATGAAGTGAAAACATTTTGTCTTTCCTCTTCATTTGACATGCCTTACTTCCAAAATAAAATCCAGCTCAGTTGGGCGTCGTTCTTTTTTGACAAGTTCCTAAATACTTCAATCACAATGTATTTCAAATTCCGTTTTTTTTTAATGATAGTGTAAGTGATTTCAATCCAGCACTCCAACTAAGTCACTGGGCCTCATTACATGGATGGCGGTGAACCATGGCGCTATTAGCGCCATGGTTCATGCCGGTAAAATACCGGCACCGCCTTGGTGGAATGGGGAATTACCGCCCTATTCCAAGGTTGGCGGGGCGGTAATTCCCCCTTCCACCATTGCCCTTCCCCATTCCCATTTTTGCCCCATAGGGCTCTATGGGAATGGGGAAGGCGCTAATTATGGTACCGCAAATTGCGGTACCGTAATTAGCTCCCTGGTCCCTTTGCGGGTTGGTTTTTAACACCTGCAAAAAGCAGGCGTTAAATTCCCCAACCCTCAAAGGGACCTCGTAGTAAGGCGGTAAGGATTTACCGGTACCGGTAAAATACTGGTACCAGTAAAATACCGGTACCGGTAAACCCTTACCGCCATCCGTGTAATGAGGCCCAATGCCTAGTTTGGGATGCCTACTGGAAACCCTTATTTATATATTTTCATGTCAAAAGTTCTTTTAATCCTGGATGATGTACCCTTATATAACGCCCCTCTCTTTGAATTCCCCCGGTCTCACTGAAACAAGAAATAGGTTTGTTTTGCAAATTAAAAGATTTATTTGAAGAATTGAACAATATATATATTACACTTTTATGAATATGAATAATATCTGAATATCACACTTATGAATATCAACAATGATCGGCAATGGGTAATATGACAATATCAACACTCTCTTTAATCAATTAGGAGTAGGAATAGGAGGATTAATGTAGCAGAGAATAACTTTGTGGGGTTCAAGGAAATGCAATGATAGGAAAGAATGCAACACAGAAAGAAACTTGATAGGAATTCAACCAAAGACAATATAATCACTCTTTCCCCCTGTTGTTACTCACTCCCCCCAATATGCAATATGGAGATATGGAATGAGGGCACACAGGTTTCAGGAATAACAATCAACAATGCAATTCAATCCCAATTCCCCCAGCAAGCTTAGAGAGATGATTTTAAAACAGATCAATTGCTTTTAGATGTGGTTTGCATTGGATGGGAAAAATGCAAAAATGATTCTAATTCGCTAAATTGAATTCAGAACTAGTGAGAGTGGCTTTGGATTGCTTCCCGTCAATACTAGCAATGATTGTAATCAAGAAATAGCTATTTTTACATGTTGTGAAATTGAGCCAAATGCGAAATCGCGGCAACTTTTCCGCGTGCGGGAAACGCGATTACAGAAAAACTATAAGGAATTGGAATGTCCTTTTGGGTTCGTTTGAAAGCTGAGGATGTTAGCTTCAAAATTACATTTAAAGGTAGATTTTTCTCAAAAAGTCAAGATTTCAAAATGAAAGATGCGCTGTTGAAGATTTGGAACAAAGATTTCTTAACACTAAAGAGTCTATGGAGCCGCAAACTACACAACAGCCCAGCCACCTATCCAGAGGCGCCTCCAGATGGTTTCTGTCTGCACGAGATTATTGCCGTTCTCCAGAAAATATATATTAGCACCAAGATGATTATCACTACAATTATCAAGGATTATGTGGAGGAGAGAAGAATTTAGGATAGACAAAAGAGATTCAATAATGCAGTTATGGATAGATTGGAATGGTTGGATTGGGTTACTTAATACTAAAAGGTTGGATATGGACAGTTCTACACTAAATACTTACAACTATGGTTTTGGAATGGAATGGGCCTGTCCAAGATCTGGTTAAGGGTTTGGACTTCACTCACCACCGGACAGGCTTCAGGGCACCTGGACTCTGTTCTCAGCAAAGCACTCTGGTCTGCGCAGCCTCTTGGACTGTGTTTGACGGGTTCTGGGTCACAGCTATGCTGGACTGATCTGGATCTTGGGTTCTAGCACGGTTCTTGGCCAGTAGCAGCGACAGCTCAGCCAGGCTGTTGGATCAGTTAGGTTAGGCCCCATGGAAGTTAGGGGTTAAATCTGGTTTGCAAGATTTTTAAAGGCCTGCTGAAAGGGGTTCAGCTTTTTGGATTGGGCCTCTGCTTCAGGGTTCTAGAGTCTGGTTCTAGAGTCTGGATCTTCCTGCAGGGTGTTTCGCCAGTGGATCAGTTGATGAGTGAAAAAGTGTGTCTGTGGGTCCTCAACAGTCCCTTTTTATCCATTTTCCAAAGTCAGTGGGGAGGCTGATTGTCTATGCCCAGCCCTCTAAGGATCTGATAGGTCAGAGAATTCCCTGTCCCCTGATTTGATAAGGGAACAGTGTGTCATCATGTGTCAGAGTGATGCTGGCATTTACAATCTAGGGAAGAACCTCCCCTTTGCTTTTAACCAGAAAATCAATTTTTCCCAAAAAACCTATTTTCAATATGCACAACTTGTTAATAATACATAATTAGATGACAGATTAATTAAGGCACATCTCTGTTCAAGTCCCGTCTTCATAAGAGTTTTGGTTCATAAATGACAGTTTTTTCACGCTTTTGGTTCGTTACACATTTTCGGATCTGTACAATTTTTTACATATACATGCACATACCATCTGGTCATACTTCTGTAATTTTTCATGTTCCTAGCATAATCACAATAGCTATAATATTAAAAATGTTCATGGTTCAGTCTCGGAACATCGTACAGATTCCAGATTAGTTTTAAACTGTGAGCGAATTTTTCAATTTAATAATCTCTAAAGATTCACATTTTTGTCAGTTCCGTACAATTTGTTATAAGTCTTTTCCTTAAACATATATTTAGTCCAATTTCAATCCACATTTCCAGTCTGGCCCGCCCCCAAGATCTTGGCTGAGTCAGAAAGTCACATGGCTTGTCTTCCTGCCAGAGCAGTTGTTGTCAGTCACACACGAATTAGCGTTTCCATTCAGTTCAAGGACTCCATTGTCTCCACTCAGAGCACTATGCCAGAGTGCCCCTCCCATTTCCTTTCACATTAGCCTGCCAGTTTCTAAGCAGAGAGCAGGGGGAAGGATTCTTTTGTTGGGTAGAAGGTGTGGAATGTGTTTGAAGCTCAGTGTGGGAAACCTTAACTTTTAAACACAATGTCTGAAATTGTCTTTTCCTGAAATATAACTTACATTTTTAACAAATACATCAACCAATTTCTTACTATAAGCATTTTTAGAATATATTTTTGAATTGTATCCACCTCTTAGGCTTCTGATATCACGTCTTTCTTTGGCATAGTTTGAGTTCAATGTCCAACTTTACACATGACAGGTTTTAAAATCGCCAGCTTCTGACAGAGGTGAGTAACGGTATTACACCCATTTTTGACAGATTTCTTCCAGCAACCATCTTCAAAAGTGGACTTTGTTCAGATAACATATACTTCTGCTGACATTATATTTATGTGGATTCTTGAAGTAGAATGATGTTCACCACCGAACAAGGAGGTTGGATCTTTTTGGGTGGTTTGTGAGCCATGATTTTAGCAAATTTGACAGCCAGGGAAAACAGATTTTTTAAAACAGCTATGTGTTTCTCTTGCAATGATTTTGCTCTGTGGGCAGCCAAATGATGGGTTTTGGCAGTGGTCTCCTGTGTTACCACTGACATAGGCAAAAGTGGATGGCGGCCTATTTTTCAGATTTTTACTACGCACTTTCTGGTGATTTTTAGCGAGCAGCATGCTTTCCGGCAGCCATTCTGATGTTCCTGATGCAAGCAATGCACAGTAATGTTGCAGGGCCTGGACTAGTGGGTTGAAACATCCCACAACAGACCAATCATGGATTCATCACAGGACTGCTCTCTACCACAGTATGTGTGTACAATCAAACAAATCTTGTGAAAAAGGTATTATGTGATTTTACCAATCAAAGTGGTAAATTCCAGAGTGGTCAAAATACAGAAAAAAAAACAAATTGTTTTTGTTGTTTTTTAACATGGAGGGTCCCTCCAAATCCCCGGTTTTTCTATACTTTTAACACCACCACAACCCCATCCCCACCCTTTTTAAGCCCTTACCCCACTACCATATTGTTAAGGATTTTAAAGATGCAGCACACTCTAGACCAGGACTCTTTCTACTTGCCAGGGGTGCGGCGCACAATAAAAACGCTTTTAAGTTTAATACATCCAGATTCCATTTTTGAGAAGGTAGCCAACCCCTCTCACACCCCCCTTAACGTACACCCTGTGTCGCATGGGACCGTGAACCAGGCTGGTGTGTAATAATGAAATATTTATTTTTAATATTGAATAAAAATCAAACACATTCAATATTGGGCAGCAACCACCAGGGTGGTGATAATTACACAGTAGAATGATAGGATACACTTAGTTTAACCTTCTAACATCAGATAGACAATGCACAAATAAATGAAAGCAAGATTACTTTTTAGGTAGTGCCTTTAAATGGCACCACAGTTAGGCATTCCCCCTGCAACACTCCCTTAAGCCCATGTTTACCACGTGTTGTGTGGGTGGAGAGGAGTAGCAAGGAGTCAGGTATACTAGGGAAAATTCCGACTGAAAATCCGACTTTCCACCCCTGAATGGGAGGCCAAAATCAGATTGAACTCCCTTTGAAAATGAGCAAAATGGCACTAGGAATTACGGAATAGTTATTTTACATGTGCGGTTGAACGGATAAGACAAGAATGTGTGTGGCTGCACTAAAGAGGCAAGAAAACAAACAAGCTACAAGACAGTGTAGTAAACAACGGGCATACAGTTTAGACAACCAACTTTGGGAGGAAAGCAAGAATTACACGTGGTAAAGTTGCAATTTCTTAGTTTTCACGGGTTTAAAATAGGCAAACAATTTCAGAAATTTGCTAAACAGACAGAATCAAAAATCGATTTTGCTGATGAAGTACAAAGACACATAACGGATATGATACTAAGTGAAAGGGTGACTCTGCATGGGTGACAGTATGGGATTCTTTGTAGGAAGAAAAGTCCGTTTTTGAAAGGGGAACAATTTTGCGGGCAAACTCGTTTTTGTTAGCAAAGTGATTTGTTTTACTGCAACTATATTTTTAAAGGCTAGATTGTTAAAGAAAGACACTGTACGCTAGGAGGTTACTTGCACGGTTAACCTATCTACGCCACGTTCATCTCTATGGGAAATTAATTAAATTATTCAAAATAGTACTAAGGACTTACACAAGGACTGAAATGATTAGAAAGAATTGTGCTAACACATGAAGACTAACTCAGATTTTTCTAAGGACAGGATACACAGGATTCTAACAATTTAAAGAAGTTACAAGGATACTTATAGGATTTCTCACAGGGTTTCTTATAGGGTTGGACAAATGGCAAGGTAACAGAATGGTGTTTGCAGCGTTTTGATATTGGGGAGGGGTGATACTTACAAGAAGAACTTGAATTGGGTAGTTTGACAGCTAACCGGGTCTCTGGACAGCGGGACAAGGGTCTGGTCACTGCGCAGCGGCATCTCTCCTCTAGGGACACAGCGAGGCAACCGGGGTCTGGTCTCAGTGGACAGCGGGTGCATCAGCTGGGCTAAGACAGGTCTGCCAACAAACAATGAGGGACTCCAAGCCAAAAAATACACCCGGTCGTGCTTGGAAAAAACATGTGTATATATAAAGCAACTAGGAGACCGAGGTAAAAAATCTTGTTTAGTCGAACAGGCAAAACTAGACCCTGGATGGTACAACTAGCCAAATAGTGACTCTGAAGAAGTACAGACCACATCACAAGACAGGAGATGAAAAGATTCAATTCACATCCTAAATTTAATAGAACATTTTCGTTCAATTTAATAAAGTATATCATAAGAATTCTAAAAACTCCTAATTTATCATAAAACATTGAAGTCATAAAATACAATTCATGAAAAAAAACAAATACATGATTGTCACAACAAATACTTGGAACAATAAGCAACACAACCAGACCCATACAATTCACCAATCACTCCATGCATACTAAACTCATACATATCTGTAATTCATACCGCAAAAACAAAGGTGAAAAACACAGACTATACATAAACACAAATAAACCTATTGCACAAAATATTATAGCACCATGTTCAAAATCTAGTAAGTGACAAGCACTATATTGCTAGAATATCATTAGAATGTCCTTTCAGATTAAGACCTTCAGAAAGTCATATTAATTGGCAGTTTTAGCCGCATCAAAGGTGGACCATATAGAAAACTGACATGTTTCTTTCCATCTTCATATTTAAATTAATTATGTGGAAATTCATCATGGTGACATAGGAACTGGAGTCATCAATGATCGATGGTGCTGGAATGTTGAAAAAAATCATGGGTCAGTCTCGTCCTGACACTCTGCCATATATCAAGTCGCAGCATACGCCCCACTAATTGGTTCGGTGCAAGTGAAACCAAGTGCAATGTGGCCAAATGAGAATGCCGGAAAAATATATGCCTTGGGTGAATCGGTATCAGCTGCAACGTGTATTGCAGTTTAAATTCTGTCGTACACCATCAGAATACTGAAACCACATACGTGGATATAAAGATGATCATACTAGATGTATCCCGGCAAAGGCAATTCAAAGTATCGCATACGGGAGTCTACATCTGAAGTCCGTAGTACAAGTGAACGCAGTCTCTCAAAAAAATGGAAGAAGGACAAATGGCAAGGTAACAGAATGGTGTTTGCAGCGTTTTGATATTGGGGATATTGGGTAGGGGGATACTTACAAGAAGCACTTGAATTGGGTAGTTTGGACAGCTAACCAGGTCTCTGGACAGCGGGACGAGGGTCTGGTCACTGCGCAGCGGCATCTCTCCTCTAGGGACACAGCGAGGCAACCGGGGTCTGGTCTCAGTGGACAGCGGGTGCATCAGCTGGGCAAAGACAGGTCTGGTCACGGTATTTTCCAAAAGGGGTCCGCAGCCTTTCCTCCTTTCTACCTAAATTATTGGGATTTTTGTAGGGTTTAATTCTGGATAAATGGTTCTGCCTGAATAGGAAGTTCTGGATCTGGATCAGCTACCCCTGGCCTGGCACTGGAGTCTTTCAGGGTGAATGTGGAATGCCTGAATCTCTGGATGTTGATTTATGAATTAAAGACTCTTGAATGTCCTGACTTTCCCTAAGCTTCCTCCTTTTATAAACCGGATGACAACAGAGTGTTTTTACTATGTGGGCAGAACTAAGCTGGTCATACCTTTAGGATTGGATAGCTCAGGCTGTGGATGTCATTGACTCCCTGTAAGCAGATTGGACCCAGGGAAGTGACATCAGGTTTAGTGTGTGTGTGTCAAAACTACACTCTGTTTCCCCTGAATCACTGGTCCCACTCTCCTCACCTGTGTCAGATGATTCCGTTGAGTAGGCTTCCTTTCGGTCCTTTCGCCAGGTGTGGAAGGTTCCAGGTTTTTTTTTTATGAAGCTGTGGCTTCCCCCGGGAAGAAGTCACTGTCACAGTTGTAGGAACTGTGCCGTGAGACCCCCTTCCGGGAAAGCCAGAAGGGGGAAAAAGCCAGAGGCACAAAAAACCCAGTGAAAAGAAATAGAATTCAGTAGATCTTGATATCCAGAGTTCCGATGGTTATGTTCCAAGGAGGTTTGGTAAACAACTCAAAGAAGTAGGATGCTTCTGCAGAAAGTGTCACTATCTCAGAAATAGAGAGGTTGCTGACGAACAGTGACGAGTACTAAGGCAGAAAGGAAAGTCACCGTTGGCGAAATCACCATACAGCAAGTTCCGTAGAAATAAACACGGAGATGAAAGCACCGACAGCGGAAAGCGCTGCAAGAAAACAGAGGGAGGAAAAAGCCTAACGGAAAGGAAAGAAGACAAGAAAACGTGAAGGAAGGGAAAGCACAGTACAGAGAAAGTGGTACCAAGAGAGGAAGTTTGCATGGGTGAACGAAACGAGAAAACACAAAGAAGTCTGCTCGCTAAGCGTTGAGGTGGCAGTCTAGAAAACACTGCAGTTGCAACGCACCGGAGCTGACGGAAGGGAATGTTTACATTCTGGCGGCTCCGACTCAAGGAGAGAAAACACTAGACCATTGCAGAAAATGTAAACTGCATGATGGAGCTCTTAAAGGCGACAGCCCGCCTTCCACTTAACCCATAGTCTCCATGCACCTGGGTGCATTACAGTGTGTTTTTACGATGTGCTTTGTTCTACCACAGTTACTTTTGCCAAAATAAGTTATGAAACAAAATGCTTATATTTACAATTGATATTCTCTTGAAAATCCAATAGGCAGACCCCATCTTTTACAAGGAATATGCCATTCTAACTCCCAAGTTTGTACGATGCTGTTTTGTCCTTCTAGCAATCTTTCACAATTTCTATGGAAAATATTTCCCCTAAAAATCTACAAATGGATACCCAGAAGCCTATCAATGTCGGGCACATTTCCTATCAACTTTCATAACTGTGTCATCTACGCTTTTTCCAGAAATGCCCCTTTAATGCCATTCATGTCCCCCAAATGCTAGGATAATCCACATAGACTTGTTTTAATGGTACACAAATTACATTAAAACAGTCATAATTTCACATTGCTGCTTCTTTAGGTTACTGAAATAAATGCATTAATGTAAAAAGTCTTTTACATCAAATAGATGGCATCTGTCACTGGAGGGTGGTCCTTAAAATTTCCCCCAGCCAGCCTGCTGCCTCTGTGTCAGTTCTGGGCAGCAGGGTTACCATAGCACC
Organism: Ambystoma mexicanum; assembly: GCF_040938575.1. Lineage (NCBI taxonomy): Eukaryota > Metazoa > Chordata > Amphibia > Caudata > Ambystomatidae > Ambystoma > Ambystoma mexicanum. The sequence goes on along the minus strand of NC_090922.1, from coordinate 1,417,410,094 downwards.
CTTTGATTCTGGCAGATGCATCTGAGGAGAGGTGTCACAAGGAATTCACACTTTTCTGTGAAGTGCTGATTCCGTTTGGTACATTGTACCTTGCTGGAGGAAATGCAAGTCAGTCTGACGAGGTCGCAAATTCTCACACCTTGGCCCTTTCATTGTTTGTGGGGGAGATTTCTTTCCCAGGAAGGTTTAGTGCCTTTGAATTTCCTGCCCAGGCCCCTTTATTCTGCTGTTTTAAACACACTTTTTTGTCTTCCTTACTTTCTTTCACCGAAACCAAGTCTTTAGTAAATAAAAAGGATATACACTTAAACCATCCCAGATCCACCCATAACATACTGTATCTGTGCAAGTATTTGGGAGGAATTCACATTTTCAACTTTAAAAAATATTTTTTAACTTCCTTTGCAAAACAAATTTATACACGCTTATTTTACATGTGGATTTCACAAGATGCAGGTTTCTTAGGCACACATTTTCAGACAGCCTTGACAGATCAGATCAGTTCAGGGCACGGAAAGTTGCTGGAAATAGTTTTCTTTTGTAATTGACGCATAGCCAGGGAGAAAAAGCTTTCTTTTTGAAGTCCTCTGCAATGGTTATTTGTTGCAAGAGTGAACGCGGGTCGTACGGCATGAAATGGATTTCTCTGCTCCTCACAGATTTTGCTTGGCACAACATGCCAATCAGTGATGAATGCTTCCATTTGCTGGTGTACAACCTGCATATGGATGAATATGGTTGTGTTTTACTAAAACCCAAGCTGGGTGATGTTCAAAAATGAAGATAGCACCAGTGCAAAGTCGTTTTACATAGAACATTTTCTTTGGCAGTTTGAAGTTTTTGCAAATCACTGCAGCGCTGCGCCAAGCTGCCTTTGAATTCCCCTTTTTGGATTCCCATGAAGAAAATACGTGCAGCCATTCTCGGGGTGTCTGTACTCCATCTCGCCGCATATGTGCACAGCAGACACAGCACCGCCATGATTTCTGTAACTGCTCAAAATGCAGTTTTGATGCAAAGGAATATGTGCTCCGCCATCACAGCGAAGGTTTTTGCAAATCCCATCACTGCAGCGCTGCGCTAGGCTGCCTTTGAATCTTTGAATTCCCCTTTTTGGATTCCCATGAAGAAAATAAGTGCAGCCATTCTCAGGGTGTCTGTGCTCCATCTCGCCCCATATGTGCACAGCAGACACAGCACCGCCATGATTTCTGTAACTGCTCAAAATGCAGTTTTGATGCAAAGGAATATGTGCTCCGCCGTCACAGCGCAGCCATTATTTCTCTAACTGCTAAATGCAGATTTGTGATGCAGGGATTTCTGTTGGGCTATATATATATTAATAAACATTTTCTGTATTTTTTCAGTATTTTGCCTTTCGGTAAAACATACCACTCTGATTTATTTTCGCTAAAATGACTGGGTACCGTGAAAAGGCATCAGAGTTGTTGGGCATAAGATTATGTAGTAGCCTCATCTCCCTCTGTGGAACAATGTGTTGCTTCAGGAGGAATCAGACTTACTAAAGGAGGCATGAGGGCATGGACAGGGAGTCACATGCACTTGTAGGTTCAGCGCTGTAGCTTCATGCCATTTGAGAGATTCCATCCGGTGTTGCAGCTGGGCAGTGGGCGTTTCTAAATTGCAAAATCATGGTGACAAACCTTTGAACCATCTGGGATGGCTTCTCTGAGTAGCTGGATAACCACACGGTAACAAGGCATTACATGTTCTGGTGCAAGGCAGTAAAATTGTATCTGTTTTGCACCAGGTTTGAGGCTCCACAGGGCTGGTGCAAGGATATTTGCTGCCTTAGGCAAAAGGCCATTTTACCTCCATCGCAAACCCCATTTAGCCCTTTCTATAGCACTACCTGGCACCAAATGACCCCATGACCCCTTTTGACAAAACACCCATGCAAGCGCACATGCTCACACACATACACACACACAAAAACCCATACATGCACAGGGCAGTGACAGCATTAACAACAATTCTTGTAAATGCTCATCACAATCTCCTGTGAAAGGGGCAAGGTAGAGACATAGCATGGATAAGGCCAGGATATAGTACCCTAACAATTAAGATGTGTACCCTCTCATATAAGATGGTTCTCTCACTAAAGGGTGTAGCATAGGTACAGTGAGTGCTGGCATCCCTCATAACCCTAGCATGTTCCCTCACAGACAAAGAGACCATAGACACAGCCTGTCCAAGCTTTACTCACAACAGGAACAGCGCGTCAATGGCTAATGCACGTTTATTTGCATAAATAGGTAGAAGAGCATAGGCACAGCTACTGTAAACATTCCTACTAAACACATATGGGTACAGGCTCGTGAGCAGTGAAAAAGTAAAGCCCATCTGGCTAACATGTGCAGACATCATGGACCCGGTTGGTGCAAGATTCCCTCACAAACACATACATGTACAGCAAACGTCGATTGGGCTGGTGCAAGCTTGGTTCCAAAAAGGATACAGCAACAGCATTGCTAGCCCAAACTCTGCTCACAGACAGAAGCTGGGGCAGCACTTCCAAGGGGATATGTTATGTTATGTTATGTTATGTTATGTTATGTTAACAGTAGATAAGCGCACATACACCCTAAGGCATCTTGGTGCTGGTAGCGTGAGAGGACATCTAGAAAAGGACATTTTTTTAAATAGAGATGTTTTTAATAACCGTTGGAACGAGAGATGATCAACGGTGCCACGTAACGCAAGAGGAAGGTCATTCCAAACTTTCACAGCTGCCCCTGAAAGGGCCCGTCCTCCTGTTCGAGCAAGTTGGACACGGGGGACAGCCACCAAAAGAGCAGAGTGGGAGCGTAAGGATCAGGTGGGTACATAGGGCAGACATTTAGTTTGCAGGTATTCAGCTCCAAGGCCATAGAAGGCTCGGTGTTCTGTACTATGGACTTAAAAGAGATCCGGTCTGTCACTGATATGATATGATATGATATGATATGATATATGATATGATATGATATGGAATTTATAACGCACCTATACACAAGTGTTTCAAGGCACAACGTGTCAAGGGAGGCGGAACAGAGGGAAGACAGAGACAGAGATCCTACCAGGCCAGGTGACAATGAAATCGTGCAAGCGAAGGGGAAGGGGAAAAGTGATGGGGGGGAGGAGGAGGGGTCAGTGGAAGCATTCTTCACAAACAGTAGTGCATGGGCAGGGCTAGTGCAAGCTTCTTTCACACTTGAGGACATTCATAGCATTATTGGTAAAGCAATAACAACCATCCCTTGCAAAATGCATATATACTCTATTGACAGGGACAATGGAAGACTTTCCAACCTATGGTTGCAAATACAGCATGGCCATTTATTGCACGTTTCTCTCTCAAATGGGTGCAGATACATTCACGATGGAAAGGGCTAATACAAACATTTTTCACCGACACAACGGGCACAGCATGTCCAGGGGATAGCTCATTAGCTAAAGACTTGCCACAGACATGGGGACAGTCTGCACTTCACAAGTGTGAAGCCCTCAGGCCTTCCAAGCTCAACTGGACAATTAAACGTTTTGGAGTGGGTGCAATTCCACATGAAGCTCGAGATAAGAAATTATCTAATTCGCAAAGTGTAGGTATGGCATGGTTGCGTGCTCCCCTGCAAACTGCCAGCTTCCATACTTACCCCATCAGCACTTTACTGTTGTCCACACGCCGGATAGGTACCGGAGAAGGTACAAGGAGCACACGACACACACTTGGCAGGTCTCAGCAATCCCTCACCACCAGTAGTCCTTTTTGCTTGGAGGTCAGTGCCAAGGAACAGCAGGGTGAAGTATATAGCGCTTAGCACTCAGCGCAGCTCTATAGTCAGCCTGTATGCACACTTAGGAACTTATTTTGCTCCTGGCGTACCATTAATTGAATGGGCGAAAGTCCTGAATTTACTCATTCCCTTAACGATGTGCCTCATTTTCATTAATTTGCATGGCGGAAAGGAGGTGTGCTTCGTAAATGACGATTCTGCCTCCCCTTCCTCTCCACCATACAAATACTCCATCCATTTTTCACCGGCATGTATTTTCCTGCTGGCACAAATGATGTGGATTCCTTTGAATCCGTCTGCATTTTACACCAGCCAAAAGCAGGCAGACTCCGAGGAATCCATTGAAAACGCTGCAGCGTTTATTCATTTGGCATGGTGGAGTGTAATAGGGTGGCATACAAGCATGTACGCCACCTTTCAGCTTCTTTCTTTTACATTCCACCACGAAAAGGATTAAAATTGCACAAAGGGTACCTGGCTATGCAAAAGTGGAAACAAAGCGGTTTGCTAACCTGCAAACACAATCAAGGGAGCTGCAGGACTTTGCCATTTCGTAATTCAGAAAATCTCTGCTCCCTACCCTACCTGGTAGGCAGTAGGTTTAGGAGGTGAGCCAGTGGGGCAGGCCGCAGGGCAGAGGGGCTCATCAGAAGCACAGACAGTCCTTTGCAGCACCAGTACACTGCAGACCAGAGTCAGCCATATTCAGTGTCATCCCGTTCCCCTAGTAGGTGCTGCTTGAAATTACCCTCATTTGGAGGGTCAGATCCTCTTCTTGTAATTATTGAGTTATCAGTTTCCTCCAATGACCTCATAAACCTCTGAACAGTGTTGTTAAAAGGTGGCACAGAACAGCTTTCCAGTATCTCTTCAAGTGGGTTTTCGATGTATGTAATTGCACAGCTTTTCATTGCTAACTTTAGAACAAAATGTTAAAGCATGTTTGCACTGTGAATTTACCCCAGTGGTTTCCCAACATCCCAGAAACATAAGTGCCCGAAATTAAACAAATAGATTCAGTACTTCAGAGGCAGCACCTGTTCGGCATTTTTATATGTGTAGCTTATTTCTGTAATTTGTTCAGGCTAAGAAAATGCTTAGTAGCAAACACCACTTGCTACCCAACTTTTACTTAGCTGCAAAGATCACATGGACATGAATATTAGCAACAAATATAACAACTTTTAATTCATAATCCAATTGTTAAAACAACCATCTGAAAAGCCAATATAACGATGGTGTGACTAAAAACAAATCACAGGTGTATAGACAAGTCGATATTTTCTCAGAGAGCTTCACAGTTTGGATCAAAGCATCATCTTTATGCATTTTACAAGTATATTTTGAAAACGTCTCATTTCAAAACAAGTCATTCCTATCTATACCAGCAACTGTGATGTTAGTATCAAAGTGATACGAGAACAACATGACATCCTAACTTTTGTCATGACACCTCTACACCAACTAGTGTTTCGGGGGAGAGGCATAAATCACAACTGATGTATCTTGATGTAAAGAGTGTAGTCTGTCCCCTTCTTCAGGACGCTGTCAATTTTTCAGTGTATAATCCAATATACATACAAAGGAGCAGGCATGTGATCAGCATATACTACCTGTAAATGTAAACAAATAAAAGTGGCTTACTGTTAAAAACCTCCTATTCATGTGACCACAATGGTTTCATCTAGCAGCATAGGAGCTAAGCACCCCACTGACCTGCTACTCGCGTAGCTGGTTCGTACGTGTGGGAGTCAATTTTCGTTGTTCGGCATCACTCTTTTGCCCAATGGATTATTCCTTACTGAAAGACAGCAAAAAACACAGCAAACAGGAGTGGTTATGTAGATTCTCTCCTTGCTGCTACATAGACAAATCTATTGATCTACCTTCACATTCGAGGAGTGTGTGTTTAAAAAGCCAGAGGCCATCATTATCCTCTTTGCCACACCGCACCAAGCCCCTCATCCTTGATTCAATCAGGGCTCACTTGTCCTATCTGTGAGTTACCAGAGGATCCAAGTCCAGAAGAAAGCAGTGGTGTTTCTGGAGTGAGCGGCAGTGATCGAAGTGAGCGGTGTTCCACTACTTTGTTTTCCTTCTGTTTACCATTCCTCTACTTTATACGACCATATTCATCATTCTGTACAGAGGTTCTGTCCATTCATGTCCCTGTGCAAGTGTAAAGTTGTAATAGGAGCCTTAGTTACAAGTCACTTAGACTATTGGAATGCCCGGCTGCAACGGGAATATACCTTTTCACCAAATCCAAATTCGCCTAATCAGAAATCTTCGGTTAGGTAAGTAGGTACATTTGAAAACATTGATTGAGGGTGGTGTAAGGGGAAAGGAAAAGGAAGTGCAAAGTGGAGCGTTCGGCGGTCTCCCCCACATAATACAAAATGTTTTGGAAGGAAAGAAATATGAAGATTTCACCTTTAGGTGAAGTGGATTCAGTGAAATCACTGACATCCGACGCAACACCTTGCCCCATGTTGCACTATGCTTCCACCTACCCTCTCCCCTGCCGAGACCACAGTTCCACTACTTTTTTCGGTACACTTCTACCGCTGGTGAGCAGGCCCTTTGGTTATGTCAAAATGTCCACCTTCCAGGCCTCTGTGTTTTAGCCTTCTAGTTAGGCCCTCTGATGCTAAAACCCAAAACCAGGCAAAACCACAGTGGCAGGTCTGCTTCCACTGTCTTCTGAGCCAGAATTGAAGGGTTCCTGCATGGGGTACAGTCAGGATTAGCTGGCAATGGGTGTCTGAAAGACCCAACTAAATTGAGCGGGTGTCTACCTAATAGCCCAAATTTACATTAAAAAGTTAGAGCAACTCTGTCTTGGGAGAATAGCTCAGCGGCAACGTGCTCACCTTGGAAGCAAGACGACAGAGAGTAACACTGGTTTGATTCCTGGGTCCACGGTTAGAAAGCGCTGGGTATTAAGCGCCTTATAAATAACCAATTACAACTGGAGTGTGGTGCTGCATTCACATGGAAATGTTTCAGAGGAAGACATGGAGACCAGGACTGCCACAATGTGGGATTCGGAAGAGCTGTGGGCCGGAAGTCGAATGACTAAAGAGGAGCATGGTGGGCGGGGAAAACATTAGCTCCAGAGAGAAGGCTGTTGCAGTGAGGAGTAGAGGCAGGATAAGAGAGGCAGGGTAGGTGTGTGATCAGGGAAAAACATAGAGAACATTGGCTACACATAGGCACAGGGAAGCAGACGTTCAAAGCACTTATCAATTAATAGTGTCAGAAATACAGCTTCCTGATTGGCTGAGGGCAGCAAATATTGGATGAAGGGTACTAATTGTTCTGAATGTTGAATTTGTCTTTTATATGTTGAATGTTGGGAGAAATGTCCCTTACAATTCAGATGTACTGAATCATTTCGACTTGATGGTGTTGTCTAGTAGTGTATCTCTTTATTTATTTATTTGGGTCGGAGGCCGGCCCTTAAGGGCGGGGGCAGAGGCGAGCTGCCTCAATGTTCCTCGTCCTGACCAGCTAGGAATGACTACCTGAAAGGAACACATCGCCCGCAACCCACAGTCAAGTGCTGCAAGAAATCAAGGATAGGTGTCCAAAGCCAACAAAAGACAGAGCAGCACCTGAAGACGTGCCCAGGGTCTGACTGGGGCGTAACATTGTCTTGGGCACCAATTAAAAAGTGGCCCACAGTTGCAAATGGCAATTCATTCCTTTTGTGACAGACTGTTTGAACAGTACCCTAGGGGGAGTTATTTTTACAAAATGTGATGCAAATTGTTCAATTTAAAGAATATCTGTTCAGCAAGAATGGCCAAAACTTCGAGCCACCTAGTGAAATAACTCATGAAACTGGTCCACATTGGCCAAAAAAGTGGCCCACTTTGCCCCAAAAAACTGGCCCACACTAGCATTTGGCGTTTTTGGGTCGGGCAGTGCCCTGTAGGGCAGTCTGAGCCTGGACGTGCCAGCACGCGATACACATAACCCAGGGAAGCATCAACACAGGTGCAGGTTCTGTGTTGCTGCCAGCTTTGGAACCCTAAAGGTGGAGGCCAGAAGTTTACTCTTGATAGCAATGGTGTTCATCTGACCATAGTCTCTAGAGTCTTACCAAGGAAAGTCAACATTATATAAGAGGCCTAAAACTTCTCCGGATCAAGGGGAGGCCTTCTAAATGTGGGGTTTAGTAGACTACTCAACAAATGAAGGAAGAAACAAAGGAAACATCACAAAGCACTCTATTAAATGGTGCATTTAGCCACTACGGGATGCACACCCCCTAGGATACTAAGGGTCATTTTGTAAAAATCAGCAATTGCATGCAGGGGACCACCTACACTTACACGTGCGTGCTGTGGCGTCCCCTTCATGCAGTTCACACCCCTCTCAAAGCGGAGAATAAACCTACAGAGCAAAACGAGGCGGAATCAGCTTTACTTTTCAGCTTTACTCTCCTTTTAGAGAGATGTCAAACGCTGACTGCAGGTACGCCTTGGAGGCGGCGTTTTATATTGTATTCCAGTGGAACCCGCCTGCTCAATAGCAGGGGCCAATGTGAGGTGTATTCCATTACAATCTTTTTTATTTCTTTATTTTTCCACTTATAAAGCGCACTGAGCTCTGAGGCCTCAAGTCGCTGTTACATGACAAAGACAGAGCGTGTACAGCGAGTCAGTATATCAAGCAGTTTCACAATCAACACTTTAGCGAACAGCAATGCATTTAGTGATTTCCAGAAGGTCCAGTAAGAAGGCCCGACTTGCAGGGTTGGCGGGATTAAGTTCCACTGTTTGGCTGCGATGGAAGGGAAGCTCGTTTTATGTCGTGAAAATGTCATGCAGCCGTAAAACCAACTGCTCTGCTGAGACTCGGGACTCTGCTGCCCGCCAAGGCCTCAGGACAGCTGGATAATGAGCTTGAGTGGCAAATGAAAGCGTTCACTTTCGAACCCCTCAAACATGAGCAGCACTTGCCACCTTGATAACCTGAAAGCAGAGCCGGCCTTAGGTGGGGGACGAGCCGGGCGACCGCCCTGGGCGCTATTAGCCCCCGCCACGCCAGCTCGGGGGAGTCTTTCAAGGGCTCCCCCGAGCTGGCGTTGTGTGAGAAGGCGCAGCAGGAGGCCTTTTACTGTAAAATGTGCCCGTGGCGGCGGGTGCATTTAAATGCGCCCCTCGGCTGCGGGCACTTTTCATAAGAAAAGGCACTATTAGCCCCCCACCACGCCAGCTCGGGGGAGTCTTTCAAGGGCTCCCCTGAGCTGGCGTGGTGGCAGAAGGCGTGGCAGGCGCCTCATTGCCATTGAATGAAGCCACGGCGGCGGGCTCATTCAATGACAATGGGGTGCTAACGTGCCCTATTTAACCTCCTCACCAGAGCGAGGAGGTTAAAAAAAATAAAGTGGCCCATCCTGGCCCCGCCCCCTTCCGCCCCGCCCCCTGTTAACCAGGTGGGCGAGGGGGGGCACCCATTCGCCCAGGGCGCTGCTGCCCTTAAGTTCCGCCCTGCCTGAAAGATTCATCAATGTAGCCGAGTCTGAGAGCAGCAAATGTGGCTCCACTGTGAGCATCTGCGCATGTGCCAATCCCAATGAAACTCCTGTACTCCCCTCCCTGCCTCTCCCATTGCAGCAGATGGGGAATTCCCGCTGGAATGGGAAAGGAGATTGCAGCATGTTTGTGACTCTAGCACGTGACATTTGTATACAAAATTAACTGAAGACACGCCATACCGTAAGAAGGTCAGAGGTCAATGCATTGTTTCAGATTGAGCGCAACTATTTTAAGCAGGAGACAACAAACATCTGCACTGAAATAGTGCACCGATTCTAGTTTTTTCTTTTTTTAAGTGCCCAGATATTATAATTTTTGGTCCCATGAGCACTATATATGCAAAAGCAGGTGGATTCCTCAAATAGTGATCAGAGAACTGCAATTGCACGTTCTTCATTTTACGGAGCCTGTCCCACGGGCGGACACTGACAAATGGCAATTGCTTGGGCTCAGTAGACCTGCCTCCATGGAGGGTGAGATGACAGCTTGATAAATACGACTCCAGGTTGCCGCCGATGAGTCTACCTGCGGCTGCGGCTCCAGGGTCCCGCTTCCTTCAGATGAAGGCCGGAATGGGGAATTAGGGAGAAAAGCAGCCGCCACCGACGTTGATGGATGCACCAGGAGAAATTACATATTTGTAGGCGGCAAATAGCTACATGGATGTCAAGAGGGCCATCCTTTGCTCTCAGTCATCTCTCCGCGACCCAATGGTGGAGAAGCGGGCAGGGCCGTGATGCAGAGGCGTCCACTGGACGGGACTCATACAACCTCAGGTGCGCCGGCGCAGAGAACAGATGAAAGTGTTTGGTGCCTGTTAGAGGTTGGAAGAGAAGACACGTTTGGGTGTTTCATACTAGGAAAAATTAGATGCGGGCTCCAGCTCAACAGGCCGCCCTGCAGGTGTGTTGGAGGGAATGTGACTCGAGACCTTGACACCAGTCATGCTACAGCTAGAATGCACAGGAAGTATCCAGACACACAAACGTGTGGGCATCATGCATCGGGAACATGTCTATATGACTTACTGCTTGTGACATCACACAGTGTAAGTTTTAAGTGTACGGGAAAATATTTCTGGAAAATGATTGAAAAACATGTTCCTGTCTTGTGATAAACATATATTCAATTTCAATTATGTCTTCAGGCATTTTTTTCAAGCACCCACCCACTTATCTTCTTGCCTTCAAATGTCGCTGGCTCTGTTGTCTGATTTCCAATGAGCGTAGCCAGAAATGACAGAGAGCTAAGGTGATTGGTTGTTTGTCTCAGTGTGAGCATATGATTGGCTGACTGTTGCCATTTGTGGAAGGGGCTGGGTTGTCCCTGCACAGGGCCAGCTTCAACACTCTTTTGAAGTTAATGAAATTGCGGACGCCCTTGAGATGAGGGTCCAGGAACAAACCCCCCCAAACTGCGCTCCCCGTGACTGTTATGCCTCCATATTGTTTGTGCTTGAATTTTGTTTTCATAGGCGGTCTCATGTTCCCGGATCTGAGGTTCATGCATAAGGTGCAATGTAGGCAGGGCTTTCTCAGTTGTATCCCTAATGCTTTAACCTTTTCTGTGCCCACTCACCCCACCTGCAAAGCATATGATAGAGGGTTCTAATTGCTTGAAGTTGGGCAACAGCACTGGGGACCTTAAGAATAAGAAGAGGAGTCAAGGGTTTAGAACAGGGTACATTGATATTGCTGAGAGCTGATGTGGGACAAAGTAGGGACTGCACATCTGATATGGGTGGGTGGGAAACAAGGGTCATGTCAGACACAGGGGTGCTGAGAACGTGATGCGGGATACTAAGTCAACACAGGGTGTTATAGCTCTTCCTCCTTTTGAGAGTCAACACAAGGACACCTACTAGGTGCAAGTCATAAACACTGCGTATAGGGTGTTCCTACCTTCACAGCCATTAAATGAGACAGCTAACAGTGACTCATTCCACTAGCATACCACACAGCTTTTTCCTGCCAGGACCAATCCCCTATTTTTGTTCAGCCTTATGCCCCAGTCCCAGACACAGTAGGGGTCTACCCTCCAGTTTAGCGATTTTCATTTTACGACCGCATTCATGAACGATTAAGACAGACTGCTTAAATGTGATTATTCAGTCTTTCAAAACCGATCATAGGTAGTACCCTTCACCCACCTCCCTAGCTCAAAACCAGAGACCCCACCCCATTTATTTACCTTACTCACCACAATTATTGCTCTCTGCAATGCACGTGAGAGCCTTTTCTTTTTTCTTTCAACCCCCTTTACACCACATACATATGCGGGGGTATTGTATTATATCCCATACCCCCCCACATGTGTGGTGTAAGGGGGGGGGTCGAAAAAAAGTTAGCATTTTCGGCAGTCGGAATTGTGCAGGTGACATTTTGGTATATTTCCTGAACAAAGGGCCTGCCACAGCCACATAGCACAGCAGAGTCTATGAACGAGTGCACGCAGGTCCTGTCAAGGCTGACAGGCGTTGTAGCCGGAAGAGGGGAGTCAGTATGGCTCGGGGAGTCTTGTGTGAGTTTGTGTATGTGTCTGTATGTATGTGGGAGGATGGGGAATGATTGTGGTGGGGAAGGGAGGAGGCATGTATATGAGACTACGTGTTTGTGATGGATAAATGGCTTAAGTGGGGGAAGTAGGCTGTGGGTTAGGTAAGGGAGGGGGGAGGGGGATCGCCTTCTTTAGGGATTTTGGGATGGGGTAGAATGTGATAATTCGGTATTATGAAGAACACACAAAAATCGGCCGAAATAATGTGGTCTTTTTTGTGATCTGTCTTGAAAATGCAGAATTATCACATAGAACCAATGCCGATATGGGGGACCAGTGATCTAACATTAGGTAAACTAATTGGTCCATATAAATTCCCTGCTGCCTTCTTTTACTCCCCGACCAGCCGATCCTCCTTCTCATTGGCCCTCACAGCCCCATACCCTTACTCTCCTCCTGTGCAGGGAGCACTCCAGCAGCCCCGATCTCCTGCAAGGCAACCCCCCGCCCATCGGCAACACCACACCCACCCTCCTGCCCCTCTGATCCCCAACGAAACCATCTGACTCGCCCCGGTAATGCGTGATATATGATATGATAGGTTATTTATAACGTGCTTAATACCCAGAGGTTTCTAAGCGCGGACCCGGGGATCGAACCTGTGCTGATCTGCGCGGTCTTACTTCCAAGGCGAGCACGTTGCCCCTGAGCTATCCTACCGAGACAGACAAGCACATGCTTTATTCCCAACAGTCCACAAAATGGGCAACATCATAGCACCACAGTCGCAGATTGGCTTCCTAAATGCAGTTCCATATGCCCAGGATTGCAGTGCAAGATTTAGAAAGGGATGATGTGTGAGGTGCACATGCAAAAGACAGTCATTGAAGTTCATGGAGAAGAGAATGACATACCTGTGCATTTAGGGGCTACACTGATTCCTAGGGTTCACAATTCCCACAATTCTTTATGTAAGGGCACCATTTCAGAGGCTGTTGATATCAGTCACATGGCCATTCTACGTAAAAGGATTGACCTGGGAGGAAGGTTATTGTATATTGTATATTGAAAACCTGGTTATCACAAAAGGTTTTGCTTGACATTGATTAATAAAAAGTAATATTAAATAAAAACTGGGAGAAGCTTGAAAGTACAGTTCACGGGAAGGCGGGTCATTAGGAGGGTGTACGTTTTAAAAAAAGAGCTGAAGGGCCTAATTCACAGAAGCGTTTTATGATGGCAAACCCCCATTGGAAGTCGCTCCTTGAATCATGGATAAAGCTCTATTAGGTTGGAGTTTTCCGAAATGACTCAAGATATGTACAGATCGTAGTTCCCAAGAAAGAGAGATAATGCCCCTGCCGCTTCCCTTCACTCTGCTTATAATCTCATTGCCGCATCAGATGCTTCCCCAAGATAAATGATATGATATCATAATACCAAATGGCGTTACAATCACTTAGTCTGTTGGTATGCAAACAAAGGGGGGTCTGGGAATCTCTCTACCAGCACGAACACAGCCCAATGACCTGTTCTTGGGTGAATAACCCCTGGGAGAGACTCTACCAAGTCTTTAGCTCACTGCCCTTTTCACAGAGAAGAATTTTCCCCGCATATCAGCCTTTGTCCTGCCCAGGGGCAGTCCAGCGCCGAAATGCTAGGCAATTCTCCTCTGAACAAGAGTACCATCAGTAACCCCATACACGTGTTTCAGCCTTGTTGGGCATCATCAGTGAGGTGAAACTGTTGCCTCTCTAAGAACAGTGAGCAAGGGGTCCACGTCTGGATTGCCCTGTTAACTTAGGGTGAAACCCAAAGTTAATGTATGCAAACAAAGGGGGGTCTGGGAATCTCTCTACCAGCACGAACACAGCCCAATGACCTGTTCTTGGGTGAATAACCCCTGGGAGAGACTCTACCAAGTCTTTAGCTCACTGTCCTTTTCACAGAGAAGAAACAAGGCTGAAACACGTGTATGGGGTTACTGATGGTACTCTTGTTCAGAGGAGAATTGCCTAGCATTTCGGCGCTGGACTGCCCCTGGGCAGGACAAAGGCTGATATGCGGGGAAATTTCTTCTCTGTGAAAAGGACAGTGAGCTAAAGACTTGGTAGAGTCTCTCCCAGGGGTTATTCACCCAAGAACAGGTCATTGGGCTGTGTTTGTGCTGGTAGAGAGATTCCCAGACTCCCCTTTGCTTGCATACATTAACTTTGGGTTTCACCCTAAGTTAACAGGGCAATCCAGACGTGGACCCCTTGCTCACTGTTCTTAGAGAGGCAACAGTTTCACCTCACTGATGATGCCCAACAAGGCTGAAACATGTGTATGGGGTTACTGATGGTACTCTTGTTCAGAGGAGAATTGCCTAGCATTTCGGCGCTGGACTGCCCCTGGGCAGGACAAAGGCTGATATGCGGGGAAATTTCTTCTCTGTGAAAAGGACAGTGAGCTAAAGACTTGGTAGAGTCTCTCCCAGGGGTTATTCACCCAAGAACAGGTCATTGGGCTGTGTTCGTGCTGGTAGAGAGATTCCCAGACTCCCCTTTGCTAGTCTGTTGGTATTACCACTGTATTAAAAGTAGCGGTTTAGTGGTGTTAATCTCCATTGATGGAGTCCATGGGATTCCACTGCCTTATCGCTGTAGTTTGGTGGTAAGGCAGTGGTATTAGCTCCAGCATTTTGCTGGAGGTTTTTCCTCCACCTCACTGCCAAACCTGTAATTTTTTCGGTGCAGTAATGCGGCGTTAACAGAGTTACCACTGCATTACCAGCAGTTTTTCCTGCACCACTGAACTCGTAATGAAGTACAGGGAGAAGAGGACCACTAGGCCGCTCTGGGAGAAGAAGCGGAACACGCATTAGGAGAAGAGAGGAGTTGGCATTAGACATCCCTCACTCAGAGATGGAAAGTATAAAAGCAAATCCAGGGAAACCGATCAATGAGGAATCGGGTGGCACAACCAGGAGAGTGAAAAACTGCTGCCTGCTGGGAAAATAAGTCCATATTCCCAGTACCTCTGAAAAAGAAGCTGTGTTCCGTCAACAGTGTGAAGGACCTTTGCACTATGGCATCTGTAATTCTCAATGTATGCAGATCTGAAGGCGGAGTTTTATAACCAACTTTGAAAAGCGTGAGTCTGAGAACTATTCTTTTGTGGGAAATAAAGTTCACATCACAATACTTCTGAGGGAGAGTTTGTGAAGTACTGTTGCTTTGTGGGACGTTAAGTCTACATTTCCCCTATCTGTGAAGGAGAGGTTATGAAGTAAAAGACAACCGCTGGCGAAGAGGTTGTGAAGTACAGTTGCAGGGTGAGAACGGAAGTCCTAGTCTCTCTTCTCCTACCGAAAGAAGTGGGGCATTTTGAATTGAGGAATTGTCTGAACGCCACATTCCGAAAGTCTCTGAAGGAGAGGTGGATGCGTGCCATTGTATTGTGGGAAGCGACGTTTCAAATCCATGTGCTAAACGATCAGATGGTGAAGCTAACCATTCGTCCCTAAGGTCTAAGCCTTGTTCAAACAGAGGGAGACAAACCAGAGACTGTAACCGCTGTCACTGGAGAGCAGGCCAACTTGACACCAGAACCCCCCCCATAAAAAGCATATAAATAAAATTAATAAAATGTTTGCGTGCTCTAACATCTTTTATCTCCTTGTCATAAGTGGTATCAGTAGAAGGAAGAAACATGTACATGACACAAATTCAATATAATATTGTCAAGGAAGGAGAACAAGTCTATGCAACATAATCCATATTAAACGTACACCCCTCATTTATACACCAACTCGAGGCTCAAACCAGAGCGATGGGCTAGATTTGTGTAGTGCTTATGGCTACAGGATCCCAGTGAAAGATTGACCCCTAGCGCAAGCTCACTACTCCACCAAGGTGTTATGGAAGAACTTCACCAGTGTCAGTATTAGCCGAGAAGCTTTTCATCAACGTTGAGGCCAGCACCATGCATAAGGACTATTGAAGAAACACAGGCTTGGTACTCTTCAACTCTGAGGAAGCCCTTTTCCACATGGTCCATGGAAATAAGGTGGCTGAATTGATGTGTGTGAAGATTTTATATCCAAGGCTAAAAACGCTGATCACCATAGAAGCAACCAAGTGGGGAAGCAGAAGTTTTGGTTCCACATATGGTTCATGTATGAGATTTTCAGTTGAAATTCAACAGATCCGCAGTTTACAAGACTCACCTAAGAGAACATAACCTACTGTAGAAAACGAGTCACTCGGCTTTGTAACAGCCTAGTGAGAAGGTCCTCTGATGAGACATGTATATGATCTACATACTTCCCACAAAAAAGGCCTCATCGCAAACCAGAACTTTTGTATCATGTCAATCCCAATCCAAGTCATGATGGCCAACATTGACTTTACTTGCTAATCAGAAGACCATTCCAGCACTGAGTTCAGAATTTAGCAAACACCCGTTTCACTGATGCTCATTTGGACAGAGTAGAATGTATTGGCCCGTGAATTTAAAACAGGAGTACATGATATTGGCAGATCTGTCAGATCAGTCAGTGCAAAGGTACCAAGTCTTTCTACAAAGCACCATTACAAGGCTGACTCCTCAATGAGCTTCAGCTTGAAAGGACCACTGTGAATGCCACCAGATCCACTGAACCATCCTAAGAGGATTTCAATCTATTCTAGTCATCTTGGATAATGCCATCTCAAAACATGTCCCAAGAGACCCCTCATAATTCAAAGGGGCTTTGCCCATACACACATGTTTATGGAGGAGACCCATGCTATGCAATTGATAGTGCATATAGAGAATGGGAGGACAAGAAAAGGGCTTCTTTAAATTTGGAAGCAATCATGCACCACATCAAAGGGAGGATGAACATAGTGCATACAGTAATGTACAGCAACCCAAAACACTCCACACTCTTGTTCTGTGTGTAGGGATTAAAATGTCTTAGGTGGGTTTATATGTTATGAACAATTTAACTGATCACATTGGAACCAAAGAATAATGGAAAGCTATTAAATGAATTATGGCTTGCTCAATTTGTGGATAACCACCATCCAGCCGGTATTCCAAGGTGGTTAGGTACTAGGCAGTAACATCAATTAATCATTAGTTGGATATTGGATGAAGTACTCTCTACTTTGAAGGGATATATCATGTCACGAGAGGTTCAGTGACCAAATAGAGGAACAAGGCTGAAGACCAAGTTCTTGTATAAGGTCCCAAAACTCCCAGGTGACACGCAATATCCTTTGTACGTAAGTTAGGAGATAGTTTACTCCTAATAGCACATGGTCAAACACTGTCATCCACTGTTAACCCCATGCCTCTTGCTTATGTAATGGAAGAGTTGTTCCAGTTGCCAATATATATAATCAGTATCGAATATGTTTGGATTAAAAAACAGTTACATGTCTTTATATCAAAATGTTATATAAAGAACGATTACATATCGAAACTTTTATAACTAAATATGTTATAGTGAATGTACTTCTTTTCTTTTCTTTTTGGGAGTCCCCCCAAACCCCTAAAACCCACCCCAACTATTTCCCAAAAATATTTAACCCTTTACCCAAAATGCATTCACCATAAAAATGTTCGATATAATATATTCTATCAGGCCGATTCATGGAATAATTAGCGCGGCGCAAGTGGCCAAAAACGTACGATTCGCAGTGGAGTAGCGAAAATCGCAGTGCAAGTGCGAAAATCGCACAAAAAGCAGCGCACATCGATTCATGGAAGGCCGTGCCCGAGAAAACCATCGGATGTGCGCTAAAAAAGTGCGCGGCGCACGTTGGCGCACAGGCCATCTAACGGCGTGCGCCAGGTCACAGCGAAAATCGCACAGGCCACAGCGAAAATCGCACATAGCGCAGCGCACACAACAAAAGTAGGCGTAACACGGGGCGTAACACTCGGAATGGGGAACAACTTGCCAAAATGTGGGCGTCACGGGGGAAGTACAGGGTGCAAGTGCGCGGAACGCCCACATGCTCGCCTACAACACGTATTCATGGAATCGAATTGGGCAAAAAAGCGCACGGTCAAACCAGCGCTCAGGCACAAACACGACCGCCACAAGAAAGCAGGTGGTAGCGTCTCAGCGCCTGTAATAAATGTGTGCCAAAAGGTGCGCCAACAAATAGCACCTATATACAGCCATGATGAATGTCCTATACTGTGGCCCTCCAGGACAAATGACGTACAAAGGGGTACCCACAAACACGGACACCCGCTGACTGAAAAATAACGTGTGCGTGTATTCCGGGGTGCGCGGGAACTTTCACACGCGATTTGGCTGGGTATGTGGATCTCACGGGTGCGCGGGAAGTCCCACACACGATTTGGCAGGGTACGTGGATTGCAGGGGTGCGCGGGAAGTTCCACACGCGATTTGGCCGGGTACGTGCACGGGAATTTACACACGCGACTTGGCTGGGTACGTGGATCTCAGGGGTGCGCGGGAAGTCTCACACGCGATTTGGCAGGGTACGTGGATTTCAGGGGTGCGCGGGAAGTTCCACACGCGATTTGGCCGGGTACATGCGCGGGAATTCACACACGCGATTTGGCTGGGTACGTGGATCTCAGGGGTGCGCGGGAAGTCTCACACGCGATTTTGCAGGGTACGTGGATTTCAGGGGTGTGCGGGAAGTTCCACATGCGATTTGGCTGGGTACGTGCACGGGAATTTACACACGCGATTTGGCTGGGTACGTGGATCTCAGGGGTGCACGGGAAGTCTCACACGTGATTTGGCAGGGTACGTGGATTTCAGGGATGCGCGGGAAGTTCCACACGCGATTTGGCCGGGTACGTGCGTGGGAATTTACACACGCGACTTGGCTGGGTACGTGGAACTCAGGGGTGCGCGGGAAGTCCCACACGCGATTTGGCAGGGTACATGGATTTCAGGGGTGCGCGGGAAGTTCCACACGCGATTTGGCCGGGTACGTGCGCAGGAATTTACACACGCGATTTGGCTGGGTACGTGGATCTCAGGGGTGCGCAGGAAGTCTCACACGCGATTTGGCAGGGTACGTGGATTTCAGGGGTGCGCGGGAAGTTCCACACGCGATTTGGCCGGGTACGTGCGCAGGAATTTACACATGCGACTTGGCTGGGTACGTGGATCTCAGGGGTGCGCGGGAAGTCCCACACGCGATTTGGCAGGGTACATGGTTTTCAGGGGCGCGCGGGAAGTTCCACACGCGATTTGGCAGGGTACGTGCGCGGGAATTTACACACGCGATTTGGCTGGGTACGTGTATTTCAGGGGTACGCGGGAAATTCTACACGCGATTTGGCTGTGTGCTCCCAGGTATTCCCTGTACACCCTCCACGGCCCCTGCAGGCAGCCGACACCACAGGGGACTACCCTGCACACCTGCTCATGTCACCCAGCACCCCCACCCCCCCAGCATCCAGGGGCAGCCTCCACCAGGCCCCCATCCATGTCTCCCACCACCCCCACCCCCCAGCCACCATGGGCAGCCCCCACCAGGCCCCCACTCATGTCTCCCACCACCCCCACCCCCCAGCAGTGCAGGGGCAGCACCACCAGGCCCCCACTCATGTCCAATGCATGTCTCCCACCACCCCCACCCCCCAGCATCCAGGGGCACCCTCCACCAGGCACCCACTCATGTCTCCCACCACCCCCACCCCCCAGCCACCATGGGCATCCCCCACCAGGCCCCCACTCATGTCTCCCACCACCCCCACCCCCCAGCAGAGCAGGGGCAGCACCACCAGGCCCCCACTCATGTCCAACTCATGTCTCCCACCACCCCCACCCCCACAGCCACCATGGGCATCCCCCACCAGGCCCCCACTCATGCCTCCCACCACCCCCACCCCCAGCCACCATGGGCATCCCCCACCAGGCCCCCACTCATGTCTCCCACCACCCCCACTCCCCAGCAGTGCAGGGGCAGCCTCCACCAGGCCCCCACTTATGGCCCCTATCACCCCCACCCCCCAGAAGTGCAGGGGCAGCACCACCGGGCCCCCACTCATGTCTCCCACCACCCCCACTCCCCAGCAGTGCAGGGGCAGCCTCCACCAGGCCCCCACCCATGTCTCCCCCCAGCCACCATGGGCACCCTCCACCAGGCCCCCACTCATGTCCCTCTGCACCCCCACCCCCCAGCATCCAGGGGCACCCTCCACCAGGCCCTCACTCATGTCCCCCTGCACCCCCACCCCCCAGCATCCAGGGGCACCCTCGAACAGGCCCCCACTCATGGCCCCTATCACCCCCACCCCCCAGCAGTGCAGGGGCAGCACCACCAGGCCCCCACTCATGTCCAACTCATGTCTCCACCCACCCCCACCCCCAGCATCCAGGGGCACCCTCCACCAGGCCCACACTCATGTCTCCCACCACCCCACCCCCCAGCAGTGCAGGGGCAGCCTCCACCAGGCCCCCACTCATGTCTCCCACCACCCCCACCCCCCAGCAGTGCAGGGGCAACACCACCAGGCCCCCATTCATGTCTCCCACCACCCCCACCACCTAGCAGTGCAGGGGCAGCCTCCACCAGGCCCCCACTTATGGCCCCTATCACCCCCACCCCCCAGCCACCATGAGCATCCCCCCACTCATGTCTCCCACCACCCCCACCCCCCAGCAGTGCAGGGGCAGCACCACCAGGCCCCCAGTCATGTCTCCCACCCACCCCCACCCCCCAGCCACCATGGGCAGCCCCCACCAGGCCCCCACTCATGTCTCCCACCACCCCCACCCCCCAGCAGTGTGGGGCACCCTCCACCAGGCCACCGCCCATGTCTCCCACCACCCCCACCCCCCCAGCCACCATGGGCAGCCCCCACCAGGCCCCCACTCATGTCTCGAACCACCCCCACCCCCCAGCAGTGCAGGGGCAGCCTCCACCAGGCCCCCACCCAGGTCTACCAACACCCCCACCCCCCAGCCACCATGGGCATCCCCCACCAGGCCCCCACGCATGTCTCCCACCCACCCCCACCCCCCAGCCACCATGGGCAGCCCCCACCAGGCCCCCACTCATGTCTCCCACCACCCCCACCCCCCCAGCAGTGTGGGGCACCATCCACCAGGCCACCACCCATGTCTCCCACCACCCCCACCCCCCAGCAGTGTAGGGGCAGCACCACCAGGTCCCCACTCATGTCCAACCCATGTCTCCCACCACCCCCACCCCCCCAGCCACCATGGGCATCCCCCACCAGGCCCCCACTCATGTCTCCCACCACCCCCACCCCCCAGCCACCATGGGCATCCCCCACCAGGCCCCCACTCATGTCTCCCACCACCCCCACCCCCCAGCAGTGCAGGGGCAGCACCACCAGGCCCCCACCCATGTCTACCACCCCCCCGCCCCCCAGCCACCATGGGCAGCCCCCACCAGGCCCCCACTCATGTCTCCCACCACCCCCACCCCCCAGCAATGTGGGGCACCCTCCACCAGGCCACCATCCATGTCTCCCACCACCGCCACCCCCCAGCCACCATGGGCAGCCCCCACCAGGCCCCCACTCATGTCTCCCACCACCCCCACCCCCCAGCAGTGCAGGGGCAGCCTCCAACAGGCCCCCACTTATGGCCCCTATCACCCCCACCCCCCAGCCACCATGGGCATCCCCCACCAGGCCCCCACTCATGTCTCCTACAACCCCCACCCCCCAGCAGTGCAGGGGCAGCACCACCAGGCCCCCACGCATGTCCAACTCATGTCTCCCACCACCCCCACCCCCCAGCATCCAGGGGCACCCTCCACCAGGCCCCCACTCATGTCTCCCACCACCCCCACCCCCCAGCCACCATGGGCATCCCCCACCAGGCCCCCACTCATGTCCCCCTGTACCCCCACCCCCCAGCATCCAGGGGCACCCTCCACCTGGCCCCCACTCATGGCCCCTATCACCCCCACCCCCCAGCAGTGCAGGGGCAGCACCACCAGACCACCACCCATGTCTCCCACCACCCCCACCCCCCAGCCACCATGGGCAGCCTCCACCAGGCCCCCACTCATGTCTCCCACCACCCCCACCCCCCAGCCACCATGGGCATCCCCCACCAGGCCCCCACTCATGTCCTCCTGCACCCCCACCCCCCTGCATCCAGGGGCACCCTCCACCAGGCCCCCACTCATGGCCCCTATCACCCCCACACCCCAGCAGTGCAGGGGCAGCACCACCAGGCCCCCACTCATGTCCAACTCATGTCTCCCACCACCCCCACCCCTCCAGCCACCATGGGCATCCCCCACCAGGCCCCCACTCATGTCTCCCACCACCCCCACCCCCCAGCCACCATGGGCATCCCCCACCAGGCCCCCACTCATGTCTCACACCACCCCCCCAGCAGTGCAGGGGCAGCCTCCACCAGGCCCCCACTTATGGCCCCTATCACCCCCACCCCTCAGCCACCATGGGCATCCCCCACCAGGCCCCCACTCATGTCTCCCACCACCCCAACCCCCCAGCAGTGCAGGGGCAGCACCACCAGGCCCCCACCCATGTCTACCACCACCCCCACCCCCCCAGCCACCATGGGCATCCCCCACCGGGCCCCCACACATGTCTCCCACCCACCCCCACCCCCCAGCCACCATGGGCAGCCCCCACCAGGCCCCCACTCATGTCTCCCACCACCCCCACCCCCCCAGCAGCGAGGAGCACCCTTCACCAGGCCACCACCCATGTCTCCCACCACCCCCACCCCCCTAGCCACCATGGGCATCCCCCACCAGGCCCCCACTCATGTCTCCCACCACCCGCACCCCCCAGCAGTGCAGGGGCAGCCTCCACCAGGCCCCCACTTATGGCCCCTATCACCCCCACCCCCCAGCCACCATGGGCATCCCCCACCAGGCCCCCACTCATGTCTCCCACCACCCCCACCCCCAGCAGTGCAGGGGCAGCACCACCAGGCCCCCGCTCATGTCCAACTCATGTCTCCCACCACCCCCACCCCCCAGCATCCGGGGGCACCCTCCACCAGGCCCCCACTCATGTCTCCCACCACCCCCACCCCCCAGCCACCATGGGCATCCCCCACCAGGCCCCCACTCATGTCCCCCTGCACCCCCACCCCCCAGCATCCAGGGGCACCCTCCACCAGGCCCCCACTCATGGCCCCTATCACCCCCACCCCCCAGCAGTGCAGGGGCAGCACCACCAGGCCACCACCCATGTCTCCCACCACCCCCATCCCCCAGCCACCATGGGCAGCCTCCACCAGGCCCCCACTCATGTCTCCCACCACCCCCACCCCCCAGCCACCATGGGCATCCCCCACCAGGCCCCCACTCATGTCCCCCTGCACACCCACCCCCCAGCATCCAGGGGCACCCTCCACCAGGCCCCAACTCATGGCCCCTATCACCCCCACCCCCCAGCAGTGCAAGGGCAGCACCACCCGGCCCCCACTCATGTCTCCCACCACCCCCACCCCCCAGCATCCAGGGGCACCCTCCACCAGGCCCCCACTCATGTCCCCCTGCACCCAGGTCCTCACAATCCCCAATCATGTGCGTTATGGTCAGCCTCCACAGCCAAAAGGCCCTACCAAGTAACCCATTCACCCACATGGAAATGGAAATTACATGTTACACCCCCAATGTTCATAAAGCAATTGAACCCATGTCCGTCACACACAATGGTTGCAATTGAATGGGGAAACACCCAACATGACATGCATGAAACCAATGAGATGATACCACACAGTGAAGTATGAAAACAAAATTGTATTAAAAAAAATTGAATGCAAATGAAATGAAACAAACTACAATGGCAATGAAAAAAAGATAAGCTGCATGTCCGTCCAAAAAAATCAAAACTACAAATCCAAATCCAAAAAAATGTTGTTCAAAGACCATTGCTCCATGGAGAATAAATTAAAAATAAAAAAATAAAACAATCCAATGAAGAACTATGTACAAAACATCCAAGGGTCCATGAGCACAACTGAACAAAGGAAACCTACAAAAAACCCTAACTAAAATCCAACGATATACAAAAAGTGGAGCAGTGTCCGTCGACTCCAAATCATAAGAAGATACAAAGGAAACCTAAAACTAAAGAACTATATACAAAGGCGGCGGGCAAGTCCAGCGGCTCACTCCGTGGGGTTCCGGGCCAGGGCATCATCAAACTCCTCGTCTATGTCCCGGAGGCGGTCCTGTTCCATGGCCCCGAGGGTCCGCAGGGACGACGCCATCTGCTCCTCCAACCCCCTGCGGATTGCCTCGAGGCACTCGGCCCGCCTCAGGGCCCTCCGCATGGAGTTCTCCGCCCTGGCCATCGTGAGCCACGCCTCTTCCGCCCGCCGCCGCTCCGCACCTATCTGCTGGCCCAACCGCAGCCACACGGAAGACACTTCCTGTCCTGGGTCCTCCTGCCCTCCGGCCGATGCCTGCCCCTCCGATGTTGATGGCCCCGAGCCATGATGCCTCCCACGTTGACTCTGCTGCTGCCTCCGACGCAACTGCCTCTGCCAGCACGACGGCATCCAGGCTGATGCAATCCACCAACGCCATCGTGCACGTGCCCTGCCTGATGATGCCGGCACATCCTCCATCTGCTGGGGTAGAGTTGCTGTGGTGTCCACCCCTGCTGGACCTCCGACTCCCGACTGTGGCAGGGATGGGATCCCCACCGGGCTGGCTGCATTGGTCAGGGCAGGTCCACAGGGGGCCCTGGTGGCATCTGGGCCGGAAGACGGCAAGGAGAACGACCGGCGTATAGCCTCCACAGAGGAGGAGAGGGCCGCCAGTTTGGCCGACACATGCAGGAAACCCCCGAACATGGAAGATCCCATTTGGGCCACGTCGGCACGGTGCTCTTCGTGATGATGTGCGTGCTCCTCCCGGGAAGCACACACGTCATCACGAATTGCACCCACGCGCATCGCGACCCCAATCAGGACCTTCTCCATACGGACACGGGTCCCCTCGTCCGCAGGTGGAGGGGAGTCAGGTGACATGGACATCCCCTCTACCTGCGGACGGGCCTGGGACGGGGCATCCCTGCTAGTGCATGGTGGTGCACTCACAGGGTCAGGGACAGCAACATGCACAGGCCCCTCCACGGTGACCTGTGCTGCCTCCTGCCCCTGCCCCTGGACTGCACCACTTGCACCAGCAGGGATGCCCCCACCAGGCCCCATGTGTGCCTCAGTGGCGGCCTCCTCCTCCTCTGTGGAAACCACCAACCTGGATGGCTCCTCACCGTCTTCCGCCGTAGCAGGTCCCTGTGGGGGCTCACTCACCCCTTCCGCTGCAGCCCTGGGGGCATCCCCGCCGCCTTGCTCCACAGCGCCGTCTCCGCCCTCTTCTTCACTAGCCGCTGCGTAGAGGGAGACATAGAACACAAGCATCAGGGTACTGTTCAATGGTCCCCTAGACAGGAAGCAATAGCAGATGAGTACCACTGTCAAAGTACACTTCCATCATGTCCCTCCACAACACATGGGTCAGTCCAGGCAAAACACACACAGAAACAGGCATGGTGCATGCCATGGACATTTCCATACATGTCCAATGGACTCTTGAAACATACAATGATATGGAACTCACATGCATCATGGGTCATGCCTATCACATGCACACACTTCACCTCAGTCACAACCATCTGGCCTCATACACCCCAAACACAGCGGATACAAGGGTAACTAGGCTGCATCAGTGAATCTGTGCATTGTCACACACATGTGTCATGCATCCATGGCATTCACAAGTCACAGACACGCAGGTCAGGCACACAGACATGGCTACCATATATGTACCTGGCATCAGCACCCATCCCTCACCCCCACCCATGTCCAGGAACAGAGACTGGCATGCTCTCATGTGTAAAATCTGCATAGGGCTCCCCATTTCGCATTTAAACGCATGCAACAACCATGTGGTTCACACATCACTGGTTGCACATGCATTACCATGATGTCCCTGCACACATACATGCATACATGGCCTATGTCACACATACAGGCAAGTATCAGACAGCCAGCACACCGCAACATGCCCTGTCTCACACAGCAATGCTTGGACACTTACCGCTCAACTCCAGACGGGTCTCCCTCTCAAGGATCTGGGCGTGGAGCGCTGGGCGTACGCGTTCCAGGACCCTCATCTGGATGGAACTCATGCGGCCCCAGCCCCCCTCCACGAGGCGCCGGGCCTTCACGAGGGTCCTGGACCTCAAGTCCTCCCAGCACTTCTTGATCTTCTGGACGTCGCGGGTTGCCACCCCCTCCGCGTTGATGGCAACCACACAGTCGGCCCAGATCCTCTCCCGTCCTTCCTTGCTGGCGCGGGACAATCCAAAGAGGGCATCATACTGCCCCAGGACATGCTCCACCAGGACACCAACTTCGGTGGCAGTGAAGCTGGTGCCCCTCTGCCCCTCTGGCCTGGGGTTGCCACTGGTGCCAGATGTCGAAGTGCCCGACATGGCAACCCCAGAGGCAGGAGTGGGTGGGCAACTGGGTCCTGGGGCTGGGCTGTGGAGCGATGTAATCCCAGTCGGGAGTCTTCTCTTCCAGCAGGGGTGGACACAGCAACTGGACCCCTGCAGATGGCTGATGTGCAGGCACCAAATGGCAGGGCACGGTGGCAGCAGGCAGGCAGGCAGGCAGGCAGGCAGCAGCAGCAGATGGCACGTGGGAGGCTGCTCGGGGCACTGGGGGGCAGTAATTCGGCCTTCTGGGCAGGAGCGTGGTCTTCCGTGTGTTTTCGCGTGGCCAGCTTGATACGGAGTGATTTGGCACGTGAAAATCCTGCACGTCAGCGTGAAATTCGAGGAAAGGCCCTTAGCGCGTAAGCGCGTCAGCACGCATACGCGATTCTGTTGGACCAAATGCCCTCAGCGCGTAAGCGCGTCTGTGACGTGACCCGCACGGGTGTTTCCCTCATAGCACGTGATGACGGAGCACACGTGGAAAGACTGCACGTCAGAGTGTCATCGCATGTAATTGGACAAAAGTGCGCGTACACGCGATTGGCCTATGTACGTGTATTTCAGGGGTGCGTGGGCACTTACACACGCGAGTACATCAGCGCACGTGTATACCGGGGTGCGCGGGAATTACCACACGCTATTGGCCTGGGTACTGGATTTCAGGGGTGTGCAGGAAGTTTCACACGCGAGTACATCAGCGCACGTGTATACCGGGGTGTGCGGGAATTTCCACACGCTATTAGCCTGGGTACTGGATTTCAGGGGTGCGCGGGAAGTTTCACACGCGAGTACATCAGCGCACATGTATACCGGGGTGCGCGGGAATTTCCACACGCTATTGGGCTGGGTACTGGATTTCAGGGGTGTGCGGGAAGTTTCACACACTCACCTACAACACGCGCAAAGAAACACGTACGCCAGTAGGAAGCAGGCATACGTCGACCCGCGACGCATAAATTTGCGTGCAAAAAAAATAACAAGCTCAGACGCCAGGATGAATATACCGTTCCTAGCAGCAGTGGCCGTGGGCTACCAAAGGAGGAGGAGGAGGATAGTCAGGGCCAGAATATTCACACCCAGAACCAGCCTTTTCGGGATGCCTGATGACCAGGTGTATGGGAGGTACAGGTTTCCACCACACATAATACTGGACCTGGTGAGTGAGTGGGAGGATGACCTCACATCACCCACCCTGTGCTCCCAAGCACTCAGCCCCCTGGAGAAGGTCCTCAATGTACTGCACTTCTTAGCCACTGGATCATTTCAGCGGACAAGTGCCATAGTGGGTGGGGTGTCACAGGCCATGCAGTCACGCTGCCTACACCATGTCTTGAACATCATCACTGCACGCCCATCAGTCCGCAGGCACATATACCTGCCAGAACACCTGCAGAAAGGCATGCTGCCGTCCTGGATTTTTACGGTGTGGCACGATTCCCCAAAGTGCTAGGTGCCATCGACTGCACCCATGTGGCTCTACGTCCCCCCAGGGCATCTGAGCACATCTATAGGAACCGCAAACACTGGCATTCCATCAACGTGCAGGTAGTATGTAATGCCAAGGGAATCATCACCTCAGTATATGCCAACTATCCCGGGTCCACCCACGACAGCTTCATTTACCGAATGTCCACCCTAAGCCAGGACCTAGAAGCTGGGCGGCATGGCGATACATGGCTGCTTGGTGAGTATGAATGCCACTGCACATGCATGCATGTCAGATACTGAGCAAGGTCACAACCCCACCAATGATACCAATCACCACCTCCACAGGGGACAGTGCCTACCCTCTCAGCCCCCACATGATGACGCCAATTCGGAACCCCACCACGCCACCCGAAGTAAGATATAACACAGCCCACATTGCAACCCGGGGCATAGTGGAGCGCACATTCGGAGTGCTTAAGTCACGCTTTTGCTCCCTTGACCGTTCTGGCGGGCAGCTGTTATACGCTCCCCCAGTAGTGTGCAGGATCATAGTGGCAGCATGTGTCCTGCACAATGTTGCAACACGCCGGGGCCTGACCGTGGACATGGTGGTGGCCCCACATCCCCAACCACATGCACGGCCGCTGCGCATGGGAGGGGAAAGGGCACGGGGGAGGCAGCCCGTACACAGCTAGTGGCTAATTACTTCACATAGAAGTCACACCCCTGTGGAGTGCACACTGCCCTGGCACATACCATCTGACAATCAATGATGACTCAACCTGACACTGATCCTGAATGTCTGGAGAATCACCGTCAAAACCATATCAGCCTGAGATTGTTCACCTGGAAGTGTTACAATGTGTGCATCCCTACCTACACAGACACCACCAATGCAGTTGCGTGAAAAAACACATTCATGCAGCTAAAATGAATACCCACTTGCAAAATGCAACATGAGGACAGTGCCATGTCACCCAACCCATCCCCAGCACCGCCACACAACACACCGTGCCATGTCATGCTATGTGCAGGTAAACAAAGTAATCCCCACAACATGACACAAGTGTCACAATGTACAGTGTCCCTAATTGAAAATCGCGACACCTGAAATGCTCACAGTAATGCAGGACCAACAACACACTTGAGCAGGTATTCAGCAATAACACTTATCAGCTACTGACCCTCAAAACTACCGTCTGCACTCCCACCACTTCCAACTGTACAGTGTTGCCACCATGTAGAGTTGTAGGTGCACTGCTGCCAACATGGACCCCATCTCCAAAGTAGAGGGCCTTGTGTAGACATGAGGAAAGGACCTGCAAATTAGGAGGTAGACAGGGATGATAAATTACACATCAATGCAACATGCAATGTACAACACAACAGCAATATGCACTAGGAATGTATACACAGTATTGACTAGACTACCCACACATGTAGTGGGAGTCCAATGTCACCATGTACGTCAATGTCACTTGGGCACACCCTTTGCAAGCCCATGGAAACGGGAAGCAGGAGGGGTGTGTGTGACAAAAACCCAAGCATCTGAACCAAATACATGACAAGCCTGCATGTGCCCAGCCACAATGCAGCGTATGCCCACAGGCGCCACAGAAGGCAACACATTGTCCCAAAAAAAATAAAAATAAAGATAAAAAAAAATAAATCAAAAATGGCCATTAATGGGCCCGGGGGGGTTGGGGAAGCCACCCAGGAGGTCCGAGGACAGGGTGCACACCAAAACCCACCTGTGTGGATCTTGCGGAAAAAAAAACACCTCCATGGGCTCATGGCCCACACGGCTACCCTATTGTGGGAGTATCACTGCTGTCGCTATTATCACCCTGTGCAGCTGCATCCGGAGGTGGTTGCACTATGGGAGGAAGCCCACGCAAGGCCCTAGTCTGTTCCTCCATGGCTGCAAGCATGCGGGTGTGGTAGGTCTCGTTCTGGAGGATGAGTGTGCAGAGGTCCCCATGCAACAACTCACGGGATGCCCGGACCTCTGCCCTAGTTGCCTGCATCTCAGCTGAGAGCGTACGGGTGAGACGCTCAAGCTGCTGTTCTGTCCTTCGGTTTGTTGAAGCCTCAAGCTCAACAAGAGTCATCCTGAGGTGAAGGAGCTCCAGCCTCAGAGCTTCCCTGTGGCCCTGGAACTCTATGGAGATGGCTTCCTGCAGAGTCGCCAGTGCCGCCCGCCTGTCCCTGTTGGACGCCAACATGTCCTCCCTGTGTGACAGGCAGAGGGAGTCGGTTGCCTGCTGTAGTCGCTCCATCAGCCTTTCGGGGGGGGGACAATGGAAGTGGCCACCCTATCCATGGCCTGAGCCATCATCTCTGATGATGCTGCCTGTTGGGTTGCCATACCGTAAATGGATTGCTCCCATGCGGTATTGCCAGGTGGCGTACGGCCACCACGTCGGCGGGCACCACACCTGTTTGGGGCAAGGCAAACTGCGCCTTGCTGTGCCGGCACTGCCTGAGGCTGCAGGACTGCATTCCCCCTCTGATCTGCTGGCCCAGGAACAGGATCAGATGTCGCGGAGTGTGACCCTGCATCCGTAACCACCAAAGGCGTAGCTGCCAACACTGACATCCCCATTGAGGGTTCTGACCCTGGTGCAGGTGGGTGGGACAGAACAGAATCCCTCCCAGGAACACTCACCTGCGACGGCACGTAGGTCTCATCATCCGAATCAACACCTGAGTACAGCTCGGGGGAGGTGCAGCCAGAGACACCCCTTGAGAGCACGACCTGCAGCAGTTGTGGGTTCTCACCCACCACCACACCACGTCCCTCACTGGTGGTCGGTCGGCCCTCGGACCCCTCCTGGGTCTGCACCATCTCCACAACCACAGCAGTATCAGGTGCATCTTCCCCTGCAAAGACATAAAAGCAAACAAATGGAAACAGGCATTAGCACCATGGCACACAATGGGGGCTGAGAAGCAACAGAACCAGTACTTGATTGACACATGTCCCACATGACTAAAACCCTCCCATGCATGCACCCTCACTGCGTATGAAGGGCAGGCAAATGGCACACACTGATGACACCAAGATGGAAGATGAACACATTTTTTGCTTGCTGCCTGGCAGTGGCATCACACATTGGCCTGTGATTGCCAGGTGAAATACACATGCCATCACACAGATGGCATGTACCATTGCTATTGAGTGAAGATGGAGAGGAGGGCAGCACTTATTCATTCAGTCCAGTTCCCTCATGTAATAGCTTTTCTAATTCAAACAGGTCTGATTTTTCACCTGGAGCTGCCAGTCCAAAATGATCCGATTACACAGGGACATGTGTGAACAAATGATATCCAGGTAACAAAGTCACTCCACTTTACCATAGCCATGTCAGACATGTGACTAGAGGACTGAGAAATGCCTAGTAAAAGTGGTGGAATGCAAACAATCTGCCTGAATGAACAGAGAAAAATAAGCAACAATGTTGTGGCCAGGTGACACTTCAAGGGCAACTGGCGTGCTGTTGGGCTAGATGTCCACTGTTGGCAGAAGGGATACTGCTATGGCCAAATGCTGCTGCGCAGAATGTATTGCATGAAGCACATGGGTGACCCAAACGACTCAGGCGCACACACCCTCACCTGGCACACAAACAGAAGCCCTCACACACACACCATGCACATGGATGACACACACATGCATGTGCACTCACCGGACAATGCCTCATAATCAGGCAGATCTCCCACGCTTTGGATCTGTTCCTCCGTGATGTAGGTCCCAGCGACTGACTCATGTGGAGTGAGTTCCATGTCTTCTACTGGAGACCCACCTCCAGTCACTAGAGTTGCGGCATGACTTGAGGCCAGCTTATTCTTTGCCCTGCGCTTTAGGTCATTCCAGCGCTTATAGCAATCATTGGCTGTGCGCCTCACGATTCCAAGGGCACTTACGATGTCCGCAACGGTCTGCCAGTGTGCCTGGCATTGTGCAGGTGTGGTCTTGGATCCTGCAACAATGACCATCTCGTTATCATGTGCGGACACATACTCGACAAGTGCATTCAGTTCAGCATCCGTGAAGCTGGGCTTCCTCGACGGGCCGGACTGTGTAGCCGTGTCTGGGGCATCAGCCTGTGCCGGACGAGCACTCTTCCTCTTCCGCTTGGAAGGTGGTGGTGATCCTGAGTGTCCTGCGCCGCTATGGACACTAGGGGCAGGAGCCCTGATGGACTCTGTATTAGGAGTGTGGGATTGCACACTCAGCATGGGAGTTGGTGCAGGCATTGGCTCAAGTGTAATGGTGTCAGGGGGAATGTCAGCAGGATGGACTAGGACCGACACTGTCCTGGCTGGGTGTGTGAGAGCTGGGGTGGATGGAGCCGCAGCTGCCCCTGCAGCCTCTCCACCCTGCCTACTTGGGGCAGCAGATGACCTTGCTGCCCCTGATCCACGTGGCCTGATGACATCAACGTGCAACAGCGCACGTGTCATAGGCCTGCTGACCAGGAAGTCAGCCATGGAGTCAGCCAGGTCTGGTGCCACAATGGGCTGGTCCAACAAGGGCTGAACATGGATGGTGTCAGCCACATCAGCCTCAACCAGGGGGGGGGTTATGGGTGCCCTTGACTGGTCCTCCACACATGGGGGGACAGGGTCACCCTGCAAGTAACGACCACGTCCCCTACCGGATCCACCACGGCCACCACTTGTGGCTCATTCACCTTTGTCACCCTTACGGATTCCTCGCCTCCCAACCATGGCACTGATGTTAATGTGCGTATGGGAGTGGCTGTAAACTATTGTCCTGGGCAATTGGGGGTCAAAGGAGTTAGGTACCAGATGGTAATTGTACCCTAGTGCTCTAGCAAGGCTGAATGTGACCCCTGGGGAAAGATGACGGGTCACGCAATGCACAGGAAGCCCAAAAAAGGGAGATGACATGCACGCAACCCCTCCTAGACCACGTGTGTGGAAAAAAAAACCTGCACTACGCTGTGGCACCCAGTAACACAAGAATGAACGTATGCGTGTCACACGCAGCCTAGAATGACCTCTGAAGAGGTAGGCTACACACGGGGCAAGCACAGATGTTAGATACGTGCGTGACTCACCGTCTGCCAGGAAAAAGAGCGTGAAAAAGAAGCGCGTTTGGTTGGCAACACCCCCGCCAAAAGAAGAATTGTACGCTGTCTGAGGAGACAGGACAACAGTAGAAGGGAACACTGTTTGAGGGAACAGGCCCAGGAAAACCAGAAAAAGAGAAAAAAGAGAAAAAGATGTCAGAGGTAACAGGGAGTACGAACTTGAAACGCCGTGAAGTAAATCGCGTGTGAAACGACAAGAAGTACAGATTTCACCCACTAGCTCTCCACGAAAAGCACGTACAAGGAAATGGTGTTCTACACGTACCTTTTATGCAGGCCCACACATCCAGCGTCACTTCCGCGTGTACGCGCTAGGGCCATTTCCACCAATTACACGCTTTGTCACTTCCGCGTGTATGCGCTATTTCCACCATTTACACGCTTTGTCACTTCCGCGTGTATGCGCTATTTCCACCAATTACACGCTTTGTCACTTCCGCGTGTACGTGCTATTTCCACCATTTACACGCTTTGTCACTTCCGCGTGTACGCGCTATTTCCACTAATTACACGCTTTGCCACATCCGCGTGTACGCGCTTTTTCCACCATTTACACGCTTTGTCACTTCCGCTTGTACGCGCTATTTCCACCAATTACACGCTTTGTCACTTCCGCGTGTACGCGCTATTTCCACCAATTACACGCTTTGACACTCGGACGTGTCTTTCATTTTTTTAACACGCAACATTTCAAACGGGTGCCATATTCAACGTGCACGTGACTTCATAGACCCGCATACGCTGGTGGCCTTTGGGCCAATGAATGTACAGACGTGTGCTGACGCGCTTACGCGCTAAGGGCCTTTCCTCGAATTACACGCAGACGTGCTGGATTTTCACGTGCAAAATCACTCCGTATCAAGCTGGCCACGCGTTCACACACGGAAGACCACACTCCTGCCCAGAAGGCCGAATTACTGCCCCCCAGAGCCCTGAGTACGCTCCCACCTGCCATCTGCTGCTGCCTGACTGCCTGCTGCCCACGTGCCCTGCCATTTGCTGCCTGCACATCAGCCAGGGGTGCTGTTGCTGTGACCACCCCTGCTGGAACCGAAGACTCCCGACTGCTTTTCCATCGCCCCACAGCCCAGCCCCAGGACCCAGTTGCCCACCCACTCCTGCCTCTGGGGTTGCCATGTCGGGCACTGCAACATCTGGCACCAGTGGCAACCCCCGGCCAAGGAGGCAGAGGGGCACCAGCTTCACTGCCACCGAAGTTGGTGTCCTGGTGGAGCATGTCCTGGGGCAGTATGATGCCCTCTTCGGAAGGTTGCGCGCCGACAAGGAAGGACGGACTTGGATCTGGATGGACATCGTGACTGCCATCAACACGGAGGAGGTGGCAGTCCGCGACTACGAACGTGTCAGCAAGCGCTGGGAGGACTTCAGGTCCAGGACCCTCAACAAGGCCTGGCGCCTCCTGAAGGCAGCAGATGCTAAGGGGCGCCGGGGCCACTTGTCGGAAGATCAGATGAGGGTCCTGGAACGCATATCCCCAGCGCTCCACGTCCAGGTCCTTGAGAGGCAGACCCGTCTGGAGTCGAGCGGTAAGTGTACATGCATACTGATTGTAAGCTGTGCGTGTGGTGTGCCAGGAGTGTGCAGGTTGAACATGTATTTTTATGTGGGCAAGTAGGGGGGGTGTACAGGGCCGTGAGGGTGACACATGCAAGGGGTCTCATGTGTGACACATGGATGGTGCTTGTGTGTGTGGGCTTGCCTGGCACAGGATGTGGAGGAATGATTGTCAGGTGTGACATGGATGTCGATCGGAACACTGCGACAGTTGGCGGAGGTGTACACATGCATGCAAGTTTGGTGGTGTGTGTGCATGTGTAGTGTACTCCCTATGTTGCATGTGATGTGTGGATGACCTTTGGCTGCTCATGCTGTTGTATGTGAATGGATGGTGCTGGCTGTTGCAATATGCCTGTGGTATGGCTCATGTGTGCAAGTTGAAATTACATGTGTGTTGGGGATTGTGATGCCATGTCTGAGGTTTATCAATGCCACTCATGTATGACTGTCATGTGTGTATGAGTCCATTGGACAGTGCCCTGATGCCTGTGTTTTCTTTCTCCCTGTCTGCAGCGTCAACTGATGAAGAGGGCGGAGAAGGTGCTGTGGAGCACAGCGGCAGGGTTCGCACCACCAGCCGGAGACGCAAGGCCCGGATCCCCTCCCAGGTTCTGATCTCGTCGGGGAGTGAGGAGTCCGGTGCCGTGTCCCAGGCCGCAGCTGCCGAGGGGAGGTCCAAGAGGTGGAGGTTGGAGTTGGACTCCTCGGCAGCAGAAGGGGCAGCTGGGACCCCACAGGGCCCAACAGAGGAAGATGGCACGGAGTCATCCAGGTTGGTGGGGGGTTTGGAGGAGGAGGAGGCTGTGCAAGCAACAGAGGCGGGGTCTGGAGGTGGGGATTCCACTGGTGCTAGTGGTGCAGTGCAGGATCTGGGACAGGAGGCAGCACAGGCCGCCGCGGAGGTGCCTGTGTGCAATCCTGTCCCTGCTCCTGTCACTGCATCATCTTGCACCAGCGGGGATGCCAACCTCCAGACCCGTTCTCAGGGAGGGGATTGGTTTACAACACCTGGCCTTCCTCTCCCTGCGGATGTGGCTATCCTGCACCAGGTTGAGCCTGTCCAGGGTGGGGTGGCGTTGCGTCAACGGGCCATGCGAGCTGACCTGCAGTCTTTTCATGATGAGTCTGCACGTCTTCTTGCATGGCTCGTTGACTGCGTTGACCCACTGGGACAGCTCACCAGGGCTGGATTCCTCCGTTTCCTGGACCTTGTTCCGACCCCCTCCTCCACGGAACCCCCTATGCCCCAGTCGTCCTCCATGCCATCTTCCCACCCATGTGTCACCTGGGTGCCCTGTGGAGCTGCCTCCGACCGTGCGGCCAGGCTGGTGGACAACAGATCCCTGCCACAGTCGGGAGTCGGACGTCCAGCAGGGGTGGCCACATCAACGACTGCACCCCAGCTGGAGGAGGCTGTGCAGGCACCATCGGACAGGGCACATGGACAGCAGCAGCTGCAGCAGCAGGAGGCTGTAGGTGGGAGCCACGATAGCTCGGGGCCTTCAACATCGGAGGGGCAGGCATCGGCCGGAGGGCAGGAGGACCCTGGACGGGAAGTGTCTTCCGTGTGGCAGCGGTTCGGCCACGCCATAGATGCGGAGCGGCAGCGGGCGGAAGAGGCGCGGCTCACGATGGTCAGGGCGGAGAACTCCATGCGGAGGGCCCTGAGGCGGGCCGAGTGCCTCGAGGCAATCCGCAGGGAGTTGGAGGTGAACATGTCGGCGTCCCTGCGGACCCTCGTGGCCATGGAACAGGACCGCCTCCGGGACATAGACGAGGAGTTCGATGATGCCCTGGCCCGGAACACCACTAAGTGAGCCGCTGGACTGGCCCGCCGCCATTGTATATAGTTATTTAGTGATAGGTTTCCTTTATAGTTTATTTTTATTTGGAGTCGACGGACACTGCTCCACCTTTTGTATATATTTCCATTTTTGATAGGTTTCATTTCTTCTGTTGGGATGATGGACCCCGAATACTTTGTACATAGTTGGACGTTGGATTTGGATATTTTTTTTACTATGGATATTTTTTTCCATGGAGCAATGGTTTTCATTTTCTTTTTTCCCTTCATTTCCTTTTTATGGACTTGAACTTTGGAAGAAATTTTTTAGGATTATCATTTATTGATTTTAATTTGAAAAGGAACAGCCAGCTTAATTTTTTTTTTTTTTTACTTGTGTATTTTGTTTCATTTTGATTGCCATTACTGTTGTTATTAATACATTATTTGGATTTTTTAATTCTTCAATGTGTGGTTTCATCTCATTGTTTTCATGCATGTCATGATATGGGTTTTCAGGTTCACTTGCAACCATTGTGTGTGTGTGAGACACATGTGTTGATTTACATTGTTTCCATTGGAGTATTATCATGGGTGCATGTAATACTTGGTTGTGTCTTTGGGCTGTGGTGGCTGGCCATGAGGCCCATGCTTGAGGATTGTCAGGGGGACATGGGTGGGAGCCTGGTGGGGGCTGCCCATGGTGGCTGGGGGGTGGGGGTGGTGGGAGACATGGGTGGGGGCCTGGTGGAGGCTGCCCATGGTGGCTGGGGGATGGGGGTGGTGGGAGACATGAGTGGGGGCCTGGTGGGGGCTGCCCATGGTGGCTGGGGGATGGGGGTGGTGGGAGACATGAATGGGGGCCTGGTGGGAGATGCCCATGGTGGCTGGGGGGGTGGGGGTGGTGGGAGACATGAGTTGGACATGAGTGGGGGCCTGGTGGTGCTGCCCCTGCACTGCTGGGGGTGGGGGTGGTGGGAGACATGAGTGGGGGCCTGGTGGAGGCTGCCCATGGTGGCTGGGGGGTGGGGGTGGTGGGAGACATGGGTGGGGGCCTGGTGGGGGATGCCCCTGCACTGCTGGGGGGGTGGGGGTGGTGGGAGACATTAGTGGGGGCCTGGTGGAGGCTGCCCATGGTGGCTGGGGGGTGGGGGTGGTGGGAGACATGGGTGGGGGCCTGGTGGGGGATGCCCATGGTGGATGGGGGGTGGGGGTGGTGGTAGACATGGGTGGGGGCCTGGTGGAGGCTGCCCCTGCACTACTGGGGGGGTGGGGGTGGTGGGAGACATGAGTGGGGGCCTGGTGGGAGCTGTCCATGGTGGCTGGGGGGTGGGGGTGGTGGGAGACATGAGTTGGACATGAGTGGGGGCCTGGTGGTGCTGCCCCTGCAC
Organism: Ambystoma mexicanum; assembly: GCF_040938575.1. Classification (NCBI taxonomy): domain Eukaryota; kingdom Metazoa; phylum Chordata; class Amphibia; order Caudata; family Ambystomatidae; genus Ambystoma; species Ambystoma mexicanum. The sequence goes on along the minus strand of NC_090922.1, from coordinate 1,417,372,510 downwards.
TGCTGGGGGGTGGGGGTGGTCGGAGACATGAGTGGGGGCCTGGTGGAGGCTGCCCATGGTGGCTGGGTGGTGGGGGTGGTGGGAGACATGGGTGGGGGCCTGGTGGGGGATGCCCATGCACTGCTGGGGGGGTGGGGGTGGTGGGAGACATGAGTGGGGGCCTGGTGGAGGCTGCCCATGGTGGCTGGGGGGTGGGGGCGGTGGGAGACATGGGTGGGGGCCTGGTGGGGGATGCCCATGGTGGATGGGGGGTGGGGGCGGTGGTAGACATGGGTGGGGGCCTGGTGGAGGCTGCCCCTGCACTGCTGGGGGGGTGGGGGTGGTGGGAGACATGAGTGGGGGCCTGGTGGGGGCTGCCCATGGTGGCTGGGGTGGTGGGAGACATGTGTTGGACATGAGTGGGGGCCTGGTGGTGCTGCCCCTGCACTGCTGGGGGGTGGGGGTGGTGGGAGACATGAGTGGGGGGCTGGTGGAGGCTGCCCATGGTGGCTGGGGGGTGGGGGTGGTGGGAGACATGGGTGGAGGCCTGGTGGGAGCTGCCCATGGTGGCTGGGGGGTGGGGGTGGTGGGAGACATGAGTGGGGGCCTGGTGGGGGATGCCCATGGTGGCTGGGGGGGTGGGGGTGGTGGGAGACATGAGTTGGACATGAGTGGGGGCCTGGTGGTGCTGCCCCTGCACTGCTGGGGGGTGGGGGTGGTGGGAGACATGAGTGGGGGCCTGGTGGAGGCTGCCCATGGTGGCTGGGGGGTGGGGGTGGTGGGAGACATGGGTGGGGGCCTGGTGGGAGCTGCCCATGGTGGCTGGGGGGTGGGGGTGGTGGGAGACATGAGTGGGGGCCTGGTGGGGGATGCCCATGGTGGCTGGGGGGTGGGGGTGGTGGGAGACATGAGTGGGGGCCTGGTGGAGGCTGCCCATGGTGGCTGGGGGGTGGGGGTGGTGGGAGACATGGGTGGGGGCCTGGTGGAGGCTGCCCCTGCACTACTGGGGGGTGGGGGTGGTGGGAGACATGAGTGGGGGCCTAGTGGGGGATGCCCATGGTGGCTGGGGGCGTGGGGGTGGTGGGAGACATGAGTTGGACATGAGTGGGGGCCTGGTGGTGCTGCCCCTGCACCTCTGGGGGTGGGGGTGGTGGGAGACATTAGTGGGGGCTGGTGGAGGCTGCCCATGGTGGCTGGGGGGTGGGGATGGTGGGAGACATGGGTGGGGGCCTGGTGGGGGCTGCCCATGGTGGCTGGGGGGTGGGGGTGGTGGGAGACATGTGTGGGGGCCTGGTGGGGGATGCCCAAGGTGGCTAAGGGGTGGGGGTGGTGGGAGACATGAGTGGGGGCCTGGTGGGGGATGCCCATGGTGGCTGGGGGGGTGGGAGTGGTGGGAGACATGAGTTGGACCGAGTGGGGGCCTGGTGGAGGGTGCCCCACACTGCTGGGGGGGTGGGGGTGGTGGGAGACATGAGCAGGTGTGCAGGGTAGTCCCCTGTTTTGTGGGCTGCCTGCAGGGGCCGTGGAGGGTGTACAGGGTACACCTGTGAGGTCCCACCCAGCCTACTCGCGTGCGATTATTCCCGCGCACCCCTGTAATACACGTACCCAGCCAAATCGCGTGTGATAATTCCCGCGCACCCCTGTAATACACGTACCCAGCCAAATCGCGTGTGATTATTCCCGCGCACCTCTGTAATACACGTACCCTGGCTAATCGCGTGTAAAACTTCACGCGTACCCCTGTCATACACGTACCCCGGCTAATCGCATGTAAAACTTCCCGCGTACCCCTGATATGCACGTTACCCGCTTTGCGTTCCTTGTTTGGCAGCCCTATCAACTGGTCCAGGGTTAGCGCAGCCCTTTGCGATGATTCACGATTTTGATGGCTTTTCCTTGCACGAGGGCGTTCTTGGGGGCGTTACTGGCGCTGCTGCAGCGCTGCAGCAGGGTTGCTGCGATACTCTGCGCCACGGCTGGTTTGGGAGCCTAAAATCCATGAATACGCTGTGCGCGGAAATCAGTTTTGGCGCACGCGCCTGGCGCAGACAACCGCACGCGGACACTCTGCGCCAGCCGCTTGCGACACTTTTCTGCAAAATTCTATGAATTACCCTGTATATATGTTCCTTCACTATAAAATATGTTATATAGGACATGCACTTCTTACTGTAATAGCAATTCTGAGGAGTGTATCTGCTTAGATTCACATGCTGTGCATATGGTCCGACATCCAGTGGTAACCGCAGAGTATTGCATCTTGTCTTTCGAGGCTCGAAGGGGACGTCGGCATAGGCGTGTCTGTAACACTATCCCTAATGACGTGTAGTGTACCCAAAGCCCTCACGCGCCGAGGTCCCTCCGATTGTATATTTTCTGCCATGAAGGAGCCCAAGGCTATATTGAGTGAGTACTTAAAAGAGAGAAAGTAGTAAGACATCTATGTTCCTTCCACCCGAGCGGGGAGGAAGGGTGGGCGCATGTGAATCTAAGCAGATACAATCATCAGAAATGCTATTACGGTAAGTAATGCATGTCTTCTGAAGCTTGTTAATCTGATTAGAATCACATGCTGTGCAAAGACTAGCGAGCAGTACCCGGAGTTGGAGGTGGGTTTTGAGAAGGAACAGTAGTGAAAAGATGTCTTAGTACTGCTTGTCCCACCTGAGAATCAACCTAGAATGAGTGTCTATTCAATAGTGTTTTGTAAAGGTGTGTACAGAACTCCAGGTTGCTGCTTTGCAAATGGACTCTAGGGGAACATTTGCAATGAATGCTATGGATGCCTCAGTGCCCAGAGTAGAATGTGCTCTAGGCTTGAAGGGCAGTTCTCTCTTAGCAAGAGTGTAACAGAGTGTGATGCATTTAACAAATCACCTTGAGATTGCTGATTTAGAGACAGGGTCCCCTTCTCTACCAGCTGCCACTGAAACAAAAAATTGGTTTGTCTTTCCCAGTGGTTTAGTTCTGTCCAGGTAAAACATGACTGCCCTGCGCACTTCGTCTGTAGGCTTCTTTCGGCCATGTTAGCTGGGGTTCTGGAAGAAAGTAGGCAGTTCTATTGATTGATTCACATGGAACTTGGAAATAAATGTAGGCACAAATCATGGATGAGTGCGCAGAACCACGTTACCTCTGTGAACTGTAACAAAAGGGTCTAGAACTGAAAGGGCCTGTGGTTCACTAACCCTTCTTATAGAAGTGATAGCCACTAGAAAGGCCGTCGTATAGGTAGGATCTTTGACAATTGCCTCATGCATAGGTTCAAAGGGAGACCCCATAAGTCTGGTCAATACCACATTTAGGACCCATCCGGGAGCTGTATTTGAAATGGGGGGGATGAATCCTCTTAACCCCTTCCACGAAAGCCTTAATTACTGGTATTTTCCACCACAACACCTTCTGTTGTGATGTAGTGTAGGCTGAGAGAGCAGCTAAGTGAACCTTTAGGAAAAACCAGGCCTGAGTCTTATAACTGAGTCAGGTACAATACAATGTGAATAGGAGAGCAGTCAATGGGATTGACGCCATTGGCATTGCACCAGATAACAAAGCGTTTCCATTTACTGGAATAGCAATATCGGCTGTTAGGTTTCCTCGCTTCCCTAAATATGTCCATGCATCTCTGAGGGAGTTGAAAGTGTCTGAACTCTATGACCTCAGGAGCCAGGCTGCTAAGTTCAGAGTTTGTGGGCATGGGTGCAGTTTCTCCCCTGTCCTGAGATAACATGTTGTACGGAAAGGGCAGTTTCACAGGAGGTGAGAGGGACATCTCCATCAGATGAGACAACCAGGGTTGGCAGGCCCACATGGGGGCCACCAATAACATGGTGACTGGTTCCTGGTGCATCTTGTGCACAATCTTGTTGAGTAAGGGAGTTGGGGGAAAAGTGTAAACCAAATTCCCTGACCATGCTATCCAGAGCCCGTTCCCCCTGGAGCGGTTCTGGGGGTACCTGCAGGCATAATCTTGGCATTGAGCATTCTCCAGAGTTGCGAACAAGTCAATCTCTGGGAAGCCCCATTGTGCGAAAAACCTTGGAGATGATGTCTTCGTGTAGTCACCATTCGTACTCTACGGGCAGTGGAAAATCTCTACTGAGCACGTCTGCCAGAAGATTGAGTTCCCCTGGAACGTGTTGGGACAATAGGAACACCCTGTGTTTGAGAGCCCATATCCAAATGTGTTGGGACAGCTTGGATAGCCCTGGAGAGTGTGTGCCCACTTGTTTGTTCAGGTAGTACATGGCTGTGGTGCTGCCTGTCAAGATCAGGACTGTCTTCCCCTGTAAATGTGTGTGAAAGGCTTTCAGTATTTGAATAACGCTAATAGCTCCAACACATTTATGTGGTTGGACGCTACTTGTGGGGACCACACCCCATGTGCCGTCTGCTGGAGCAGGTGAGCCCCCACCCCGTGAGAGATGCGTCGGTCGTGAGAGTGGTATCTTCTGTAGGGGTGGTGACGGTTTCCCTTTCAAGAGGTTCTCCCTCGACCCGCACTGCAGCGAGAGAACGAGGGCTGGCAAGCCAACTACCAGATCTTCCCATTGCCCCCTGGCCTGACACCACTGGCTGTTGAGCCACTTTTGCATGGGACGTATGAGCAGAAGCTTGTGAGGAACTAAGTAAATGCAGGACGCCATCATTCCTAACAGTGGCATGGTTTTGCGTACTGTCACTTCCCGACTGGCTACATACTGGGGGATCTGAAACAGCATGTGTTGATCCCTCTCATTGGAGGGGAAGACGAGGCAGTCTTTTGTCCGAATTAGAGCCCCTAGAAACTGTTTGACTTGACTGGGGTCTAGGTTGGATTTCTTCTCGTTGATGGAGAATCCCAGGCTGTATAAGAGGTCTATTGTCTTCTGAGTGTTCAATAAGCATGTTTCGTAGGACTCCCCTGTTATGAGCCAGTCGTTGAGCTAAGGGTAAACCAGGACGGATAGTCTGCTCAGGTATGCTGCCGCTACTGCCAGTGCCTTTGTAAACACCATTGGTGCTGAGGCCATGCCAAAAGGGAGTACCTTGACCTGGTAGTGAGTGTCCTCTATCATGAACCTTAGGTATTTTCTGTGGGCTGGCAACATCGAAATATGAAAATATGCATCTTTCATGTCCTGTGTTGCCATGTAACCCCCGTGCTTCAACAGCGGGATTACTTCCTGTAAAGTGACCATACAATACTTTTGAGGTTTGACAAAGTTGTCCGCTGGGTGCAAGTCTAGCACAGGGTGCATGGTGAGATCCTTTTTGGGTACAAGGAAGTACACTGAATAAATACCCTCCTTTACCTGTAGAATAAGGACAACTTCTATTGCTTCCTTTCCTAGCAGTGTCTCCACCTCTTGCAGCAGGTGGTCCAGCGTCAGGCGTCTTGATTTTGGCAGTCTGAATTGGGATGGTCGGGCAAATTCTATGCAGTACCCGTGGGCGACCGTCTTGAGTACCCACTGGTCTTTTTTTATCCCCTCCCATGCAGTAAGGAAAGATGTTATACACCCCTTGACCGGGGTGGCATGGGAGGGGACCTGGATCTGAAGGTCATTTCTGACCAGAGGCCATGGCACCTCTGGGGTTGGAACCTCGGCCTCTACCTTTCCCACGCCGCTGTCCTCTGGGTGGATAAGTGGTGGAGGTATTAGACCCTTGTCCCAAATTCCAGTTATTTCCTACATTATACTGGTTCTGGGTAAATCGAAATTGCCCACAAAAGCACCAGAGGGAGCCGCTTCCTCTCTGAGGAGAGGGTTACTGAGGGTTTCTGGGTATAATCTGTTGAAGGGACTTGTTCTTTTTTGGCAGTTTCAAGTGCATCGTCCACTGCCTTGGAAAAAGGTTGGTCTCCTCAACGGGTTTGTTTATTAGGGCTGCCTGGGTCTCCGGCTTGAAACAGGAGTTCCTCAGCCATGCATGTCGCTTGAGTAAGGTACCTTATGCCAAGGTTCTACACGCTGTCTCTGCAGCGTCCAGAGTGTTCTTGAGCACATTCTGGTTGACTTGCTTGCCCTCCAAAATGATGGCGAGCAACTTGGTCCATGTAGGTTCAGCACTTACTGAAGGCCTTCTTGCAGCAGGTTCCAATGGACGTCTGCATAGCTGGCCAATAGCGTGGTGTTATTGGCTATTCGGGTGGAACACGAAGCAGCAGTTGTGACCTTCTTACCCAGTGCATACAGTCTCTTGGACTCCTTATAGGGTGGTGCTCTCCTGTAGACACGGGAACACCAGCCCATTTTCTGGTAGTGGTAACCACTAAAGAATCAGGAGTGGCATGGCCCTTGATGTAGGCAGGGTCAGTCGGAGAAGGACGACACAACTGCTCCACCCTATGGTTCACCGCCCTGGTTTGGGCTGGTGTCAACAAGGAGGGAGCCAATCTCCTCTTGATAGAGTTCAACAAAGGGATGGTCTAGCTGGCCGGACATTTTTCCCCGAGAATATCCTCCACAAAATCAGAATCTGGTAAAGCTTCTTGTGTGGCAATTTGAAAATGGTCAGCCGCCTTTTTCAAGATGGTGTTATACGCCATATGATCATCCACTGGGGAGGCTTGGTGGGCTGGAGTGGAGGGGTGAATCCATGCACAGGACATTAGGGTCCTGGGTGGGAGTAGGGGGCGACCAGGGTTGAGCATCAACCTGACGGCTGTCTTCCCAGTTGTCCATATTATCTGCCTGGTCATCCACATTGTAGTTTTCCAGAAAGGTGTCATCCTCTTCCTGATCATATGTATCCATAGGGACGTCATCATCTGTGAGGACACAGGTATAATCCTCATGTGGATCCTCCAAGGTCCTTTGAAACTACAGGCGTAGAAGGAAGGTCTTCACGAGGTCTCATGAGAGCAAGCTTCTCTGAATAAGGACACATTTCTCTAATCTGTCAATGCACCCCTCAAATTCTTCCCTGGTCCATGAGGATGAGCCAGAGGGGTTCAGGGGAGGAAAGGGTTCCTCTTCTTCCCTGTGACATCGAGATTTGTCCCCTAATGTGCCTGACAAAGACACAGGACTCTCAGCATAGTCTTTGCGGGGTTCGGGGCGCTGTGGCGTGTCTTTCGGCGCGTCCCTAGGCCGTTCTTTGTGTTTCGCTACCTCCTTCAACCATTCCTTCAGTTTATCTGGCAAGGAAATTCTTGCGATGCTATCCCTAATGCTCAGGGTAATGGGGCGATGTGCCGGCTGACCCGGAGGTTGAGCAGTGGATTTCGACACCACGGGGCCTTAAGTGGCATCTGCGTGTCCACCTGGAGCGTTTTGATGGCCATTTGTGTTTTAGTGCTAGTGCCCGTTGTCTTAGATTGCCCAGTTGCAGGCCATGGCTGCGAGGAAGGGTACCGATCATGTAGATCAGCGGATCCTGTTGAAGTTTACGACGGGTCCGTGGCTCTTTGGCACGCTTCGACGGTACCGCCGAAGCAGAACCTTGGGTTGTGTGTTTGGTGTTATGATCGTGTGCGCCCCTGTCGCTGGGTGTTTTCCCCATAGCGTGACTCGTGTCATGCCTGATGGGGTCGGGGACGGGTGCCGTGGACCGAGTGCTGTCTGCCGTTAGGTCAATGGCTTCTGACACAGAGGCCTGGTCATCGCTAGTCCCCGCATCACTTTCGGCGGTTGCAGCGGCTGGTGAAGAACATTCGGCCTGTGACATGCCGTAGGCCGCCCACTGCTTCAGGCGGCGCTCCTGAAGTGTCTTGGGACACAGGAGTTTACAGGGCACGCAAACCGCTTCGTTGTGGTCAAGGGGAAGACAATTGTTGCGCCGAGAGTGCTCGTCTTTCCACTGATATTTGGCCCTACACGAGGGGCAAAATCTAAATGCGTCTTTTCCATAGCCAAAGACAGGTATGGCAATGACAAAACCCAGGGAGCAAAGACGGTGAAAGCGGAAAGGCATACTTGTAAAGAGTATGGCCACCCTGACCCCACTCTCCCTAATGTATACGCCAGCCAGAAGACCCGGCCACGTGGACGACAGCGCCGGCCAGATCAACAGGCGTCGAAAGTCCTCAGCAGTCTTCAGCATTATACAGGATTCACCCGTCAAAGTGGCTTAACAGGAATAACGACAAAGTCGATAAATATGACAATAACGCTATCTCCATGTAAGAGCTCCACATTAGGGCGACCAGTAATTTGGGTTGAAAAAAAAGAGTCTGCGGGACTTGGCGCGTGAGGGATTTTGGGTACACTACACGTCACATTAGGGATAGTGAAACAGACATGCCTATGCCGACGTCCACTTTCGATCCTCGAAAGACAAGATGCAATACTTTGCGGTTACCACTGAATGTCGGACCATATGCACAGCATGTGATTCTAAGCAGATTAACAAGCATCAGAAACACTGCATACCTTCTCTGCAATGTACGTTAAAATAAGTAATAACATGCAGCTTCTTGCTCTCATATGTTAAACTCCGCAGTGCACAAAGAACATATTACCATAAACATTTGAGAGGGGTTACATGTCAGAAATCAGAATCTTCCAAGTTTGTAACAGCTCCCTGAAACGCAAGCAAAAAAAACTCACATTTCTTTAGGTTTCCTCATTTATGTCATGATTACCAAAACCCTAGGTTTGTGCTCAAAGTGCTTTTGCCTGTCAGAGTGGCAAAGGAGGAGTATGATAGAACATTCAGTAGTGTTAGGGAGGAGCAAATTCGGGTAGTTTGGATGAGGGCGAGGGATAGATAAGATGATCAGGAAAGCATGAGAAGGAAATGTTGGAGGAGCTATGTGTACAATTGGACCGAATTTATACTAGGACTAAACTGTATACTATGGGGTGCAGTGCCGAAAGGAGAGATAGATTAAGAAGAGGTGCTTGCTGCACCAGGAGGGGTATGTCTGGAATGTACTCACTGCATGATGAGCCTGGGCATACTGAAGCCATGTCCAAGAAAACAGAGACGGCAACGCCCTTCTACTTACTTCCCTAGGCCTACGACAACATTTGGGAGGGGTGTATGCCAACTTTGCAACAGCTCCGTGAAAAGCAAGCAAAACAACTTTGATTTTAAAAAATATATATATTGGCAGGATTTACTCATTCATGTCATGGTACCAAAAGGATTTTGTAGTATTCTGCATTGCAGATTGTTAGATATCTGTATGTCAGAATATTGGAATGTGTGTGTGCGTGTCTAGCATGCAGAGTGTTGGCCTCTCAGAGTGACAGTTAATTTTGAACTGGCTTGGTGCTGGATGCCAGTGGTTTCACACCTTGGTACTTACTTACCTGTACCTGGCACAATAAAGGCACTTGGAACAAATTGGTTGTACAGGTGCACTCCTTAAAGCTGAATATGTAAGCCATAGATTTTATAATATACACATTACCTTTTTGTTGTCTATATGATTAGGATATCATACTAAGAATCTCTTAGGATTTTTTAATCACGATCACTGATCACAGCAACAGGTTAGTGAAGTAACTAACTAACTCAGCCCTTAATCATTATTTCAGTTAATTAACTTTATAATTTGTTGAATTAATTAGTAATACTACCTTATATCAGTTTTTTTAGAAAGAGTCAACTGATATCTGTACCTGAAGAAGGGTTTAATAACCCGAAACGCGTAGTATGAGACAGAAGAGACAACAACACTTTCCTGTCCAGATATCAGAATATCTGACTATAATTTGTATCTAACAGATCAAAACTGAATGAAATATTTATGTTGTTATCCAATGTTAAAAGAATGAGATATATGTTTGTGTAATTTGAATACAAATACTTATGTGTTCTGTTTTTTTTATTTAATTGTATGAAAAACTTGCTCTTATGAGAATCACGCCTTTGTTTGAATACTATGTATAGAGTACAAACCAACAAGACGGTTGATTGGTGACTGTTATCTATAATGTTACCTTTTATTTAAAGATTATCGTGTGGAATCACTTTGTCTAAATAATTACATTGCTTAAAGAACACATTTTAGTAGCTTTTGGGCTGCTGTTGTGTGTGCACCTCGAGGTACCCTCCCTTTCCTTACAATAAAGGCACTTACATACTTCTTGTCTAGGCGTGGTACCTCGGAACTGGGATGGATCCTAAAACATTTGATGACAAGCTGAAGCTGTGAGGGGGAGCAGTCTTCTTTTACCACAGTCCCCTGACTGACCATCCATCCAGGGCGCCAGCCAGTGGGGCCAGTCATTTTCCTCCAGTACTGGTGAGGGTCTCCATCCAGAGTGCAGTGAGTGTTGCTGGAAGGAGCAAAGGGCCAGATATGTCAGCCCCACGCTGGAGAGAGCAGCTACAGTGTCTAGGCCAGACAGCTGGCTGTTGGAGGCTGGTTAAGGGGGCTAGCCGCAGCCCGGGACGGACGTTCTGTCCATTTTCCTCCATCAACTGAGGCTTGCAGTGTTGCTGGGAGGAGCACTGGTGGAAGGAGTGTGGGCAGAGAGTTTCGGCTTTTGGCCAGGATCAATGGCCTGGAGCGGGGCTTTAGTGGGTTTTTTCTTGACAGCCCGCTGTGCTTTGGAGGACGAGCCTGAGAGTTTGGCGTAGGAGGAGTGGCATGGCAGGATCAACGGAATACTGGTGAGTATGTTTCTCAGACAGGCGGCAGGGGGACGGCATTCCAGGTGTCGGGGACAGCTCCATGTAGGTGTGGGTCTCCCCATTTAGCAGTGATTGTGGTCCAGGAGCAGATGTGATCTGCACGCCTGCTGGTGGGACAAATATGGAGTCAGTGACCAAGAGGGGTGGAGTTTTAGCAACATCACACGCCCGCTTTCAAGCAGCGACGCAGGCAACGGCAACGGACAATATCGGCACCCAGTTTTCAGTGGCATTTCCTGTACCGGGGACTCAGCAACACGTGGGTGGTCTCCGGGCCCCTTTCAAGCGTATCTTCGATGAGGCTGTGGTCAGGATTGCTAAGAAGGCGCTTATTGACATGACTAACTGTGTTGCCTATGAGTGCTCCACAGACAGCGGGCAGTTATGTCCAGGTGGAAGCTATTTGTGTCTCACGTACCTAGTCTACTTTGGCAAGTTCCTCTAATGGGAGCCTAAGCTCTGGATGATGTTCAAGGTGACTAGTTGTGTTGTACAAGAAGAGTACAGGGTTAGGCGTTTGTTCGTTGGAGACCTGTGTTTTTGGATTTGTAATGATCGTTGTCTTTGTGTATGTTTGTGCTGTGGTCTCCAGGGGTTTAGGAAGCATTTGGACTCTACGGGGGTGGAGGAGTTTCATGTGTAGGTTTTGAGGCCTGTATTTTTCCTGTGTGTGTGGTAGGATAGAAATGTTATATGAAGTGGCCTTGCGTTTAGGAATACTGCTATACTTCACAAACCGTTGAACCTTTCTGTTTGGGTTGTGTTTCTGGAGCGGGGACAACCCACTACCGTTGTTTTTAGACATGAGGGTACAAGGTTTTGCTTCTAGGTTTTTGGGGACCTGAGGGCTCGTGGACATGAGGGTGCGGGGTGAGGACTCATGGACTTGAGGGTGCAGGATCTGTTTCTGGGGCTTAATTTATGAAAGTGCATTTCTTGACAAATGCTAATTCTGAATATGCTTTACCCTTTCGTTTACAAGTACTAGACTTATTGGATTTATTCCCACTCCTGAGCTCTTGGTTATGTGGCAGTGGGTGGGGGTTAAAGCTTTGGGCGTATTCTAGTAATGAGGCAGGGTCATTCATTGTTTTGTTGTTTGTCCTGCTGCAGTTGATATGAGTGCAGTTAGGGTTGTGTGGTACTCTGCAGTTAGGTGCTGCAGAGCCCTGTGTGCAGTAAGGTACTGCAGAGTTATGTGTGCAGTGGGGTTTTGCAAGGTTTAGTATGCAGTCATGTGCTGCAGAGTCATGCGTGCAGTGAGGTGTCATAAGAGCAGTGAGGACTGCAGGGGTTATGTGTGCATTGGGGTTCTGCAGTGATTTGGAGTCAGGTTATTTTCTCTGTCTTTTGTTTTAGTGCAGTTAAGGTGCTGTTGGTCTTCTTAAGATTCCTTTCTACCCAGAGGTTTGGGGTGGAGTTGTTCAGCTGCAGGTGCAGTGGTGCAGATCCTTGGTGGGTTGCAAGGAAATTTGTCGTAGTTGCTTCTTTTTTCTTTTTTTTTTTGTTTTTTGGTTCAAATACACAATGTAGAACATTTACAAAAAAGAATCCAATATACAGTTTTATCATTACCAAGTAAAGAAAGAAAGTTATTAAAAATGTTTTTTTTTAAATTATCATCATATCATAAATAAAAAATAATCATAACTAACAAGGAGTAACAATTAAATATTAAAACTAATCAGTTCTTTTTCAATGTACCAATTAAAATATTAATGATTTATGAATACCAGTCATCATGCGAGCCCACAAAAATTCCAAACAATCCTCATATTCTATATTAATACATTTCATCAAACAATTAGTTCTTATAGATTTGAAGTGGGGGCATTCAGGAATCAGATGTTTCATTGTTTCAGTTGATTCATTACATGTAGGGAAACGACAGTGAGTTATTTTAGTGATTTCGTTATGTTTCCTATTAGCAGTTCTTTCGCTAGTATGAAATAAGTTAAACCTGAACCATATATAGACTTTCCTAATTTGATTACAAGGAAATAAGACAACATGATCATATCTCGGAATTCGTAGCTTAAGATATTCACCATATTCTTTGTACATCTTATAGGTAGGTCACAAAGGCACAAATCAAGGGAGTACAAAATAACTCTTTCTATTTTCAGGGTCAAAAAATCAATCATTGGCATGAGTGAAAATTTACAATATTTAGAGTATATTATTTTAAGTTGAGAGATAAGAGGTCGAGTCTTATTTCTGATTATATCAGTCCTTGCCTTGATCGAATTTTGAGCAGAAACGTTGTACCCCAAGTATATTGCACTAGTAGTAATAGGAATTTGGGTTTTCATGATAAACCATTCACATCTTTTAGTATTTGAAGTATTGCCGAATTTCATAATGGCCGTCTTGGCTGGATTAGGAGTCAAATTGTGAGTAACTGCAAATTCTTCAAAGAGGAGTAACTTTAGTTGTAATCCTGCAGGAGTAGGATCCAAGATGACAATGTCATCTGCAAAGGCTACCAACTTTAATCGAAGTGCCCCGATTTTTACAGAAAACAGATTACAATTATCCCATTCCTTATCGAGATCCGCAAGATAGAGATTAAAAAAGGTTGCCGCAAGGTTGCAACCTTGTTTCAAACCAAGAAAAGTAGCAATTGGAGGAGTTGTTCTACCCTCATCAGATATTTTTATTTTATAGGAGGTATTAGTATGTAATTTAATGAACCAATAAAACAATACCAAAGGAATTTGCATAGTCATCATTTTCTTCCATAAGAGGTTCCTCACCATGTTATCAAACGCTGATGACATATCAATCATGGCTATATAGACGGGATAAGAGTTTTTTTTCCTTTGTACCCTCTATCATATGAGCCATAATAGTTGCATTTAATGATGTACTCATACCCTTCCTAAAACCAGTTTGGTATTTGGAGCAAAGATTTTTTTCTACAATTAATTTTTCAAGTTCAAACAGAAGAAGAATTGCAAACAGCTTCGCATCAGTGTCAATTAACGAAATCGGGCGATAATTATGAGGTAAAGTCGGATCGCCTTTTTTAAAAATCGGAACAATGTTAGCTGATACCCATGAAGATGGAATAGAGCCAGTATTAATGATGGAATCAAATTTCATTTTCAAAATTGCTGCCCAAAAATCGGGGTCCGCTTTATAAAGACATGGCGGAAGGCCATCAGGGCCGGGTGATTTCGAATAAGATAATTTTGAGATTGCCCATTTAAGGTCTTCAAATTGTCCATTCCAAGCGGGCAATCTTACTATAACATAATACAACAGCTGGTATTTCCTCAAATTGTGTTGGAATGTTGTATTTAGTAGTTATAAAGTCACACCATGCTTGTTCAGGGATACAGTTAGACGTTGATGTTACAACCATTTTATCACCGCTTTTAATTGTACGCCAAATAGTGCGGGTATAATGTGACATGATAGATAATATTAAGTCACAATTTTCTCTATTATATTTAAGAATACGGAGATGTTTCAAATTGCATTTGTATGTATTCAAAATTTTAGATTTCAACTTTCCACCTAAAACTGTGTCATGGCCCATTATTTTAAGCTGTCTGAGGGCTTTATTTTTCTCTCTTTTTAAGCGTTTACAATTTGGATCAAAAGAATGAAGATTTTTATTTAGTGTACTTTTTATTAAAAAGGGCAAGTGCATTCTTAATTATTCCAGAAAAATATTGATTCGAAGACATGTCTGCTTTCATGTCAAATTGTTCAGCAAGGCACAGTTTAGGCGAAATATGGCTAATGAATTGATGACATAGGACTTGACTCCACCTAATAGAGTGATTAGGGAGATCTATCTCCGTCAGAGCTAGAGAATGTTCAACAGCTAACAACTCACATTCCAATTTCAAGGTGCATAATATGCGCGCATGATCACTGGAATGAATACCACTTATTTGAAGAGAAGGTGAAAAATGAGCAAGAGTACGAGAAATAAATATGAAATCAATCGTTGATGACTTATTGTCCCTAGACCAAGTAATTTGAGTTTTAGTGTGTTCATTTTCAACCATGTCAATATCCCAATTTCTCACTTGTTCTCTAATCATTGCTCCTCTTCCTCTTGATAAGTTGGAAGATCTGGATGAGCCAGACTCACTCAGATCTCTAACATCACAGTTAAAGTCACCGGCAATAATTATTTCTAACGATGGATATTTACTGGTTATGTTATCTAAGCATTCATCGAGTTTATCCAAGATGGCATCTATTGAGGTAATTGTGGGATTCCAGTACAGAGACATCATAAGAATAAAGGGACATTTGGATATTTTGGTCTCAAGAAGTACACCAAGAATGCTCGCCGATTCCCATATCCATTTTGATATAAGTTTAACAGAATTATTTACTGCAATTGCCAAGCCTCCGCTTGGTCTACCTTGTTGAGACCTTTTTGCTAACATGCAGTACGTAGTAAACCCTGGTATACTAAAAGAATGCATCTTCATAGTTTCTTGTATTAGTAGGATAGTTGGATGATTCTCTGGCGTAAGTGAAGAGAACCAACTACTAAAGTTGGCATAGCCACATGAATTCCATGTTAGGACCTTTAATACAGAGTTTTCAATGCGCTACGAGCTAGGGAACAGGTTTCTCGAGCCCAAGATAGCAGTGAGCATGGGTTCAAGCCATGGAATGTCTTTTAGTACAGTTACATGGGTCAATATCGCAGATAGATCACAGTCTAGGTTGGTATTGACATTTTTTACAGGTGCACCTGTCATCGATGTATCGACTACATTAGGATTTATATAGGCTAAGAAGTCATCGGCGGCTGTTTCAAATTCAAAAGTTGATAAACTAAAACCTTGGTTTTTAATCTCTTCTCGATTGAACCATAAATACTTAAACATTGTCTCAGAACTCAAGTAACATACAGCTCTGCAATTATTGCACTCTGCTATTGACACTCTCAAAGTGTCTTCTGTTTTGACCATTCTCAATTGAGGAATTTGAGAGAAAAGGCCTTGTCCCCCTCCAGACCAATAAGATATCATTTTTTTTCAGGGACAGATAGGTTCTGGGGGGCCTTCTCTTCAGATCTAATAGGAGGAACAATTTCCTCTCTATTCGTCTGTGATAGTTTTAAGGGGCCCTCAGACGTAGATGTAATAGCTTTCTGAGTACCCTCATATAACGCCTTTCTCAGCGTCTCTAGGATGTCTTTAGGATGTCTTGACAAGAATTTTCCGTAGTTTTCTGATCAATTCGAGTTAAAGGCAGTCTTTCTGTCTTGGTTGACTCCTTTGTAGGCAATAGTAGAGTTTTCAATAATGATTCAACGCTCAATAGGCCATCAAACAGCGAGGGGTGCCGAAGAGATGGCAGAGAAAGGAGGTGGCAGAGGAGCCAAAGAGGGGTAAAAAGGGACAGCAGGAGAGGAAAGGAAGTTGATAAGGCGTGGGAAGTGTCTATCAAAGAGGAGGAGATTGGCCTGAGGGACCTGGACCAAGACGGTGCCATTTAAGTAGACATTAATCATGGGCTTAGAGGAGTGGAAGGGGCCCAGGAGTGCCTCCCATGGGTGCCACCATTAATGGCAAAAGAAGAAAAAGGAGAGAGAACAGAGACTCTATGTGGGGGTCCATCGGACTGGAGAGAGAACGACAAAGAGTATGTCAGTAAGGATCTGTCTGGAGGAAGCACTGGTACAGGTATCAACGAAAGGGAGGCCTGGGTTGGAGACCAGGATGTCCCTTTTGAGCTCCCTCCTAACAGACTTAGTGAGAGGGATTGGATAGTCAGGAGGGAGGCATAGCGGGGACACGAAAAGGCATGGAGGCACAACAAAGAACAAGAACAATGGACCTACAAATCAAATGCAGTACAGAACCATCAGAAAGAAAAGAGCACAACAGGGAACCTAGAAGTAGAGAATGCAGATGTAGTACAGAACCAAGGCAAAGTACAAAGCACAAAATGGAACTTAGAAGTAAAGAATGCAGACGCAATAAAGGACCAAAAGCAAAACACAGAGGTCAGCAGGGAATCTAGAAGTGAAGAATGCAGGCAATTACAATTTGATGCTACAAACCGTGGATAGCAACACCATATCAAAAAGTAATGCAAAGTAATGCCAGAAAACAGTGGAGCGTGGGACAGTGTCAGAATAGTACACAATAGATCGAAGAGGGAAGGGCTGAGATGCAAGAGGAAGGAAGGAAAATGCAGAAAGGGAGGGCTATCTCTTTCCTTCTTTTTGCATCAAGTACAAAGAACCAATCATGACCGAATGTATTTATTGTATGATGTATTGAAGGTTTTGCAATGATATGTCTGTTGATTATTGAATTAACTATAAAATGTGTTTTTACCTTTTGTAAAATAAAATACGATACCCGATTAATACAGGCTTTCTATAAAAAAGCAAACATATTTGTGAGTTGCATATGATTGTGTGAACAAATCAGTTTAATTTTGGAGGCAGTCTACCCCCTACACTGATTGGATATGCTACAGCAGGGTGGCATTAAATGCACCAGCCTCCACCAAATCTAAAAGGAAATAAGAATGTGTTTCTGTTTATTTAAATCTTTCCTGGCCAGACTCACTTTCTTTGTATTTTAAGTTTTCGAGCACAGCACAATAGAACACAACCAGATTCGACTTTTCTAGAAGGGGGAAAAAAAGCTATGTTTTTGGGCACAGCACAATACAACACAACCAGACTTGACTTTCCCAGAATGGGAAAAGGCAAGTTTTTTAGCACAGCACAATACAACACAGCCAGATTCGACTTACCTGATCAGTCACAGCAGGTCGACGGCTGCAGGCTAGATGCTACCATGGTGGACACCGGCAGACACCACTGGAGCTGTCAGCCTCTAGTCTTTGGCCATGGGGGCGGCCATGAGAGGGGGTGCCTTGGGTGGCCGATTTAAAGGGCCCACCAACCAATTGGAGCGCAGTGGGAGGGGCGGAGGAGGGAGGAAGGGAGAGAGGGCTTTCCTTGTTATGAAAGTAGGGTACACACCCACAACCCCTGAATTCCCATAATATTGAACAAGGAGAGAGGGGGACACCCCCGCAACCACTGCTCCCCTTGTTTGACATTGCGGATTCATTATTTCTCCCATGCTGAATGGGTAGAAAACTGGCATTCAGCATTTTTTTGCAGACAATGTCAGCCAAAACGGTAATCTCTCCAATGTGTCATTTAGCTGTCATCTTTACCAGCCCCTTTCAGCTGACAAGCTGCAACCACAGGAACGTACATGTCTCAGCTACAGGGATAAATACGATATTGAATGTTATGGTGAAAAAGCTCAAATGTGAAGGCTCAGTCTTGGCACCTCCATAGGACTGCACGTTCTTAAATGATATCCTATTGCTTTTGTATAACTTTCTTATTACGTTTGTTGCATACTCACTGCTTAACAGCACCTTCAGTAAAATGTGTTGATCACCTTGAGCGTTCCTCTGCCCCTCCCCCAATAAGAGGCACTATCCATCTTTGTGCACAGCTATAATTAAGGTCAGCAAGCGTGCATTGCAGCAGTTGCATTTCTAACAATCAGGAATGGCTTCTCTGCAGGTTGTTAATCCAAGGTTTCAAGTTGGACCCCTCTCCCCACCAATAGCATGCAAGCACCCCAATAAGAAAATCATTTGTATCATATAATTTCAACTAGTCTTGTATTTATTTAGAATGGCAGAGATTGTAAGTACCACCATTGTTGCAGGTTGAAATCTGAACAAATTATTTGCCAAGACCCAATCGGATGAAGGCACCGAGCTCCTAATGGAGGCAAGGAGGTTCTACAATTGGTGGCCCATGCCACACAAACAGCTGAAGCTCATCAATAGACCATTGTAAGGCCGTAAAGTGCTTACCATGAAAAGGATACATACGAGACGGAGGAGAGCCTCTTGAGCTGGCCGGTATGATTCCTGTAAGAAACATAACTGACTCCCCATTGAAGGTAGATACTCCAAAATATTGTCAGTCCTTTGAGCTCTTTAACCGTTACTAGGTTGGTCTGGCTCCCGGACAACCCATAGGTCTTTCCCACTGTTATTGATGCTTTGTTTCTAAATCTGCACCAATGTGTACCTTGTAGTAGTAGGCAGACCTTCATCCGCTCTCCCCTAATAAGGATGCAATATCTTGAGCGGTATTTCAGACAGAGGCCTGGTTAGTTGTTGCAGCGGGTATCATAAAGTGATCCTGTGCTCTCTGGCTGCTGGCAATCATCCTTGGAGAGTGGAAGATTATAACAGCTGTTTTTTCCTCTCTAAAAATCTCTGCTATCAGAGATGAATGTCCAGGTCTCCCCACTTTTCACTGTATCTCGGGTTACTACCAAACGGAGATTCTATCTCTACTATCTCCTCATTTTCGCCAGTCTCCAGTGATATTGTCCAGGGATGCATAAGGAGAGGTCTACGTTTGTAAAAACTATCTGAGGCAACTACTACCTCTAATCCTATCAAGGGTTGCCATGCTGCTGTCGCTTGACCATCATATACATCTCTACGCAAGACTGAGGCAAAGGCCAAACGAGACCCTCTTCCATGCAGTTCTTTTCTAGGACGTTGGATGAAATGGGTGGCATGATTGCTGATTGATGGGCATTTGTGATGATATCAAGAATGGGGCTGAAGGGGTTGATGTTGCTTTTTGTAGCTAATTACCTTCCTTCACTAGTTCCATCCCTTCCTCCACAAACCTCTGTGTGCCACTAGGACCCTGGTCTCCTTTCACAAGAAGATGCCAATAATTGCACATTTCTGCTGCCTTATTTCTCTACCATACATAGACTCAGGGTCTAAGCTCAGTTCACTTATGCTAGAGTTGGTTGATCTTACCGTATCAATGAGGCTGAGATCCACGTCGTTAGCCCTTTTTTTTTCACTGTGCTCCCATAAGGGTTGTAAATCTATTACATTTACTAGTTCATAATGTCAAGTTATTCCTATCTGCTGGTGTCTTCTCTGACTCCTCCTTCAAGACTTTCTCCCATTTCCTCCTGGTTCTCCTGGTTCCCTGCCACTCCTTTACCACCATCACTGCCTTCTCCCAGAAACAATGAAGACACAGTAGATGCTGCAATCTTCAAGCAGGTAGGAACGAGTACCACAATGCAGTGACACCAACTAACGTCACTGGCCCAGCCGCTCCAGGTGACTCGCCAGGTATACCAAGCAATGCCCAAACTACTGCATACATGCCAAACAAAGTCACAGCTCCAAGTGCTCCAAAGGCCACCCATCAGTCATACAAAAAAAGGCATAGCCCATGTCCTTCAGAGGCCACCCCGTCACTCCATCTCAAACCAAGTCACAATGTCATGTCCACCAGAGGCCACCCCAGTAGTCTATACCAAACCAAGTCATAACTCTGTATCCTCGAGGCCCAACCCCATTAGTCCATACCAAACCAAGTCATATCTCCATGTCCTCCAGAGGCCACTTCATCAGTCCATACTAAACCAAGTCATAGCTCCATGTCCTCCAGAGGCCACCCAATAACTTCATACCAAACCAAGTCATAGCTCTGTGTCCTCCAGAGGTCAACCCATCAGTCCATACCAAACCAAGCCATAGCTCCATGTCCTCCAGAGGCCACTCCATCAGTCCATAGCAAGCCAAGTAATAGCCCCATGTCCTCCAGAGGCCATCCCATCAGTCCATACCAAAAATGTCACAGCTCCATGTCCTCCAGATGCCACCCCATCAGTCATATCAAGCCAAGTAATAGCCCCATGTCCTCCAGAGTCCACTCCGTCAGTTCATACCAAACCAAGTCATAGCTACATGTCCTCCAGAGGCCAACCCATCAGTCCATACCAAAAAGGTCAGACCTCCATGTCCTCCAGACGCCACCCCCTCAGTCCATACTAAACCAAGTCATAGCTGCCTGTCCAAAAATGAATGGATTGGAAGACAATCTTGCTATCTATCCTCCTCCTTTCTATTCTCAGTCCCAAAACAGCAAATATAAGTGTATAGAATCACACTCAAAGTATTCCAAAAAGTTTTAAATTTGAAAAGATTTTTGAATTTCTATTTCTACATAATGAACATCGCATCAAAGACAAAACACATAAGCAAACATAATTTGCATGGTCAGAACAAAACAGAAGCCTGTATTTACAGGATGGTATAGTAAGACAAACGTTAATGCAGTTACTACTGTCGCTACTGCAAGTATACAACAGGTGTCAAACACAGGGTGAACAGATAAACTAGAACAGATCAATCGTACAAATCTCTAAGAACACAAACAATTGACAGTGATAGTGTTGTGTATTTGGTGCAAAAGCATCTACAAGAGGTGTTTCAGCCATATAACGGGGCTAGGTGAGCCATTTCTTCCCAAGGCCTTCATCAGGACGAAGGAGAAAACTGTGTGGTCAGGATGTTCAGGGAATGCTGTAACAGGAATGGAGAAATTTGATAAGAGGAGGCTCAAAACTAATGAGGTTTAAGACGTGACATTAATCACTACATGTCTAACTGAGAAATAGAAAAGACATGGCTTACCTGTGGGGACAGTAGTCTAACCACAGGTGAAGGTGACGTAGGTAACCAGTGGCAAAATAGACAATACCCAGTGAATACATATGGTATTGTGAGGCTCAATCATAGAGAAAAGAATAGAACGTGAGGTCCACGTGCCTGCTAAATGGATCTTACCTATTAATGGTGGCTGTACGTCCAAAAGTCAGCGCGCTATGGCATCTATCTTTTCACATATAGTACTAAAAACAGAGAGATATATGTAATCATTCTAAATATGAGATCTATGTAGTTCAGTGTGCACTCAGAGAAATGTAATTAAAAAATTAGAAAAGCCGAGATGGCATGCTTACCCAATGAAAAGGGGGGGGGGGTCTCTCACAAGCATCGACTTTGCCTTGGAAAATTACCCATCTCAAGGGGTCCCGGGCACGGTTTCTAAACAGATTGGTAGGAAATCGGGATGTCACAATTTTCTACTAAAAAAGTGGGCTGGAAAATGCACTGCGCTTTATAAAGACTCGAGCGTCTGTTAGTTACCTGTGTCCGTGCTCTACGAATGTGAGCAGTGGGCAGCCGGCTGATGCGCGATCGATACTTGTGTGCTGCTGCCGACGGGGGAGCTCTCAGGGAAGCTCCCTCTGCAGTGTCTGTTCAGGTCTGGTGAACACACGCTTGTGGCGAAAGACGCCGTTGCTAAGCGCTGTGTAGTCGTTTGGCGGGTGCCATCTTGGATCAGGAATGGACAAGATGGCACCCGCCAAATGACAACACGGCGCTTAGCAACGGCGTCTTTTGCCACAAGTGTGTGTTCATCAGACCCAAACAGACACTGCAGAGGGCGCTTCCCTGAGAGCTCCCCCGTCGGCAGCAGCGCGCAAGTATTGATTGCGCATCAGCCGGCTGCCACTGCTCACATTCGTAGAGCATGGACACAGGTAACTAACAGACGCTCGAGTCTTTATAAAGCGCAGTGCATTTTCCAGCCTACTTTTTTAGTAGAAAATTGTGACATCCCGTTTTCCTACCAATCTGTTTAGAAACCGCGCCCAGGACTCCTTGAGATGGGTAAGCCGATGCTTGTGAGAGACCCCCCCCTTTTCATTGGGTAAGCATGCCATCTCGGCTTTTCTACATTTTTAATTCAATTTCTCTGAGTGCACACTGCACTACATAGTTCTCACATTTAGAATGATTACATATATCTCTCTGTTTTTAGCACTATATGTGAAAAGATAGATGCCATAGCGCGCTGACTTTTGGACGTACAGCCACCATTAATAGGTAAGATCCATTTAGCAGGCACGTGGACCTCACGTTCTATTCCTTTCTCGATGATTGAGCCTCACAATACCAGATGTATTCACTGGATATTGTCTATTTTTCTACTAAGTTACCTACGTCACCTTCACCTGTGCTTAGACTACTGTCCCCACAGGTAAGCCATGTCTTTTCTATTTCTCAGTTAGACATGTAGTGATTAATGTCACATCTTCAACCTCATTAGTGTTGAGCCTCCCCTTATCAAATTTCTCCATTTCTGTTACAGCATTCCCTGAACATCCTGACCACACAGTTTTCCCTTTCGTCCTGATGAAGGCCCTAGTTATAGGGCTGAAACACCTGGTGTAGACACTTTTGTACCAAATACACAACACTATCACTGTCAATTGTTTGTGTTCTTAGAGATTTGTACGATTGTTCTGTTCTAGTTTATCTGTTCACTCTGTGTTTGACGCCTGTCGTTTACTTGCAGTAGCGACAGTAGTAACTACATTAACGTTAGTCTTACTATACCATCCTGTAAATACAGGTTTCTGTTTTGTTCTGACCATGCAAATTATGTTTTCTTATGTGTTTTGTCTTTGATGCGATGTTCATTATGTAAAAATAGAAATTCAAAAATCTTTAAAAAATATAAAACTTTTTGGAATACTTTGAGTGTGATTCTATACACTTATATTTGCTGTTTTGGGACTGAGAATAGAAAGGAGGAGGATACATAGTAAGATTGTCTTCCACCCCCATTCATTTTTGTTCTACTAACTTTAGCCTAACTGGGCAGAATAGGGTTGCTTCCACAAGGAGCTCTTTAATATCAAATAGCTGCATGTCCTCCAGAGGCCACCCCATCAGCCCATACCAAAGTCATAACACCATGTCCTCTAGAGGCCACGCCATCAATTCATACCAAACCAAGCTATAGCTCCATGTCCTCCGAGGTCACCCCATCTGTCCATACCAAAGTCATAACTCCATATCCTCCAGAGACCACCCACCACTCAATACCAAATTAAGTCATATCTCCATGTCCTCTAGAGGACACCTCATCAGTCCATACCAAACCAAGCCATAGCTCCATGTCCACCAGAGGCCACTCCGTCAGTTCAAACTAAACCAAGTCATAGCTACATGTTCTCCAGAGGCCACTCCATCACTTCAGACCCAACTAAGCCATATGTCCTTGTCCTCCAGAGACCACTCCATCAGATCATACCAAAGACATAGCTCCATGTCCTCCAGAGTCCACCCTATCAGGTGATACCAGATTAAGTCATAGCACCATGTCTTCCAGAGGCCACCCCATCAGTCCATACCAAACCAAGTCATAGCCCCATGTCCACCAGAGGACACCTCATCAGTCCATACCAAACCAAGCCATAGCTCTATGTCCTCCAGAGGCCACTCCGTCAGTTCATACCAAACCAAGTCACAGCTACATGTCCTCCAGAGGCCACCCCATCACTTCAGACCAAACTAAGCCATAGCTCCTTGTCCTCCAGAGGCCTCTCCATCAGATCATACCAAAGTCATAGCTCCATGTCCTCCAGAGTCCACCCCATCAGGCTATACCAGATTAGGTCATAGCACTATGTCCTCCAGAGGCCACTCCATCAGTCCATACCAAACTCTCTCTACCGACGGCATCCTGGACACACTATCATTCAACAAAATGTATTGTCTAACGAATGTGAGTAACACTACACAATGCCTTGTCCACGTGCTATTTTCTGTTCGCCATCATCCGGCTTAGACTTACCAGCCCGTGTCTACCATACAGGCTTGTAGTACAATATATGTATCTCACTTCTGCATTGCATGCTGCACTGCCTGCCCAACCTCGCTAGCAGGCCTTTCCGGTGCCTAACTACCCTAACTGGCCTATGCGGCACATCCCTACCACACCTAGGTAGACCCACCAGCCTCCCTTGCGCGCACTACTTGCTTGCCTACCAACTTCACGCTCTACAAGACCTCTGCATATCACGTTATGCCTAAATGGCCCAATAGCCCCCCGTGTCAGGCATCCCATTATGGTAGCCTGCACACCACATTATCGCTTCCATGCCGAATTGCAAAGCGCTATAGCATTCACCCGATCACTCCTTGCCAACTGCATCACGCTGTGCCCAGCTTGCCGAAAGACTGCCTTGTGCCTCTTGACCTCCTACGAACTGCGTTGCATTTTGCCTTTGTAAATTGTGTGATTCTGTACTCAGTCTACCAGTTTCAGCGCCGCTGTGACTAACTTCATTTCACCACTATGATCACCTCTGAATGATGAATTGTTTTATGCCTAGCTTGCCAAACTAATACCACAGTGCTTGACTGCCTCTTACCTCTCACCCCCTGCGAACTGTGTCGTACTTTGCCATTATGAATTTTAACAACACTGCAGCCAGCTTAAGAAGTTTTAGCGCCATTGTGATTGACTGCATTTCACCTCCATGTTACCCCATGAATGTTAAATTCTTCTGCGCTATGCCCATTTAGCCTACATTCTAATGTCATTGACCCCTCTGTGATTTGCAATAACTGTGATTATATTCTGCTGCACTATGCCCATTTAGCCTACATTTTAATTCTCATTGACCTCACTGTGATTTGTGATTTGCGCCATTCACCCTGTTTTGCATCCTACCAGCCCGTCCAACTCATAGACCTATCACCCCTGAGCCCCAGATGGCACCACATACTGATCGGTATTGGACTCGACCGTGCCTCCCTGTGCTATACTCGACTGTGCCCAACCAGCTTGAAACTGCCCAGTCACCCATATCTACCTTAGGAGGACCCACGCCAAACTATTCAGGATCTCTCTTCTAGCCTGGCCCCTGGAGGCCTACTCTAACGTAGACACCTACCCTCCTCACGGCAGCTTTTCACAGAGTCACCCTCACCATGGCTTCAATCCTCCTGCTCCTCCAATCCATCACGCCCACCAACTTCCTCCCACCACTCCAAGCCAAAAACTGCCTTACTCCCACTATCAATTCTCACCAAAGTAACACTACCGCAAACCTATTTAGCCCCCTGGAATGGATCCATCGGTACGCAACCCCCCCACACCCCTGATCCCATGCCCTGTGAACATTAGGAACTGGAGACTAGGATCTCGCTTCACCACTCATATGCAGTCTTCTAGGTTGCCATCCCACTCTTCAAAATTCACCCCTAAATCCAGAGTGCGCGCTCTTGTCACTCCACCCCCAGTATCTTTAGAGAAACTCAATCAGCCCATCCCCACCACCACCCACACGAGAACACCCTCAGCCACTGATTCACCAAGCTCGCACAATCCAAGCACTGTAGCAATGCCACCCACCATCAAAGGGGCGTTGATCAATGCACGCTCTCTAGTTGCCCATGCTCCTAACATTGCAGACCTTATTTCTGAAAACAGCCTTGATTTCCTGGCCATCACAGAAACTTGGCTCCATCAGGCAGCAGGTCCTGCTCCCGCCCTAGCCTTCCCAGAGGGTTACACGATTATCAGAGATGACAGAAACTCAGGCAGCGGAGGAGGACTTGCCATTATAGCTAGAACCATTTTGGGCCTCAGAGATACTGCCCTCACTAGCCTACGTTCCGCAGAACTTCTCTCTGCTAAAATCCCACTACCAGCCACTGAAACCATCCTCCTACACCTAGTCTACTGATCCCCAGGCCCTGTCTCCTCCTTTGAGGAAGACATCACAGGCCTTTTATCCTCAAATACAAAACCAGGCTCCCACATCATATTCATTAACCTCGGGTTCCAGGACCCCAATGATGCTAATGTGCTAGCTCTCGAAATGCTCTTTCCCAACTGGATTTCAAACATTGAATCTCTGAGGCCACCCATGCCAAGGATCGCACACTAGATTGGCTATCTGACCTGAACTGCTCCATAAAAATTCTCCAGAACGAACCCATCTCCTGGACAGACCACCACTACATATCCTTTGCCATTCAGGGAATTGCACCTCCTAGTCCTACCATCACTCCCCCTTCACTATCCAGGAACATCCGTAACATAACACCACCCAATCTACACCCACTAATCAACAACATCTTGGACGATACCAACTACAAAAACCTAGATCCCACTGAATTGGTTGATCTTTATAATACAACTCTGGAGTCCGCCCTGAACAGCATCGCTCCAGTAAAACTAAAAAAAGCCAAAGCAGCCGCCCACCTCAATAACTGGTTCACACCAGAACTTAAAATATTGAGGAACCTAAAAAGAGCAGCAGAATCCACTTGGCGTAAAGCACCCACCACTCAAAACAAGGCACTATTCTCCATGGCAACACCACCTACAAATCTGCCATCCTCACCACCAAAAAAGAAATCTATAACAACAGAATCCTCAACGCCAAATCTAGGACTAAGGAGCTATTCAGCATCCTAAGGGAACTGGAATCCCCAGCTCAGCCCTCATCGGACTGTACAAAATATGCCGCCGGGTGTCCCAAAATTCAACAAGCCCTAGCAGACAAAATAGCATCTCTCCAAACTAAAATAGAAGCCAAAAAGAACTCTTTAAAATCATCTGCAAGGAGCTGGCCAACCCTGCTGCAGTCTCTACCCCTCATGTTGCCTCCCAGGCTCTTTGCAATGCCCTTGCCTCTCACTTCATTTCAAGAACCCAGGACATCCTGTCCACCCTCTCCACCCACACTCCTCCTCTTCCCTCTCCATCTGCACTTGCTGACCCTCCTTTAGCCACCGCCCACCATCCTTCTCATCCTTTCCTCTTTTCACCCCTGACGAGGTTGCTAGACAAGTCCGATCTATAAAAGCCTCTTTGTTAAGATGGATTTCTGAACTCTGTCCTGGAGGGGCAGAGGTTCAGAAGGCCGGCCTAGTTTCTTGGAACAGGGTAACCTCTGGACAAGCCAGACCAATCAGGGTAGCGATCGCGGCGGTCAAGACTAGGTCTCAAGAGGGGTGAGGGTGACTGAAAGCCTGCAATGAGCACACAAAGCAAGGACACTTACAAATTACTCCAAGCAGGTGTTATATTAAAAATATAGACACATGTATTACAAGGCCTTTGTAACATTGACCGTAGCGAGAAATCACAATAAAACTCAAGTAAACCAACACATACAAATCTAATACAATATATATACAAATACAAACGAGTCTAACGAGTTAGACGCACGAAATGTGTAGACCACCTAGATGGGGAGGAAAACAGGCAGTGCGAATAATAATTAGAGCCAGTCCGCCTTCAGAGGCACCTAACTAAAAGGAAGTCCAAGCCCTACGAAGAGTGGAGCCTTGTGCTCAAAAATACCTGCACACGCTGGTGCCAACGGGCAAAATGGGAGTCTCTACGAGGGAATCAGGCAGTTTAGTTCGATGAACAAATGAAGATGAACAGAGCTCCGCGACTCAAGCGCAGCCTCCGCTGTGGGCAGAAGCAGAGCGCGAGACGGAAAGGCGTGCGGTTAGGCACAGCGGGGAAAAGCTATGGGCTACTGCAGGAGGGCGACCAGTTCCTAGCGATGCTACTCACCGGTCCCCAATGCAGGCAGACCCAGGCTTCTCCGCGTCAGTTTCGGTGCTGGCAGGTTCAGATACGAGCAGGGGACATCTCGGCGTCGTGTAGATTCTGCAGCAGCAGAAGTTGAGTTGAGGACGTCCCAAACGCAGTGAACCCGCACAGTTTGTTACCACAGCAGGGCAACGGAGCGGCCGTGTGTATTTCAGCCCAATGTACACTACTCACTTCAGACCTGGGAATGCCAAGTGTACGAATTGTGTGAGAGTGACAAGGACTCGTAATACAACACAACCTGACGGCGGTTACAGAGCAAGACTCCTGGGTAGGCTGGTCAGTCTGCTTGATGGCCCAGAGACAATTCCGAAGGCTTACGTGCAGGAGATGGTGAAGATGCCGAGAATAGTTGTTCCCACTATTCCAAGGGTCGAAGTACCAGTACAGGCCTTCTCGTTCGATCAGAGGTACAAAGGGTTTCACCAAGCGACAGCAGTGCAGAGGAGCAGTCCTTCAGCGGGTCACCAGCGATTCCTTGGTTCAGCCTCGTAGTTGCAGGATACTTGGCTCCTGTATTCCTTTGTTCATGAGAACTCAGGAGATCGACATGGTAGTGGTGTTTCCAGCCCCCTCTTATCCAAGGTTCCCTTTGCGCCACAACGGAGGGGACCCAATGGGAGATCTGCTCACAAAACACTCCCACTATACGTGGACCTATCACGGACCACAGAGGTCCCAGGCATTCACACCACCCTAGACTCTCTGGCACCCAGGATGTGTATTGGGACCAGACATCCCAGCCCACATCCTGGAGGCACACACAAGGCCAGTAGAAGCCCGCGAAAGCATCTGTGTTTCGCGGGAAAGTACCTGCCCAAATAAGGAAGGCCCTGGGTCGGCTCGACCCGGGGAAGGTGAAGGGGGCAAGACGGTCAGCGGACAGGACAAAGAGCCTCGTGGTCTGGCCATTTTGGGAGCCAGGCCACTATTTTGGGCTAAGCGCGAGAAACACGCTTAAACGCCAAAAGGAGCTCAAAAACAAAAAGAAACGATCGCTGCCACCAGTCCCATCCGTGATTCACTTGCACCGTTCATTAACAATCCCAAGAGAGTATCTAGGGCCTGTAGAAGACTAGAGACCCAAGGCAGCCGTAATTTAGCTTACAGTGCCCTCTTGTGCCATGTTGCACGAAAGCTACAACATGATAAAAGAACTACGGAAAACAACGTTTCCCGGTACTGACTGTCTTAAGGGCATGTCAGTTTCCCCGTAAGAATGGAGCGAAAGCCCAGAGGAGTGCGGCAGAAGGCTGCACTTCTCTGGCAAAGTCTAGATCATGGTGAAAACAGTTTAGGGGTTGCCATATGAAAGGTAAATTACCCACAATTAAGAAATCTTTCCTAACACTCTTCAAAACAGGTTCATCCCTGTTCCTCTAAAAACCTTCTTGTCCAGCTAACTATCGCCCAATTTACATTACTCCCTTTCTTGGCAAACTCCTGGAAAAGTTGGCCATCTCTCAGCTTAACCTTCATTCCAATTCTGTTGGCTGTCTCCATGACCACCAGTGTGGCTTCAGAGTTGCCAGAAGCAGGGAAACTGCTCTCCTAAACATCCGTGAAAATCTGCTCACCAACCTTGACTCTAACATTCCCTCTGTCCTCATCCTCCTCGATCTCTCTTCTGCCTTCGACACGGTCAACCATACCATCCTGCTCAACCGTCTCCGTGAAAACTTGGGTATCACTGATCAGGCTCTGGCCTGGCTGACCTCTTTCCACTCAGATCGACCCTCCCAGGTCCAACTTGGGTCTTTCCTTTCATCTATCTTCCTCTCTACCTGTGGTGTTCCCCAAGGGTGTAACCTCTCGCCCTGGCTTTTCCACTAATACCTGGCAACTCTCGCCCACTGCATTGCCATTTTCTGCTCAAATTTCCAGTGCTACGCTGACGACACTCAACTCATTTTCAGGCTGCCCTCTGCCACCTCCTCTCCCTCTCTCACATCTGATTGTCTAACTGCCATTCAAGATTGGTGTGCCGCCAATTGATCTTTGTCTGAATGCCAGCAAGACGGAGATCTTCCTCATCGGCACACCTTCACCATCATTTCCCCTCACTCTCTGGCCGGCCTCCCTTGGCCCTCCTCCTACCCCCACCTGCGAGGCTAAGAACCTCGGGGTCATCTTTGACTCCACCCTTTCCTTCTCCGCCCACATCTCTGAGGTCTCTAAAAAGTCAAATTTCCGACTGCACCTTCTCAGAGGTACTCTGCCTTTCCTCTCCTTTCCCCAGAAGCTCATGGTATCTCAAGCTCTGGTTCTCTCTAGTTTGGACTATTGTAACAGCCTCTTTCTAAATCTACCTGCCTCTACTCTCCGCCCTCTACAACTAATCCAGAACAGGACTGCAAGACTTGTCCTTGGCCTCAAGCCCTGGGATCGTATCTCTCCAGCTCTGAAATCTCTTCACTGGCTCCCAGTGGATGCAAGGATTAAATTCAAAACCCTCTGCATTGTCCACAAGGCTTTCTGGGGCCTGTGTCCAGAATACCTTCAGCTATCCCTCCGCAAATACCTCCCCTCTCGAGCTCTTCGCTCCTCTATCTCCAACACACTCAGGGTCAGTCGTTTTTTCTAAGAAATGAGCTGGGGGTAGATCTCTGTCCTCGGCTGGGGCCTCCATCTGGAACAGCCTCCCTGCCACTCTAAAACTTGAGGAGAACCATCTCCGGTTCCAGAAGCACCTCAAGACCTTCCTCTTTTCTTCTGCCTTCGCTCCCCCTCTCCCCTGCTGATCTGTTCTCTCTTGGCACCGTGCACCTGGCCACCCTCTGTCTTTTGGGCCCAGGTACCTGCTCATCCTGTCACCCTCCCTCACTGCCTCCGGACCACCCCTTACACGGGGGTCTGTAGCTGTACCCATACAGCCCCGCCCTTTTTCTTCCTGCACTTATCGGACCTACCCTGTCTGCTGCCTTAAACCTAGCACTTGCAAATTGCTGGCTGCATTACCACTATTTGTTGCCTTTATTATTTATTTATTGTTATTTATCTGTTTCTCCTCTGCTTCGCACTTTCCACCTCTCCTCCCTTCCATGCACTTTTTCCCTCCCCCCTCTCCCATGCACTTGCGCGTTCTCAATGTCACTGGGCCTAGTAAGATCGCTGTTTTTTTCTCCCCTGTTCCGCTCCCTTGCCTTGTCACGCTCTGAAACACTTGTGTACGAGTGTGATAGAAATAAAATATAAATCAATCAATCAATCAATCAATAGCCTTGCAAACAGCTCACCCGATAAAATCTCTCCTACACCTGAACTCCCTCAGTGTCCGCCATTTTCATTCTCCCTGGTCAAAACCAGGGAAGTGGAAGACATCATCGAAGGCCTTAAGCCTTAAAGATGCCAAGGGGACACATGTCCAGCTCCTATTATCAAGGATTGGGCCAAGGAATTATCTCCTTTTATCGCTACAATTATAAACTCCTCTTTCAAGACCAATCTCATCCCCAAAACCTCAAGGAGGCCTGGTCATGCCTCTCCTAAAAAAGACCAAACTAGACCCGAACACACCAACAAACTATAGGCCAATTACTACCGTCCCCTTCCTCTTAAAAATTCTGGACAGAGATGCGTACCTGCAAATCCAGAAACACCTGGAGGACAACAACCTGCTTGGTCCACAGCAATCAGGTTTTCAGCCTAGGCATGGCTCTGAGACTGCCCTCCTGGATCTGAAAATACAGATGGATGAGACGAGAGAAAAAGGCAAACTGGCCCTTCTCCTCCTGTTAAACCTCTCTGCTGCATTTGACTTGGTTGATCAGATCCTCACTGAACACTTAACTTCTGCAGCAGCCTTTTCCACTAACACTTTCTCTTGGATTAAATCATTCTTATCTAACCGCACCACCAGTCTTCTCGCCCTCTGCAGCTGCAGCCCCAATCCCTATCCTCTGCCGGATACCCCAAGCAGCATGTATATACCACATCTTTACAAAGCTCCTCTTCGACCGCTTTGACAACATGGGTGGCATCTACACAAACTACGCAGATGACACTCAGGTTTACATCACACTGTCAGAACACTACGCTGATGATACCAAACTAATTAACAACATCTACTTGGAAATACAGGCATGTATGGTGGCACATAGCCTTTGCCTTAATGATGAAAAAACAGAGCCCCTGATTTTAGGCACCCAAGCTCGCCTCAACAAACTTGACCCACAGTATATGTCTTTCAACAATGATGGAAACACAATCAAAGTTGCAAAGGAGATAAAAACGTTAGGTGTCTACCTCGATTCTACCTTGTCACTAAAAAAACAAGTGAGCGCTATCGCCTCATCAACAGCTTACACAAACAAGCTAACCAATGCCTGTAAATCTTATTTATCCCCCACCAGCTACATGACATTAGCTAGAGCTCTAGCACTCTCCAAATTAGACTACTGCAACACGCTCTTCTCAGAAACCTCCAAAGTGAATCTCAACAGACTACAAGTCTTACAAAATAATTTCTTAAGATCCGCACTAAACATCACCAGATCCAGCCACATCTCCAGCCATAGACAAAAATCTAACTGGCTCCCAGTGCGTGACAGAATCTCACTCCGCACTCTGGCAATCACCCACAAATGTATCTCCAATGCCACACCTAAATACCTTTCAGACAAGTTCTCCCTACACCAAGATACCCAACCCACCAGATCGTCCCACACGCACCTCCTCACAGTTCCCAGATTCAACTTCAAAACTGCAGGCAGAGTCAGCTTCCCTGTACAAGCTGCCAACTTCTGGAACTCCCTACCCTCCACCATCAGACTGGAACCATCCTTCAATGCCTTCAAAACCAGCGTTAAAGTCTGGCTTACTGACAAGCCTAATAACTGGTGACTCCTAGTGATCCTGCATCACAGCCTCATTGTTCTGTTAGTATTCCTTTGATCTCATCCGAACTGTACTTATTTTAAAGGCTAGATCTCTATGTAACACAGGTCGACCCTTCTGTCATTGTTTTGTGTGTCCTCTTATGTAATTATGATTTTTGTATGTAACATGTCAAGTTCTCCAGCGCCCAGTTACCTCAGGGTTAGGTGTGTGATACAAATACTAAACAAATACAAAAATAAAACAAGCCATATATCAAAGTCCTCCATAGACCACCCTATGAGTTCATACCAAACAGTCATAATGTCAGTCCCCTAGAAGCCATCCTGGAGTCCATTCTAAACCAAGTCATAGTTATGTGCCCACCAGCGGCCACCCCATCAGTCCATACCAAACAAAGTCATATTTCATGTCCTCCAGAGGCCAGCCCATCAGTCCATACCAAACCAAGCCGCAACGCTATGTCCTTCAGAGGCCACATCTTCAGTCCATACCAAACCAAGTGATAGTTCCATGTCCTCCGGACTGCATCCCATTAGTCCATACCAAACCAAGTCATAGCTCCATGTCCTCCAGGTGCCACCGAATCAGTCCATACCAGACCAAGTCACAACGCCATGTCTTCCAGAGGCCATTGTGATGAACCTTTATTAAATGAAAACAGGGTTGGGAAATGCCTCACTGTCCCTATCCTAGGAGGTATTTCCCTACCTCAACCGAAACCGAAGGGCCTGTCGTGTGTCATGATGTCCAAAACCAAAATGTCCTGTGTTCGAAATCCTTTCCTAGCCCTCACACTCTAAAACGAACACTAAGGTACTAAAGGTAACGTATGTCTCTGACTTGCAAAGTGTGAAATGTTCAAATTCAACAAAAAAGCAAAAATTCAACAAAGTTACAAATGAACTCACAGTTACAGGGAATCACTCCCTTCCCCAGATTCCTCTCCACAAAACAAAAGTACAAAAGAATAACCAAGTATGTAGCTCAAGAGGATAACACCCCTCCTCTTGATGTCGCAACTTCTTCCAGGGTAAATGTCTCCCATCCCAAAGTCCTTTTCACATACAATGTAATGCAAACATCCTAAGGCATGAATCTTGCCGGGGTTCTCTGACTCACACAACACGACCTAGTATACTCCCCTGCCAGGTTCTTTCATTAGCACATTGATACAATTTTGGGTGCGGGTTCCAGAATCGCAAGCTACCCGGTGTACTCTCCTGCCCAGTTCTTTTTTTTCTTTGGATTGTTTTGCTCCCAAAACACCCGGTATACTCTCCTGCCCGGTTTGCTTTACTCATTCATCACAATTCAGAATCCTTAGGGCATGGGACGTCGTTGGGATTTGTTTGCTCACAAAACACCTGTCATACTCCCCTGTCAGGTGCTCATTATATAGTTATATATAGAATATTTTCTTTCACTTTTTTATCTGCCACAGGTTTTTACCCATGTGTTTCTTTTAACGATGCAATGGGTAAGCCGTAGTCCTCCCGGTCTCTTTCCTCAGCAGACCTCACACCAGCTGGGTAAGGAGACAAACTCTGCTTTTGTTGAGAGACAGATGAATACGTCATCTATAGCTACCGCTACTCTCCTGACCCTATATCGCACCCTGACCCTATATCGCACAATTGAGAAATGGTACTCACTAAGACAGCCATACCACCGATATCCCAGACAGGTACAGCCAAATAGAAATACAGTGTTCTAAACTAAAGATGGAGAGAATAAGCAAGTTTACAGTTGAACCAAACATATGCATGCATTAGACACGGGGCAAATATGCACTCACCATGAAGAACGAACACTAGGTCAAATATGGACTTATACACAAAGAATATCGATTACATCCATTTAGACATGAAGCATACTAACATAAGCAACATATAGAAACTGAATGTAACACACATTTTATATACCTATATAGTTTTCTAACATAGAAAAGTGACAGTACTGAGCAGCCATATTTTCCAAAATGGAAGCTGCAGCACTCATTGAATAAATGAGAGGCCTCACTGCTGAATCCACTGAATTACATATTCATTCAGAGCCAGACGAATAGCTATGCACACCAAGCCAATGTACTGAGAAAATAGGGAGGGTGCGGACAGCTCAGAAAGAACACGAGATAATATATCCCAAGGCACATGCCATATATTCTTAGATTAATTAAAAGAACAAACAATCTTTAAAGGCCATAGCAGAATGATTATAAGCTAAAGCCTTCATAGGGAACAGAACAAGCAAGTCCCTAGTGGTAGTGGAACCCGTAACACTCACATTAAAATTAGCTAAAATCCCGATAAATGCAGGGTGAAATCATTCAAAATGTGGTCTCATCACACGTAACCCAACTTGAAGAACAACGTCCATTCATTAGCAATAGACACAGCTAGGGCACCTACCCCACTCCTTGCACATATTCTCAGACAGGAGGTGCTACATAAGGTCAACTACAGAGGAATCACTCTGGTTCATGGCCTAGGAATACGGGATAATATATTTTTTACTTGAAAGGAAGACAGTCTGTGGACCCCTCTCGCCCTACTCCTGTTTTGGCTCAGGTTTTGATGACGTGTCAGTTATCCAAGGTTGGTCAGTAGAATGCCAACCAATCAGGACCCTCAGTGCTAGGCTGCCCAGTACTTGTTGTGCCAACCACTCATTTATTTTAGAGATTACATGTATTTACTATTATCAATTTAGAGGTGGTTCCAGGTGGAGCTATCCAATATGTGTAACCCAATAAAAGTTTTAACACATATGAAGTCTATATGTAGTCAATTCCCCTAACCTATCCACTCGTCCTGTATGTTTTTTAGTATATCATCATTAAGACATATTTTTGGTTTATAAGGTACGGGTTTGTATGAGAGCTTTGAAAGCTGCAGCGCTATTGCTAGTATGCCATTCCTGCTTTATTTTTAGATGTTAATAAATCTGGGTTTTGGCTTTCACTTTGACTATTTCCGTCATTGAGTCTGTGTTTTACTGGCTATACACCCACTGCCTTAATCCGGGGTTTTCCAGGCCATCAATACACTTCTTTTCCTGGCATGGTTTTAAATCATGTCGGGCCAATTGCAGTCCTCCAACCACTAGACTGTTGGCTTTGGTTCACATTAGGAATAATCCTCATTGCCACTTGCCTCTTTCTCAACCCTGTTCTTGTTCTGTTCTTTGCTCTCTGATATTGAGGAACGTGGTCAGAAAGAATGTCAGGTTGCTGAAGGGAATAATGGCAGCATGCCATTAGGGCATGACAGATTGAGGGAATATCCCTAAAAGGGAAAGGGAGATATCGTGGTTCGCCCAATGATGTCATGTCATCCCCCCCAAGGGCTGTCCTCCCCCATGTGATCCTCCCTCAAATATCCACCCCAGGGTCCGGATCAAGTAATGCCATCCACCGGCCACATGAGGAGAGGCTATGTCTGGGAAAGGAGTAATGACATCATCAGATTCATCACACCACCCCATCAGTTTATACCAAACCAAGCCATAGCTCCATGTCATCTGGGGGCCACGCCATCAGTCCATATCAAACCAAGCCATAGCGCCATGTCCTCTGTGGGCCACACCATCAGTCCATACCAAACCAAGTCATAGCACCATGTCCTCCGGAGGGCACCCCATCACTACATACCAAAGAGGTCACAGCTCCATGTCCTCCAGAAACCACCCCATCAGTCATACCAAACACAGTCATAGCTCCATGTCCTCCAGCGGCCAGCCTTTCAGTCCATACCAAAACCAAGTCATAAATCAATTTCCTCCAGAGGCTACCCCATCAGTCCATACCAAACCAAGTCACAGTTCCATGTCTTCAGTGGCCACCCCATCAGTCCATACCAAATCAAGTCACAACACCATGTCCCCCAGAGGCCAGCCCTTCAGTCCATACCAAACCAAGTCATAAATCAATTTCCTCCAGAGGCCACCCAATCAGTCCATGCCAAACCATGCCATAGCTCCATGTCTTCCAGTCTTTCAGCCCATACCAAACCAAGTCATAGCTACATGTCTTCCAGTGGCCACCCCATCAGTCTATAGCAAACCAAGTCACAATACCATGTCCCCCAGAGGCCACCCCATCAGTCCATACTAAAACAAGTCACAACACCATGTCCTGCAGATCCCACCTCATCACACCATACCAAACCATGTGATAGCTCCATGTCCTCTAGAGGCCATCCCATCAGTCAATACCAAACCAAGTCACAATGCCATATCCTTCAGAGGCCATTCCTTCAGTTCATATCAAGCCAACTCATAGCTCAATTTCCTCCAGAGGCCACCCCTTCAGTCCACACCAAACCAAGTCACAACGCCATGTCCTGCAGATGCCACTCCTTCAGTCCATACCAAACCAAGGCATATCTCCATGTCTTCCAGAGGCCACCCCATCCATTCATACCAAATAATGTCATAGCTCCATGTCCTCCAAAGGCCACTCAATCAGTCCATACCAAACCAAGGCATAGCTCCATGTCCAGACAGCCCATCAGCCAACACCAAACCAAGTCATACCTCAATGTCCTCCAGAGGCCACCACATAATTCTATACCAAACAAAGTCATCATGTCATGTCCTCCAAAGGCCATCCCATCAGTCCACACCAAACTAATGTAAAGCTCCATCTCCTCCAGAGGCCACCTCATCAACCCATACCAAACCAAGTCATACCTCGAAGTCCTCCAGAGGCCACCCCATCAGTCCATACCAAACCAAGTCAAAGTCCATGTCCTCCAGGGGCCACCCCATCAGTCCATAAAAAACCACGTCAGAGCACCATGTGCTCCAGAGGCAACCCCATCCATCCCCTTGGCCAGTCGTCTGGTCGCCAACAACTTCATCATGCCAAGAAGCTCACAGGTAAAGGCTATTTTTTCATTTGTTACTGGAGCTGGTGATATTAAATAGTGGGTTGATGTTCCACATATTTACCAATCTGCAATCCACTTAATGTATTTGTTGCTTCCATTTAAGCAAATACCCTGATGGCTCAGTGTTTGGACCAGCCTCGTGTTGACATCCCAGATGGCTGTCATCTTTTCCCTGCCTACATCCAACTTTTCTTGAGGTCATGAAGTACTGTTACACTGTGAGAAGTAAAGTCTCCAATCGTAGATTCGCAAATAACAAGCGAGTGAACTCAACCATCTTACACCAGGAGCCGAACATAGTTAAACAAATATATAGAAAAGATACAATAGGCTATACGCTCGGTGGTCAATAACAGGACAATCTGATGGCACAAATAGCACCTGAAAGAACAAATTTAAAATAAATATTATGAATATATGCCTACTGTTATCATGTATCACATTGCCACATAATCCAAAAAGAAGAGAAGATTCTCCATGTTTCCATTAGCTCTAACAATGACGACATCAAGATGTTGCTGTGAAAGGAAGGTGTGTGGGTACCGCTCCTTTCTTATTGTCTTTATAATATTTGTGATTTCAAACAGGTAATTTGCTGCTTTTGTGGGGTGCAGCCCACAAGTATGCGCCACCGTGCAGGGCACAATAATGAACATGAGATAAGGACCTAGGCTAAATAGCCATCGGTGTGGGCCGCACACCCTTATACCCACTAAGGGTTATTTTCAATCTTTTCAATGCTTGTCATGTAAACAAATATATAATGATGATAATGATAATAACTCTCTTCTCCCTCTGTTGCAGAACATTTATTTTAATCTCAAAACACACAATTAGTCAATTATACCTGTCTGGGCAATGCATTTCGGACTGAGTGTCCTTCGTCAGGGCCTAGTCTGATCAAGGAAATCATTAACACATGATTATACATTGGTAATCAAAGCATAATTAACAAAACAAAGCATAATTCATAGCAACACACGTGTGTATATATAAAGCATTTTGATAATGAGAAGGGTACCCACAAGACAAACACATCACATGCAGAGAGAGGGGCACGTGCAAAACATATCAAAAGGAAACTTTAGTCAGAAATTACAGTAGGTATAATCTTAAAAGAATTCTCATTCTGTAGCATGACAACTGCATCTCATTCTGGTCACTCTCTCCGACTTTGTAAAACATAATTCATGCAACTATCATATAGCACTATTATTAGCATTGCAGAGTGCTACTTTTTCATTCCCACAGCGTGATGGTCGAAAATAGAGCTCTCTGTGTGTATGCATAATTGTGAATACTGCTCAAAATGATGGTATATAAATATCTGATATTGGCCGTGTTTCACTGTGACTATATATCTACTATTCGGGTGAGGTGAATGTTAATGTGAGAGAAGCTACCTTGCTTGTGAATGCCAGTATAATATAAGAAGCTACTGTAGTGAAGCGGTGTTACTGTTGTGGGATCAGTAGTGTTACTGTAACAACACATTGCCGATAGTAATGGCAGAAGTGGATCACAAATTATATACCTGTATTTTATAGATTTGGCTTTCACTAAAATGAGCAAATTGCTATGCACTCATGGATAATGTGTGTCAGATATGAACGTTGCTAATAATTTGCTGTGGCTAAAGGTTGCATAGGTGATGTCCTAAACTGTCTCTCAAGATATCTTGTGGGCATTCTGTGTCTGTTTGCTAGAGTGTTGGGATTACCATCAGGTGTCGAGTAGTGTGTTTTGTATCTCTCGGTACAAGACATTATCATTTTTACTATCATCTGTTTGATGTGAATGATACAAATAGGGAACAACAGATAATCTATAAATGTTGCATTATTATTACGCTTGTGATTAGTCTCTCATTGGATGTGAGTCATACACATAATGGTATACATATACGCACAAATAAGCTGATGATGTAATAATAGTGAATGACAATGTGATGCTTGTCATTAGTCTCTCATTTGGAATGGTTCTCTGCTCTTAGACTTCATAAATCAACCATTGGTTACTCACTTAGTATAGCTGTCTGCTCGTGAGTTTCTTAGTAATCTATTTTGTGATTAAAATCTTGAAGTCACCGACAAAATGGTCAGAAGTAGCAGAATCATGAAAAGCAGTTTAAATCCCACTCCTCGTTCATTCCCCTCGGAACAAGAGTATCTAGCCGCTCTATCCAATAAGCTTCTCTCGGTTGCCTTTTCTTCTTTGTATCGTGTCTTTGATCCTGATTGTCAACAACTTTTAAAACTTGAAATTTGAGTTGTGCAATACTATGGTTCTTTTCGTTAAAATGTCTGGTGACAGATGTGTTGCTATTCTTATTCCTAATACAGGATTTGTGTTCATTAATGCGTATTCTAATTTTGCATCATGTCTCGCCAACGTAGTAAATGCCACATGGGCAGCGTATCCCATACACTGTGTTCCCTGTGTTACATACAGCAACATTTCATAGAGATAGTTTATCTCCTGTGTGTGGATGTGACACAACTCCGCCTTTGATTATGTTGTTGCAGTTCTCGCAGTTCAAACAGCCAAAAGTCCCTGGGTTCTTATTTCTTGCTGTTGATGGCTCATCATTCCTTGTGTTGACCAAAACGTCTCTTAAATTACTGGTTCTTTGATATGCAAACACAGGTTGGGTGGAGAATACATTTTTAGTCCTATTGTCATTGGTCAAGATTGGCCAATGCTTATTTATGCATCTCTTTACCTGTGTGCTTTGAGTTGATTATTTGGAAACGTAAATGATCGATGGTGTGTCAGGTTTCGGTTTGGTTATCAGAGTGCTCGTTCTTGATCTTGATGATACTGTTTCTGTAGCCTTTTTTAGATCCTCCTCCAGGTATCCTCATTCTTGTAATTCCTTGTGCAGTTTTTGTAATTCTTGTTCGTATTCCTCTGGGTCACTGATAATCTTTTTGAGATGTAACATTTCAGCATACGGTAGATTGCAAAGGGTATACTGGGGATGAAAGTTCATCCGGTGTAGCAAGTTGTTACGATCCGTAGGTTTAGTGTATGATGATGTTGTTTTCTGTTGGATGTTCGCTCTTACTTTGACATCAAGGTAGTGTATGTCAGGATCTCCTATTTCTGCTGTGAATTGTATGCGTTGATCTGTCCCATTAATGTACAGCAAAAAGTGTTCTAGCATTTCTCTTGTTCCATGACATATGCCAAAGATGTTGTCTATGTATCGTAGCCATGTTTTTAGTTGGTCTTTCCATTGTGGATCGTCCAAAATGTCAATGGTCTCAAATTTGTACCTAAAGGCATTTGCGTATGAGGGAACCAAGATAACACCCATTGCTGCCCTGATACTTGGAGGTAGTAATCTTTGTCATGTCTGAAGTAAGAATTTGTTGAAATAAATATTAACAATGACATGATAAACTCTTTGGCGGTCCCTACTTTGCCTTCTTGCCGGAGAAGCCACTCTACGGCCTCCTTGCATACAGCATATGTCTGTAATGAAGTGTCACCTGGAGGCACTCAGCTCCAACTGCATCAGTGCGGGACCTCTATAGCATCCAAACATTCTCTGCACTCACACCACATTCTACAGAGACATCACAGCTCATTCAACCAGGAAAGACAAGACACTACAGTTTCTTATTCCTCCAACTGCCTAGGCAGTTCATATTTTCCTCAATGTTCCCTATTTATTAAATGCAAGGAGGAATGAAAGGGTTCATAGGAGATGTGTGCCGTGTTCCTCTGCCCGCTTGAACCCAACCTGATATATATGATCCACAAATACGTTTTACTGTGGTTTTGCTGCACAAGTCAAGACACCTTTGAAAAAAAGCTTAGCACAATGAGCATTATATCTGAGTGCTCTTATGCAATGGTTCAGAGAGCCATCAGCTTTGTATTAGAGCACTCAGATATACTTTCAAGGGTTTCCCGTGCTTTCAACGATGCTTTAAAGTAATTTACTTTGAAATTAAGATTTCGAAATTACTTTAAATATATATGTAGTTGTAGGTTAAGCAGTAAACAGGTGGTGGTGAGTGGTTTGGGGTAGGAGTAGCAGTGAGGAAGAAGTGGGGAAAGGGGTAACCCCCAACAAATAAAAAAAACAATCAAATTAAAATGTTGAAGTAATCACTTTGAAGTAAATACTTCGATGTATTTTTTCTCATTGAAATTACATGAAACCCTTTGAAGTAATCTGGTTTATGGTGGCAGCACGCTGCTATCTGCTGACATTTCTGAATATTTTATTTTATGGATTTTCTAAGCTAACATATGAACAATGATGTATGTTATTGTAACGGTTTATTGAGAGGCCACCCTCAACATGGGGAGTTCCGGCCATGCCCAATGAAGGTGTCACACACAAATTGTTTAATGGATTCTTTGTTCAACCCTAGTTCAGATTCATATCACGTCCCTTGGATTCTTGCCCCTGTGCCACCAATAAGCCAAGAACCAGGCCGGTGTACAGAAAATATGTATATTTATTTGAATTACGGGACATGGAGATCACACTAAACTACACATGCCACCTTCTTTGTGGCTCACAATTAAACTTTTTTTTACACAAATAAATCACACAAGTTGATTGGGAAAACACAAATCACAATCCTTTACTTACAGATTTAAATTCAAGGAATAATCAGCAATGGTCAACTTACAAAATGAATTTACGTATGCAGTGCTGTGCAATTTCAATTTTCCTGCGTGCATAAAAAGGCTAGCAGTTTGGTTTACAATGCTGGATACATGAGGTCTCACTTTATCAAGCACTTCTCCCCCAGCCCCAAATATCCAAGCATCATTCACATGCAGCCCCCTTCTATTCAAAGACCAGGTCTAGGGAATGGGGACAGTTTAGAAGTTTGCTTTTCAGACCCTCCCTCACTTAAAGGCCTGTTTTGGGGAAGCTGTATGGTAAAATGGGGATAATTTAGGAATTTGGGATTTTCAGCCCGCCCTCCACTTAAAGGCCTATGTTGGGGAAGCTGTTGTTTTAGGGATTTTTATTTTTAGAGACAAGGACAACCCTCTTCCTAAAAAAAGTTGGGGTTAACAGGAAACATAGGATTAGTCAATTACATTACAAGCTATAGTTTTCAGCGTACACTGGGAATGCGCATTGTTAATTTTGAATGTTAACAAAGGTCACCATTGGGTGTTTTGCTAAATGGGAATTAATTCAATTTATATTTAGTCAAATAGGCTTAGGATCTACACAGTTTGCACCCTAACCCCCACCAACTAATGGGAAAGAGCCCACAAATAAAAGGGAAGGAGTCAAATAGATCCCCCGCAGGCTTTTTGTTGGACAATTTACTTACTTTTGGAAATGTCTGGGTCTGGCACTCTGGGACTGAGCAGCTTTGCTTGTAGGGAGAAATCGGGATTCTAGCCAGCACTTTTTTTATTTTTATTTTTTTAATTTTATTGTTTTTTCAAAGCTTTAAAATAGATACAACATACAGACAAACAGCAAGACTAACCATTTCTGGACTTTGTCCTTGTGAATCATCATGTGTCATTTGTTTCTGAGTCTTTACATTTTACAGTCATATTCCCTCTACTGTTATCAACCTGAAATGATTTTCAATTGTCTCTAGCAGCCGTGTTTATGGAAGTACCAGTTTTAGGTCTGTTCCCTGAAACATCAACTCCGACCATTCGTCTGCACATAGGGAGGGGTGATTTAGGCTCCAGGTTTCCAAGTGGATTGTTCTTTCTGATCTTAACTTAGTACAGAATAGTACTAAATGTTTGAGAGCTTCATTGGCTTGCAAGCAAAGTCTACACTCAGGATTTAAGTGTTCGTTGCCTCTCCATGAACGAAGACGCTCGACGGTTTTGAACATGTTTAACCGAAATAGTATAAACAGTCTTCGTGCTTGCGGATCAGGGAACAGCGTAATGTAGCGTTGTTGGCTGCTAAAGGCACGTGTTTCGAGCTGCACATCGCTCATTGATTTTGCGGCAGCTTTCTCCGTACAGGTTTGCTCCCAATCGGCACGCCAAATTTTGAGTTTGGCTGCATTGGGATTTTCGTGGAGCATGTCTGACTTAATATCATATTCCTCTAATATTGCTTCACATCT
This sequence comes from Ambystoma mexicanum, assembly GCF_040938575.1. Taxonomy (NCBI): domain Eukaryota; kingdom Metazoa; phylum Chordata; class Amphibia; order Caudata; family Ambystomatidae; genus Ambystoma; species Ambystoma mexicanum. Next base: position 1,417,328,846 of record NC_090922.1, on the reverse strand, counting down.
GTTAATCCACATAGCCACGATGCTGGAGTTGGCAAATGAGGCATCGTAAAAAATGTCAAATTGTGAAATTTGAGCACATGAACATGTTTTGCGATATAGGCTTAATAAGCTCCAGCGGATCCTGGCGTGAATCGATATGATTGATAGCTCGAACCTTATACATGACGTCGTCAGACCCTTGGGAAGGGCTAGTACTTTAGACCAAAAGCAGTTCTCTAAGGATGCCCAAGCCTCATAGGAACAGCCAAGGGCATTTTCTGCCCCGTATATCAGGACAGGAATTACCTTTTGTTGGTAGAAGGACAACAAAGGTTTTAACGAGAATTTCCTGAATTTCTTTTGCATGTTCATTGCCTGGCTTGCAAGTTGTTTACATTTTCTTTTTGTTTCAGCGAGCCAAGGACCGTCGTTTATGGGCGAGCTTATCTCATGCCAAGATATTTTACATTCCGAGATATTTGAAGTGTTTCTTGGCCTAATGTTCATATCGTGTTTTTTCCATTCGACACACGCCCGCTATTCAAGTTTCTTAAGACCAGGATTTCGCATTTTTTGGTATTGATCGATAGGTGATTGGATGTAACATACTGTTGAACTGCATTTAGTTTTCTTTGCAACCCAATGGGCGTTAAATCCAACACGATGAAGGCATCAGCTAGAGGAGCAAACTTAGGTGGGAGTTGGCTACTTTCGGTGGAAATGACTTTACTGCGTCTTTTGATTCACCTATGTCTGATATAAAGAGGCTGAATATTGCAGCGGCTAAAGGGCATCCTCTGTTACACCTTTAAAGGTGTCAATCGATGCAGATAAAAGCCCTGTTTGATCCAAGCGAATTTTAATTGAGGTCTTGGTATGGAGTTCTCTAATCGTGGCTATTAAGTCCGGCGGGCACCCCCAGTTTTGCAATTTTGCCCACAAAATCGACCTGTCAATGGTGTCGAACGTGTACGAGAAGTCGATAAATGCTAGATAAACCTTTGTGTTCGATTTTATCGCCTGCATTTTGATGATGTTTAACAATAATAAGTTTCGCGAGCATCCCGCCTGTTTTACAAACCCAGACTGTCGTTTGTCCACGTGATTCGATTTTACAGCCCAGGCTACCAGTTTTTGTTGTAGCATTGTGGCGTAGATTTTGCCTAGTACATCCAACAATGCAACTGGTCGATAGTTTTTGGGGTTTGTTCTATTTCCCTTTTTGAATACAGTTACGATGATCGCGGACTTCCAGGATTTTGGGGTCTGACAGGTTATGTTTATCCTCTTGAATAACGTCACACAAATGTCACCCCATAGCTCTGGGTGCAATTTGATGGTGAAATTTGTAAGACCATCCAGGCCAGGGGCTCGCAAGCTTTTTGCTTTCCTGTTTATGGCCACTATATCGTCTTTGGGGAAAGTCAGAGCCCAGGGTTTAGAGGGTTCATCAACTGGGCCACCCAGTGACTCGTTTATTTTGTATAAGGCTTCAAAATGGGTTATCCAATCGGTTTCCGACAACATACGAGCTTGTATTGCTCTTTGGGGAGCTTGCATGTTGTTGATGAGACTCCAGAAGTCCTTCGTATTTTTGTTTTTTAGAACCGTTATCATTTGTTCCACGTCGTTTTGAATCATAACGTATTTATGTGATTTTAACCAATTTTTGTATCTTTGCTTTGCTGCCTTTATTTCTTGTTTGCGTGCATGGACAGCTAGGACCTGGGTTCGTCTAATTTCGCTACGCATCTGGCGCTTGTGTTTTAGGAGGTCCAAGTCGAAGCAGTGTGAACGTGCAAAGACCATATGTTTGAGCCCCACTTTCTTGGTTTTGAATTGCGTCAGTAGTTGGTCATATTCAAGATTCAAGCTAACATGGCAATACTGGTTTGTCAGTTGTACCAGTTCGTGTGTTTCTAGTCTCAGACGCACTCCGTTGGATTCAACCTGGATTTTATGAGACCACGTTGCAGTTGGTACCTTCAGTATAGATGAAAATTCTGTTACCAACATGTCGTGCTCACTGTCGGTTTTTTTGATGACTTTCAGGGTTCTTATTCGTGGATGTAAGGCTGTTGACACAAACATGTAATCGATTGTCGAAGCCAAACCAGCCCGATGCCAGGTGGAAGCTGGTGGCATGTCGTCACAGGTGTTTCCATTTAGCATTTGTAGATTACGTGTAAACATCTCATCTGACCTTGATTGTGCCAGCCTTTTTTTCCCATTTCTGATGGATTAAAAATGTCAATGTTTAAGTCGCCACAGATGATTATAGTTGCCCATCCAGAGGCTTCGAGCAGGTGGTCAAGTATTTCCACTATCTGGTCTATATAATCCTGTTTCCCGGCTCTTTTATGGTTCCAATACATGTTTAGTATAATGATCAGATCAGAGCACATCACTAGGTTGGATGAATGGTGAGTGGTTGATTGAGTTGGATATCCTCCAGTCTCAGGATCTTCTTACCATGGTTACTAGGCCTGCCATCGGACGTCGTTTTAGAGGTTTTATCACAGGATTTAAAGCCATGGAACGTCGCATAGCCATTTTTCTTGTAAACATGCAATATGAAGGGAGTCGAACCAGTTCGACTTAAACAAGTGTGAGAATCCATGTGTGTTCCAGGAGGCTAATCTACACACTTGTTGCGTTGCATCATCTTGGCGTTATTGCTGGGTTTTGTTATTCAATGACGCGGCCAGCCATTGCCACTCGTTTTTCTCCCTGGTTGCTCTCGTGGTTTTGTCACTGGGCTCATTGGGGAAGTCTGGACGTACATTCCCTAGTATTGTAATACTTATTTGATCTTTTTGGAGCATCTCTTCAGTGGCTTGGTCAGCCATTTCCTGTACGAGACGCTTCGATGGTTGATGTTTTTTTATCGGCCGTATGATCAATTTTTAAAGGATGTGCGGGGCTCATTTTTAAGTCCAGCCCTGAGTTGTTGTCGCAATAACACGTGACCCCACTGATGAGGGTTTTTGACGACACGTCTCGTCGTCCCCAGATGATGATTGCTGGTGTGCTTCGATGAATTTGTAAACCTCGAAGCTCAAGGAAAACAAGGCTACATTAGCGTCCAATATGGTTGAGGCAATTAAAGATGAGGAAACGTGGAGAACCACCCTATCGTTCCGATTTTCATCAAGGAACTCCCCGATCCTCAGTTCATTAGAGCTTATGGTACGTAGGGTCGGCACAAGATGGAGTAACCTAATTGTGTTGCCTCGATTTAAAATCAGGTTTTCTGTGGACTCCAGCCTCTCGATTATATGTTTGTGAACGGGGGTCGTCGTGTTGGCACTTTTTGACGTTGTTACATTGGAGATTTGAGGTCGAGTGTGAGGGGCGTTTCCGTTTAACGTTGTTCGTTTACGACCGCCTGTCTCGCAACTGACTGGGGTAACAGGTCGCTCATCTTGATTCTTGGGGGTCACAGGCTTGATAGGATCACGTAACTCCAGCCATGTACTCTGAAGGCAGCCAGGTCGTGAGCTTGCAGTATTCCGCACCCTCTTTTCATGTAAGGTCATAAAGGCAAGACTAGGTGGAGAGGTTGGTTGTAATTGAGACTTGCCCTTTTCGACAATGATGTGACAAGTTCTTCAAGTTTTGGTGGTTTTCTGTCGAGTAGGTTGCAAGTCCACCTTTTGAATAATAGGCGCTTTAAGGTTCTCTATAGTCGCTTTATTTTCTGGAATCACGTTGCTGGACCCCTTTGTTGTGACATCCGGGATGATTTGAGTGACCTTAGTTTTGGACCCCATAATTGGATCAGATTCTTCTTCTAAGTCTACATATTCAGCATATTCATATGTTGATAGATTTAGAAGCTCAATAGGTATGTCGTGTGCTGGACTTAACGAGTCCACTACTCGTTGGCTTGAAAGTATTTCGTTTGAGTGTGGTACTTGGTGATTTTTGTTGTTTGTTAATGAAGAAGCCATTATACACTTATTGATGTTGCTGGCCACATTCTGGACCACATTTATGTTCCGCAGGAACTTCCGTTCCCCCTGTAATGAGTTATTTTTCCTACCTTTTTGATTTTTAGACTTTTTCAATCGTTTAGAGATTTGTTGGATTTGAGATTTTGGTATCGGTAAGTTCGTCGAGTTTTGGGGCACCCCATTGAAGATTGGGTAGACGTTTGGTGGCTCAGCTGTGGGGCAGGGATGCTGATGGCAGCTTCTGAACACAACTCTACCTGCGAGGACATTGCTGCCTGAGAGTCAAGATGCGCTTGATTCGCGCTACTCCGAGCCTGCTCGAATGCGGTATGAAACGAGATGTCAGCAATGTTATCGATGGGTGATGTCACTGGGGCTGTCAAGCCTTCCTTTCCCAAAGGTGACGTATTCCCAGTTGCTGGTATCAGGACAGCCATGCTCCCTCCTCCCAGGGAAGATGGCGTCACAAGTTCTTTTAAGAGGAGTCCACTCTGGCTTGTCAAGTTTAACTGATCAGATGCCTGGGGAACAGGGCCTCTTTGAAGCTCCTGATGGTGTGGGTTAGTCGAGTTTCTGCCTCGTTCATCCTGAGGATTGTTACACCGATTAGGTAGGATGCTGTCTACCACAAGGGCTTCAGGTTGACGTACGTTGTTTGGACTAGTTCCATTATATTTAAATAAAGCAAGTGCCTTTCTCACGACTTCGGCCAAAAGCTTTTTATCGATAGTGTCATTTTTCCTTTGATCATTTAATAGTTGAAGGACACGTCTAGCCTTTTGATTCCTTCATGTTGTTCATTGTATGAGTGCTTGCATACTTGTTCTAGACAGATCAGTTTAGAGTGCATTGAAGCCACCGCTGTCATCAAATGCGTAGTTGCTTCATGTATGCTTTCATATAAATTCCTGAAGGGTGCTAAGGAAATTGCTGTTGATGAGATTAGTAAAGCTTGCAGTTCTGGTGGTAGTGTGGTTATGCTCCTGACAAGGGGAGTGCACGAGAGTTTGGTGGAATCAAGCTTTCCTTGTGTGATCCTCTCTACCATGTCGGATTTTCGGGAGCGGGCGTTGCATCGATGAATAGTCTTGAGTGTCTTCGAAGAGTGATTCGTTGTCACAAGGCGACTGTGACTTCTCATTTGGCGAGTCAATGGCATCAGTGTCTTTCCGTTGTTCAGTTGTCAACCTTTTTGGGGAGGTCAGCATAGTGTTGGATAGGTCATGCAAAAGAGCTCCATTAGAAGTGTAGTCAGTTGTTTTTGTTCGTTTATAGCACACTTTGTGCCATATATCCTTGTTTGCTCCGGTTAGTTGTGAGTTTTGTCTTTTTGATGGTTGTTTATCTATACTTGCCAGTGGTAACATGAGCTCTCTATCATACTGTGATTTGCCCCATTGTAAAACTAGCCCTACTGCATATCGGATTAGGATATCTTGAACTGCATACTGTGATTTGCCCCATTGTTGAACTAGCCCTACTGCATATCTGATTAGGATACTTTGAACTGCATACTGCGTTTGGGGGGTGCTGTTGAGCAGCCCAACTGCAGTGCTCCGTGAAGCATCGACCCAAATCCGGCCACATCAGCGGATCACGCTACATCCATCGCCCGACATTAAACTAGGCTACTGTCTACCCCACGCTGCATGCCGTGTTTCAATCCCGGCTGGAATCGGGCTCTGGGAGACCCGCTGCACCTCATCTAAGTTTGTGGCCCGCTCATGCGGGCGGTCCCCTTGCGCGACCGGAAGCCTGGCTGTGGACCATTTCCGCGGGAGCTTGTGCCCCTCCTCATCGCTGGGCTTGGATTGTGCCTGCCTGCCCGCCTGCCTTTGATGCACGGACGCCTGGTCTCTGCGAGTGGCGGAGGACGTGTCTCCCCCTCCCCCGAGTGCCACAGCGCCTCCACCATCTGGCCGCGCTGCACCGGGGATTTGGGCTCCATCTGTCTGACACCTGAGACCGCCCCCCCTCTCAGATCTACGGCGCTGCGGCCTGGCCAGGCCGTACCACCTGTGGGGCAGCCTGCGACTTCTCATGGAAATCCCACCGAACCCTGCGGGCCGGAGCCGCACTGGGGCCTCGGGTGCTGGATACATATGCCCACAGGATTTGGCGGCATACCCCGCGGGATGAGGCCCGTGCTCGCGGGGAGCAGGTGAGGTGTTGGGGGGAGTGAGGCTGATTTCTTCTACATACAACACTCAAGTGGGTGCCTCCCCCCGTGGGCACCCCCCCTGCTTGGCCTGAGCTTCGACACCCGGCATATCTGATACCTGGGCCCCAACAACAACTCCGGCTTGACTTTGTTTGCAGGGTGGTGGCCCCCCACCAAGACTTTTCACACCTCATCAGGACTGCCTGATCACACGTACCACCTTGGCCACTGCCCATTCATCCGGTGGGTACCATCCTGCCCCCCCTGCCTACGGCCTGCTGTATGCCGACCCGAGGATTGCTTGACTACCAGGGTTTGATAGTGGCGGTGGGGCTGCGGATGTCATTCACGCTCTAATTTGCCCGCAAAGGGGTCCACAACAACATAATATCTCCAACACCACAGTGCTGATCCGACAGGCGCCTCACATCTTCTATTGTGCCCACCATCACTCTGGCCACTTGATAACGCGACCCTTTTTTGCTCTGACATCCTCAATGCTGAGGGCTACATGGTCAACCGACCCCATTGAATCCCCAATGCAACCGACCCCATCGAATCCCCATTGCAACTTCACCATCAAGTGACCCTGAATGCAACTGCTGGGCTGCCACCTACTTCTGGTTTCTTCATTGGGCACTAAACTTGGTGCTACACTTGTGTGCTCTACGCTGCCCCAGGGCCTGAGCTGCTTGGGCCCCCCAAACCACACTTGCAATGTCTAACAGATCAAGAGGGGCCAATAAGGTGGGTGCCATGGACAAATTTGCGAAAGCCACCCCGCAATCGGACTCTGAACCCGTGACATCCGCCCAGCAGGACCCTGAACCCGAACCTCCCTCCAGTGCACTGACCCCGACCTTACCGCAGTGATGGAATCTATGGCCAAGAATTTTGCTTCTTTTCACGAGAAACTGGACGATATCAACGCCAATGATGCATCTCTAAAGTCACGGGTTGATCAGGCGTGGACCAGAATCACTGAGGCCGAAAATCGAATTGGGGCAAATGAGGACGGACTACACACATTGCAAGACACAGTGGCTACTCTGACCCGGGATATGAAAACGGTGAAGGCGAAGTGTGATGATCTCGAGTCCCGCTCGCGCAGGAACAACCTTCGCATTGTTGGGGTCCCTGAAAACGCCCTCAAAGGGCACATGGAATTGGCTGTCGAGAACCTACTTAAAGACCTACTGGGCGATCCCATTCTGTCCCCATTCTTCACGGTCGAACGAGCTCACCGGGCCCTACACCGCGCCCTAAACCGGGAGACTTCCCCAGGCCTATCATCGCCAGGATCCTCAATTACAGAGATAGGTACCTTATCCTTCGCCTGTCCCGTGAGAAAGGGGACCTCCGCCTTGACTCACATACCATCCGTATATTCCCGACTTCTCTGTTGTGGTACAACAGGAGAGGTATCAGTTCTTAGGAGTTAAGAAATTGCTACGAGAGCACAACATCCCCTATGCAATCCTTTTCCCGGCCCGGCTCAAGATTACCTTCAAGGAAAAACTGTACTTTTTCATCATCGTGGAGGAAGCTGTGAAATGTATAGAGTCTCAGATACCACTCCACAATGCGGTCGATGACTGAGCCCCAGTTACCCAGAAATTATGTAGCCTAGTCATTATTGCTTATTCTCCAATGTGCTGATGGTAACAACATTTTACTGACTTAACTACACATACACATTTGTCGCTCGAAACAACCACACCTGGCAAGTGCCCCACTTGAGGCCATCAGCGATCTCTCGCCAGTCCCTGCTTATCTGCTCTCACTCACCCACATTTGATCTTGTGCTTACCAAATTGATCCCATAACCCTGGATATTCACCATCCATGATGTGGGCGTTCTGCTTTCTGACCAAACCTGCTGGTGTGGGATAATGTGATTACTATGCGTTCTATTGTTTCATGTACCGCTTGATACTTTCTTTTATCCGCGTTTGCTCAAGGTCCACCACACAGCAACAGCGCACCCCACTGCGATTGCAATGTTTATTTTTGTTAAATTATTGTTGGGTATTGGCCCCGGTTGGGCCACTAGCGAGTGGGACCCACATTGGGACTCCATCGCTGACCCCTGTTTCATGGGGAATTTTGGTTCTGTAGGGAGGGGGGGAGGTCGGATACACTACCTACCAGGAAGGGGTGGTGCGGGTGGGGGGTGGACCTGGGTTGAGAAATGTTATTGGAAATGGCGGAGGCAGATTAGCAGACCACACACCATCGGGGCGCACGCAGGGGGACAGATCCCGCTGCGAACATGTTCTATGGCAACAGTGTTGGGATGTACCCTAGACCGCTAGAATGCCTACTATAGTAATTTCCTGGAACATTCGGGGCTTGAGTAATTATACGAAGGCCCGTAAAATCATGGCCCAAGCTAACAGACATGAATGCAAAATATTATTCCTGCAGAAAACACACTCTACGGGCCCTCTTACTAAGTGTATAGCACCATCCTGGGGCCCCAACAGGTATTCCACTTCATACTCCACGTGGGCCAGGGGGCTCCTGACAATGATTCACAAGTCACTCAAGTTTGTACTACACAGCAGCTATGTTGACCCGGAGGGCAGATATATCATACTGCACTGCGCAATAGCTAATAGGGAGTATCTCCTGGTGAACACTTACGGTCCCAATGTAGACTCGCCCGACTTTATAGATCTGGTGGCATCCATACTACTGGGCTATGTGGGGGTACAGATTATCTGGGGAGGGGCTATGAATTTCATATTAGACACTGCTTTGGACAGAACTGGCACAGCTCCTAGACCACTGTCTGGTGCGTCACGTAGACTGCTAGCTCATAGCACAACGCTCGACATTCGAGATGCATGGAGGACATTGCACCCACAAACACGAGAATACACTTACTACTCCTCAGATCACGATAGTTCCTCCAGAATAGACATGTTCCTACTGTCAAGCGGAATGCTGGGTAGAGTGGTGGACACACAAATACTTGCTCGCTCCCTGTCGGACCATGCCCCAATCTTGCTATCCCTGGATCTGGGAGCCCCTGCACCTACCATCAACACATGGCGATTTAAGTCAGCCGCCTTGCAGGATATCGTATTCAAGGCAGACATTCTTGCTGACATCCAGTCCTACTTTGAACATAACACACCCCAATCCATCACCATGGGAGTCCGATGGGATGCCTTCAAGGCCTTTATCAGGGGAATGGCCATTTCCAGGGAGGCAGGAGTCCTCAAAACTATAAGAGCGGCCCTTGGCCGTGCCGAAGTTAAACTGAACGAACTAGAGCGGGCGCACCCGACATCAGTTGACCCTGCTGTCCTTTCTCAGATTAGCGAAGAACTCCAATTATTTAATGAACATGCCACAAGGGAAGTCCAATACTTTAGCCGTCCACAAGCCGCCTGGAAATATGGGGAGGGTGATAGACTCGGAAAAACACTGGCTGCTTTGACAAGGGGAGAGTGGGGCCAAACTCAAGGATAGCCGGGGTACAGTACTATGGTCTGACCAGCAGATATTAGACGTCTTCACAGACTTCTACACGGAAGTATACTCCCAACCCCCCGAACACAGTGAATCCCATATGAGAGACCTCCGTGAGCAAATTCCCATGACCTGTGTCTCCCCCGCAACCAGAGACCAACTGGACTCCCCAATCCTACTAGACGAAATTGTCAAGGCCATATCCAGTCTCCCTAAGGGCAAGGCGCCGGGCCCCGACTGGTTTACGGCAGAATTTTATCAATAGCTCGTTGCTGTACTGGCCCCTAAACTACTTGAAGTATGGGACGAGTCACTCCGGCTAAAAACCCTCCCTCAACACTACGCGAGACCGTCATTACGGTAATACTCAAACCCAGCAAACCCAGCGATGAGTGTGGGTCATACAGACCCCTCTCGCTAATGAATCTAGACACCAACATTTTCATTAAAGTAATCGCTAACCGCTTCCTCCCAGTCATGACATATATGGTACATGATGATCAATCAGGCTTCATAACTGGGAGATCCACATCCCATAATATCAGAAGGCTATTTAATGTCATGTCGCGGATTGACCAAGGCACTAATGCAGTGGCGGTCACACTTGACGCCCAGAAGGCGTTCCATTTGGTGTCCTGGAAGTACATGTGGTTGGTACTGGAAACTATGGGCCTAAAATGATCGGATATATTAAATTACTATACACCTCTCCAGTAGCCAGAGTTCGAGTCAACTCCCGGACGTCTCGCCTGATCCCACTCTTCAGAGGCACCCGACAGGGCTGCCCATTCTCCCCGATCCTTTTCACCTTAGCTATAGAACCAATGGCGTATCACGTCAGGGCACGCCACTCACGCAAAGGGATATGGCTGAGAGATGCTCCTGAAATCATTTCACTCTATGCGGATGATGTATTATTGTTCATTAGAGAGCCCGCTACTCACCTTGATCCAATACTAGGCGACATCACGCGCATAGGCACACACTCCGGATTCACTATAAATTACACTAAATCTGAGCTCTTTCCCCTCACCATTTCCACTCCACAACCCGCCACTGAGTACCCGCTTCGATGGTCTCCTGAGGGGATTAAGTACTTGGGGGTCCAGGTGTTCCTGACCAAAAATACAACTACCTAGCCGCGGCACAACAAGCTGAAGCCAAAATGGTGCGATGGCTCTCCCTTCCATTATCATTGGCTGGGAGACTCTCACTTATTAATATGATACTATTCCCCAAACCGTTGTACATATTCTGTAATGTGCCCATTTGGCCGGGAAAGAAATACTTTACAAGACTGCACAAGATGTGCGCACAGTTCTTAAGGCACTCCGGCGCGGTGCGCAAATAATTGTCTGACATGACACCCCCCTACGACACCGCCCCTGACTTCATGCAGTACTGGATCGTGGCACAGGCACAATTCACTACTTATTGGTACCCTGGGCCCCCTCCTCACCCCATGTTAAGTTGGAAATTCTGGCGGCTACGGGCATCAACGTAATGTCACTCATACTGCACCGGCAATACGAACCGGACTCTCCCGTTGACCTGGTTCAAACCACTGTTCATGCTTGGGGTTGAATATTTAAGTCTTGTGCCGAACACCATCCCTACGATAAGTGGCTCCCCGCCTGGCGATTCCCCTGGTTGGAACCCACACACAACACGGCCCTGGCGCGTCATTGGGAAACCCTATGGTACCTCGCTCTAACAGATTTTTACCCGGATGGGCAGTTTAGAAAACCTCAGACATGGAGACCAGGCCACTCAGGTTCAGCACTGGAACTCTTGCAATACTATAGACTCCGTGCCGCCTTCCGAAGCGCCTGGCCTGGCTTCCCCAATGACCTCCCGCATTCCCCCAGAATTGCCTATATTGCCAACTCGGGCGGCGCCCGTGGGGTGGTCTCTTCACTATGCAAGATTTTACTACTGGGTACCCCGCCCCACCTCCAGGGCCCGGGATGACTGGGCGACTGAACTAGAGCTGGAGCTCACAGACCACCTATGGGGGAAGATGTGTTCACACACCAGCAGAGTTTCCCTCAACTTCCGTTACTGCACCATACAATACAAATTACTAAACAGGCTGTACTATACCCCATACAGGATCTCCAGGTTTGCTCGAACCAACCCACAACCATGCCCTCGCTGTGGTGCAGAAGACACTCATCATTTACACATGTTCTGGGTGTGCCCGAAGCTAGCAGAATTCTGGGGCAAGATCCTGGAGACACTGGGCCTCATTACGAGGTAGGAGGTAGCCATGGTGCTATTAGCACCATGGCTACCCCTTACCACATTCCGGGTCCGGTTACCGAAATAGGGACTTACCGGGTCAGTCCAACCTTGGAGGACCCGGTAAATCCCCCTTCTGGGAACCATTCCCCATTCCCATTCGAGCCCCCATAGGGCTCAATGGGAATGGGGATGGAGCTAATAACGGTACCGCAATTTGTGGTACCGTTATTAGCTCTGAAGTCCCTTAACGGGTCCCTTCAATAACGCCTGGTAAAACCAGGCGTTAAGGAAGGCACCCACTAAGGGTCCTCGGAATAGGGTGGTAAGGGATTACTGACACCGGTGTCCTTACCGGTGCCGGTAATCCCTTACCACCTACCTCGTAATGAGGCCCACTGTCTGAAATCTGTGACACTGCTATTGACCCAGACCCAATGGGAGTTCTGTTTGGGGTGTGGCAGGCTGAAGGGGCTAAAAGTGTGGCCACATTTTTTAATGTGGGCTGCTGCATTGTGGCTGAAAAGTGTATTCTACAGAACTGGAAGAGCCCTTCTCCCCCCTCATTCCAGAAATGGCTAAATCTTCTTACCTGGTCCCGCAGAGGAATTTCTTAATACAATCCCAGTCCAATCCCGCCCCAAAAACATTTGGACTGCCTTCAACAGTTACCTGCATAGCCTAGACGAGACCTCCTCAGTGGAGGATTCCTCCCAGACCTCTCATTAATGCACTGTAACATTTTGATATACCGTGATGCCTTTACTCCCCATCTGTTGTCCTATCACTGTTTTTCTACCAATGGATTGATTCATATATATACTGAATTTATTGCCTGCTCTGATGTACGTGTATGCTATATGCCTCTGCCAACAAAAAAAGAAAAACAAGAACTGCATACTGTGATTTACCCCCTTAACTGAACCTACCTAACTGCAAAGTTAGCCTGACAGGGATCTAGATACTTAGCTATCTGTCTTCTATACTGAAACCTGCCCTCTCGCTGACTAGCCTACTATAATCTGTTCAAATGCGTCCTCTCATGTCCTGCCCAACAGCACCACCTCTTCGACGCACCTCACCTCACCCACTTATCTACATCACTCATCACCATCTGGTCCATCCTTAGCATGTCACACACAGACCCCACACAAACCAGCCTATCAGTGCCCTCTTCTAACCACCCATTACAGCCGGCACACCACGAAGTCCATTGACCACACCATCCTCCACCCTAGGTTCTGTAGACTCAGAGCTCGCACTAAATTACACATCACTCACCGTTGTACACCTCCTACCACTGACCTCAGAAACAGCAGACTGAGCTCTTGCACCCCCATCATTCACATACATCCCCCTCGCTACAAGGCACTCATCACACACCCCCTCACACACTGCTCCACACCCAGCTTCCCCCCTGCACACCTACATTACCCTCTCACTATCTCACCCTCCAGCACCAATGCCATCATCCACGCCCAACAACCTCTCACACCACCACACACAGAATTGAGCTGTGCACTAATCAATGCCCAGTCGCTCCCAGCACACGCTCTAGAGAAAAACGTCCTCATCACAGCCCTTAAACTTGACTTACTAGCAATCTCAGTAACTTGGTGCAACGAAGCATCAGGCCCTTCCCTCGCCCTCCCCCAAGGATACTCCATCCTGAGACATGATCGCAAAACAACCAAAGGGGGGGTGTAGCCCTCATCTTCAAGGACACCCTATCCATCAAACTCTGCAGCCTACATTGGGAAAACAACACTGACCTCCTCTCTGCTAAACTCTCCCTTTCCCACAACTGCACCATAAATATTCTCATCACCTATAGGCCACATGGCTCACCACCAGGTTATCAAAAGCACCTCCTCCAAATCTTACGGAATAACCTAAAAAACTCAACAAAAACGATCCTACTTGGCGACCTCAACCTAGGCCTACTTGACCCCAATAATAAAGCTACCGCCTCCCTAGCTAAAGAACTCACCCAGATGGAGTTTGTTCATAAGATCATGGCACCTACTCATTGCAAAGGTCGAACTTTAGATTGGATCGCAGACCACAACTGTGAGTCTTCCATATCAGCCCTCCCATGGACAGACCACCACCTCATTCAATTCACCATTCCCACCATTCACAATAAAAAAATACCTTTGCACGCCCCACCAGCCAAAGTCAGAAGCACTAAAAAACTAACCAAAACCAACCTTGAAGCACTCCTCAATATCCCTGAACTTAAACCCCCTTTTTACAACGACCCTATCTCACTGGCCAACATTTATGCCAAAGTGCTCAACCAAGCTATCGAATCCATAGCACCCCTGGAAGACAAAAAAAGAGAAAAAATCCATGCACTTTAACTCCTGGTTCACGGGAAATCTTGCCACATTATGCACCAAGAAGCGCCAAGCTCTAGCCAAGTGGCAATCCTCGCCTAACCAATCATCCCTAAATGAATTTAAAGAGATCTCATCCACATACAAAAAGCCATTTTCCTAACTAAATCAGAATCCTTCAATCAAAGAATCTCCAAAGCTAACTCTAAATCCAGAGACATTTTCTCTATCTTCAAAGATCTTACATCCCCCACTACCACTCCGGATTAAATCACCAAAGACAAAGCATGGTGCTCCAGCATTCAGGACGCCCTCATTAATAAAGTTAAAATGCTCCAAGAAAAAATATCTACTCAACGCAAATCCCTTCCCAACCAGGACATCCCTCCTCCTCCACCCCCCCTAAACCTCACTCTCAAACACCCCTCTTCACCTTCAGAGACGTGACTGAGACTGAAGTTACTAATATTCTCAAACATATCAAACCCTACATGTGCAAAGGGGACATATGTCCCCCTAAGATCATCAAATAATGCGCAGGCTCTCTCACCCCTATCATCACAGCATTCATAAATGCTTCCTTCTCCTTTGGAGTCGTCCCACAAAGCCTAAAAGAAGCTTGTGTTCACCCACTCATGAATAAACCATCCCTGGACCCCACCTGCCCCAACGACTACCGCCCCATCACTACCGTTCCCTTCCTCCTAAAATTCTTGGATAAAGCCACCCACATACAAATCCAAGAATACTTGGAAACAAATAGCATCCTAGGCAGAAGACAATCAGGCTTCCGCAAAGGCCATGGAACAGAAACTGCCCTCTTAGATCTTAAGAACCAAATTACCAAAATAATGGACACAGGCAAACCTGCACTCCTGCTACTCTTGGATCTCTCCGCCCCGTTTGATCTTGTTGACCATGATATCCTCATCTCCCACCTCTCCAACGCTGCCCATTTTTCTGACAATGCCATATCATGGATATCCTCCTTCCTTGAAGGAAGGGCCATGAAGGTCTAATCTGACCAGGCCAACGCAGATCCAACAACCATAAACCGTGGAGTTCCCCAGGGATCATGCACTGCCCCCACCCTATATAACCTGTTCACCTGTTTGACTTGTTGGATGCGCTTGGCATAGCCTATACTAACTATGCCGATGACACTCAAGTGCTCCTCCCCCTTACTGGAGATTAGGACCATGATACAAAAGCTCTCCTCCAGATTTATACCACTATTCAAACCTGGATGGCAATCAACGGCCTTTGTCTAAACGGGGACAAAACTGAGATCATCATCCTGGGCTCCAAGGAAACCCTTGCCAAACTTCACACCAAAAACACTTATTTCACCATAGACCACACACAGATATCAGTCTCCACATCTGTGAAGACTCTCAGAGTCTGCTTAGACTCTACATGTCAATGACAAGACAGGTCAGCGCCATCACCTCAGCCTCTGCACAAACCACCAAACTTATAAATGCCATAAAACCCTTTCTTACCACTCAAAACTGCCTGTCCATAGCCAGAGCCACAATATGAGCTATACTAGACTACTGCAACGCCCTCCTGGCAGGCACCTCCACAAAAAACATCAACAGGCTCCAAATAGCATAAAACAATGCGCTCCGCGCAGCCATACACATCCCCAAACATGACCATATATCCCAGGCCAGACGCGAAGCCCACTGGCTCCCAGTTAAGGAAAGGATTGACTTCAAAATCCTCACCATTAGACACAAATGTGTCAATCTCACCGCCCCCTAGTACCTCTCAGAAACTAATTCCAAAAACATATCCCCTCGTCCCACAAGAAGCCACCATTCAAACAAACTCTGGGTACCTTCCATAAAGAGAGCCAAGGCCGGTGGCATTGGATTCCCTCACATGGCACCGAAGCTCTGGAATGCCCTCCAAAATGAACTCAGAGCAGAGCCCTCCCTACTTGCCTTTCGCAAATCCCTCAAAACCACACTATTCGTATAGCCTCCACCTCACCCTGTCTCGCATGCCCTTCACTATAGTAACTCATCCAGTTACTATAGGGGTCATTACGAGTCGGGCGGTAAGGGATACCGGGCACTGGTAAGGAGACCGGTGCCAGTAATCCCTTACCGCTCGATTCCGAGGTCCCTTGGAGGGAACCGTAAGGAACGTGTGGTCTGACCACACGTCCCTTACGGGTCTCGCTAAGGGACCAGGGCGCTAATAACGGGCTTGCCATTCGCGAGCCCGTTATTAGTGCCCTCCCCATTGCCATTGAGCCCTATGGGGGCTCAAATGGGAATGGGGAATGGTTTGTTCAATGAGGATTTACTGGTCCCGCCAGAATCGGAATGCACTGGTAAATCCCCATTGAACAAGAACGGACTCGGAAACGGTATGGGAGGCAGCCATGGTGCTAACAGCACCATGGCTACCACCCATCTCGCAATGAGGCCCAATATGTA
Source organism: Ambystoma mexicanum (assembly GCF_040938575.1). Lineage (NCBI taxonomy): Eukaryota > Metazoa > Chordata > Amphibia > Caudata > Ambystomatidae > Ambystoma > Ambystoma mexicanum. The sequence goes on along the minus strand of NC_090922.1, from coordinate 1,417,312,240 downwards.
CTTTCAATGTAACATATTCCCCTAATCTAATATGCACCACTGTTCTTTATGTAATCTGAACTGTAATCTCAACCGTAATATGTAAATTTCAAATGTAATCACCAAGCTTTTTTCCTATATAACCAGACAAGCTTTTCATTTTCATGTAACAGCGCCACGATGCCCTTGGGCTGCTGTGTGCTTTAAAAATATGAATAAATAAATAAATAAATAAATAAATAAACTATTGACCTAATTTTCTAAAAAGTGTAACTTGCACTAGGGGTACCGCCTAGGTTTGCAATTCCATACCCCCCTTTAGAAGGCTTTAAAAACAGGTGGATTCCATAGGCAGCCTATGCATTAACAGCATTATCAAAATGCCGTGCTTGCGTTATTGCAGGTTGTTTGTTTGGCAGGCAAAGCGTATGGGGCTTGAGGATATCCATCTTCTAAAACAAAATGATGCCCTGCATCGTAAAAACAGGTGCAAAACCAAGTGTAATCCTTTCACAACGGGGTTTTACACCTGTTTGTAGACTCGAGGTTGTTGAAAAATTGACACTTTTAAGACACCATCATGCATGTTTTTAAGGGCAAGACATCGAAACCCACCTTTGGCACGTCTAATTCACTAGGACTTTGCAATGCAGGGGAGCAATTGGCGCCCCACCTGCCTAAAAGTTAACAAGCCCCTACTGATGGAAACGTTCAAATTTTACAATTCTGAGCAATATGTTAGTGGCAGCAACAAGAAAATAATGAAAAAAATATTAAAATGTTAAATCCAATAGGGATTTTTCACCCCAGTTGAAGAGCTGTGTCTGGCGTTAATGCTGTAACGTTAACTGAGGGGTATCTAGTGATTTTATCAAGGAATTTTTATTCGAGACATTTTTACCAAAATATGTTTTCTGAAAAAATGCTGATTTATTTTTTAATATATATATGAGGGAGGATAAGGGGTTAACTCAGGTGGGAAGGGGTTTGAGGGGTTAAAAAAATGGGGAAATCTTCGGTAACTTCACATAGTAACAACTGGGGCTGCATTATGTGAATTGGCTGTGCCTGGGGTTGAGGGTTGAAGCTTTCAGAGGAAGGCGGATTGAGGAACTCCAGAGGCTTGTTGCCAGGCTCGCTGTATCTTTAAGTCGGGACCCTGAAAGTTTAAGTCACGTGGTCTGTGATGTGAGCTGGAGGAGGGGAGGTGAAAGTCACTTTCATTTTGGTGTCAGAATAAAGTAGACGTTAATTTATCCTGCTGTTGTGCGTCCGTTCATAAGGCCCACCGAGGCCAACAACTGGCGACAAAGCTTACTCCTCGTACACCAGCGTCCTCCTTTGAAGCGTGGGCGATCCCACTGCGCTGTAGACAGGCAAGGCGTCCTGCGTTGCACCCGATCCCGGCCCCGCCTTCCTCCAACACGTCGGACATTCCGTCCAACGCCTGCGGTTCCATTGCAGACCCGATCCCGGGCCCTGCCATCATAAAAGATTCCTGCGGAATACCCAATCCCGGGGCCCGCCTACCTACAGCACATCGGGCAGTCCGCCTGTCGTTTGCAGCTCCGAAGTGGACCTGATCCTGGGCCCTGCCTCCCTCCCAGAAGTCATCATCTGATATGGACGGCACGCAGGAAGATACTCGCAGTCCCACAGCCGTGTGGCAGCCCACCACCGGTGAAGATTCCCGCTCCTCCCTGCTCCACAAGCAAAGAGCTCAGGTGGGTGTCCCTCCCGCCCCCCACACCGTGCTGCTCCTTCTGGTCTCCTCCCTGCAGACGTGTGGCCCGGGGACACCTGCAATAACTCTACTCTCCCCCCGTGGCAAGGGAAGTCAGTCAGGCAGTCCACCTTCCCTCACTTGGCAAGGACAGACAGATGAACAGCCAAGGAACAAAAGACCACATTGAGGCTGTGCTGCTAAGACCAGGGACTCCAGTAAAAGGACAGCAGCAGAAAGAGGAGCCAACCCTGTCTAAGAGGGGAACAACCAATTCCCTCCCAGGACTCAGAGCCAGACACTATACAAGGCACTGCACATGCACCGGAACCCCTGTCCCCCTGTGCAGCCACCCGTCGAGCGACGCCTGACTGACCCAACTTGCCACCACCATGAGCACACCTCCCAATCAAGCTGGACAAGCCCCAGCTCCTCCAGTGCCTGCAACAAAGTCAACAGCCACCACATGGCATATGCCTCCACCATTCTCCAGGAGCCCGCAAACTGACAAAGGGCCCCGGTGGGTAGAATGGCTTGAAGACTTCAACAATTTCATCACAGCAGCAGGCGATGAAACATCACCAAGACTATGCAGCATGTTTCTTAACAGAGTTGGAAATGAAGTCAAGACTTTGATTAAAACCATTCCAGCGGCTGACCACCCTGATTTCATTTCACTACTCACAGCCCTTAACAAAAGACTTGTCATAGAGCCCAACAGGGATTATGAAAGATACATGTTTAACCAATGTACCCAAAGGGCAGATGAAACTGTAGATGAGTTCATCACCCAACTACGGATCAAAGGAGCACACTGCCAATTCCATGCGTTCTCCTTGGATGATGCCATCCGTCTAGGAGTGATCGAAGGGTGTATCTCCCCGGCACTCAAGTAGCAACTACTCAAACAAAACCTCACCATCGAAGAAGTCAGCGAGATGGCCAGGATCCTCGAAAGGGTCGACATCCAAGCAACGCAAATTTTCAGCAGTGCCACGTCCAAGCAAGACAGAGGTGACGTAGTAGCGGCAATCCACACGAAAACTGCACAAGGAAGAGACAGAGGCAATGGACCCAGTTACCAAACGACACCGCGGATGCAGCGGCAGTGCTACCGCTGTGGGATGGCCTTTCCACATGCAGGGACATGTCCCGCACTCACTCAGAAATGTGGAAATTGTGGAAGAGAAGGGCACTTCCAGTCAGTTTGCCGAGAAGGCAGGCCATTCCCCACTCAATGACCACCCACGATGCCCCAATACAAGTCATACCAAAAGGCACCGCAGAACCTGCCCTACCAAATGCGCCCATACCAACAAGGGCCGAAGAGATACGTAAAAGTGGTTGAAGAACCCCACCCAGAGGACGAACGACAAGAGCTCGAAGCACAAGACCTGAACCCACGACTGCGTGGTGAGTATGCCGGACCACCACCTCCATGCCAGGCACAGTACACCATGACACCCTATGGCCAGGACAATGAGAGCGAATAATATGACCTGTACTCACAAGACAAATATGTAAACATCATCATGGGTGATAGGGAAGCCATGGAAGCACCTCGGATACCAGTAGTGATATGCGGAAAAAAGTTCTGTTTGCTCGTCGACTCAGTAGCCACCGTGAATATCATAGGGGAGAAAGAATTTCAAGAGATTCAGGACAGAGCAATACTAACACAAACAACGTCCAAGATCTTTCAATGGGATACTGATCTTTCGATTCATTCCATTGGATCCTTAAAGTGCCAACTCCTCCACCGGCAGCGGGTCACAACAGTCATCCACGTGATCCGGAGTCCAACCAAAGGGAGGTGCCTCCTGAGCTACAGAATGGCCTTGTGTCTGGGGCTAATTGACATCCATGTCCAGGAAGGTGACCCATCCTCTCGACAGCTCCTATGCCTGGAACGAAAGAACAGAGGACAGCCCGTCATGAACACCTGTCATCATGAAAGAGACAATCCTGGCAGAATTCCCGCGCATATGCAGCAGGCTAGGCAAAATGAAAGGCCCTCCAGTAAAACTACATATTGATCTGTCGTCCGCCCCGTTCCTCGGTACCCGCGCAGAGTCGGCTTTCACCTCCAAACAACGTATCCAATGAACTCAACCAACTTCTACAGGATGGCATCATTGAGCCTGCCATGGACCCAACCCTGTGGGTTTCACCACTTGTCATCATACCGAAAGAAGGTGGTTGCTTCAGACTGTGTGTGGACATGAGAATGGCCAACACCGCCATCCAGCAAGAGCGACATCCTGGCCCAAGAATAGAGGACATGATAGTTCAACTTAACCAAGCTGTCCTATTTTCCAAACTCGACCTCAACCAAGAAAACCATCAGATGGAACTTCACCCAGAATCCAGGGACATCACCACCTTTTCCACTCATGACAGGCTTTTCCGCTATAAACGCCTACATTTTGGCATTTCATCGGCGGCCGAAATTTTCCATAAAGCCATCCGGCAGATGAGACCGATCAAGGGGACACTCAACTACAGCGATGACATTCTCGTATTCGGGAGGTCACGTGAAGAACATGATGCAGCCCTACAGGCTACCTGCACAGCCATTCAGGAGGCAGGACTGACGTTTAACCTGGAAAAGTGCCGATTCAGCAAGGCCAAACTCAACTTTTTCAGCCACATCTTTTCAGCCGATGGCATGATCTCAGACCCTGACAAAGTTTCCACCATCTTCAACCTGCAAGAACCATGCCAAGTAGCTGATGTCAGATCGTTCCTGGGGAAGGCAGGCTACTGTGCCAGATACATCCCCCACTTTGCCACCATCACCGAGCCACTACGGCGGTTGCTGCAGAAGGAGGTCCCGTTCTCGTGGTCCAATGAATGCCAAACAGTGTTTGATACCATCAAACACGCGCTGTCACGATGCCTACCCCCGGGAAACCAGACCATGTCCAGCAACCCCAGAAGCAGGCATTAAGTTATCCTAAGCAAGCCCAACAACCCCTGTTAGGGGCTATTTGGGTCCAGTCCTGGCACCTATGGCACCAGGCTCAAATGGAGAGTCAGTACTGGCGCCATAGGCGCCAGGCTCATAGATTAAAACTTACCTGATGCAGATCATGCTGCAAACATACCTGATGCAGACCATGCTGCAAGAGCTCCAAGCCAAAAGAGGCTTGGAAGGGACTACTTTACTTAGGGACTATTTTTTATCCGGGCGGGGCTGGGGAGGAATACTTACCTGGGACTACTTTGGAGGCTAAAACAAAGTAAGTTCCTAATAGAGGAACTCCCGTCCCCTACACACTTTCACTAGCTGAAATAGAGCCCAATTATTAATATGACTTAGATACACCAAATATGTGTGTACATACTTTGCAATACTTATTATTTAGTTTAAAGCACAAAAAAACATTTTAGTATTCAATGAAAAACCTCCACACATAAATTGTAGGTATTTCCAGTTTCTTTAATTTTCAATAATTCATAGTTTGCCCAACGCGTTTCGAGAAGTTCATCTCTTCTTCAGGGGCATATTGAACAAAATTTATCACATCAAAAGGGAAATTTCAACAAAACATGTAATTATCTATATGATAATATATATTCAAAGTCAATCATAATTCAATATATTGTATTCACATGCATTCTCATCAGGAAAGAACCCAATGTACTGCTGGCTTAGGTAAATATCATTAAAGTAAACATATTCACTCAGTTATTCAAATATAAAGTTGTTCGGTCTATTCTATCCTAGACAATCAAGTGTGTCCAACAATCAATATACCAAATTCAAAGTTTCAAGTAGTAGATATTCTATATATTTTTTTAAAAAAAGGCGTTCAAGGGTCTGACCGCCAAATGGCGGTGTAATAGAGGCATTCAAGTAGGAGATATCATTGTCATTGTCGGCAGTTGACAAGAGAAAGAGTGGTTCATTCATAAATGGAGGGCTATTAATCAAAGATTATTCATGTTGAGAGATATGAGGCGGGCTGTATCTTTACAAAAGATTATTAGTCTCAAAAGGTTTTTGTGCTTGCCCTTATGGTAAGGAAAGTAGTCACCATGAAGGTAGAATGGCAACAATCTCAACCCAGAGGATCCGGCAGAACACGAGATGCTGTGACTTCTCAGTCGTCTGGGTCGTACTCTAATGTATAAAATGTGTAGAAAAAGGTGTTAGAGCCTGATCGTGTAGTTTAAGGAAGCAAGGTAGTGCAGAGGAGGATCTGCTTACCTTCTCAGTCCGGCAAGAAAGGAGAAATGACGTGTCCGTTCCTGTGCTCGTAGTAAGAGAACCGGCGGCACACTGAAGTAATGGCGCTTGACTATGACGTCACCGCGCAGTGGCGTCAGGTGACGTCACTATTGTAAACAAGAAATCGGGAAGAGTAGTGTACGTTAGTGGCGAGTGCAACAAAACATACGAAGGTAGAAAATGTATTAAGAATGTATGGAAGTGATCAAGTTCTGAAAGGTAGGTAAGACGTCAGAGCAGACGGACGTCTTGGGATAGAAAGATCTCTTTGAAACATAAGAGCAGAGTTGGAATAGTTCTCAAGTGGTAATAGTGTTCATGGGTGTTCCTAAGAGTAGGTCTCAAATGGCATTACAGTAAGGTAGATGTCAAACAACAGTAAAAAAACATACTAATGGTTCTGGGAAATGTGGTTGTGTAGGTACAAATGTTTCACCTGTACAAAAGTTTAGAAAAAACATACTTCTAGTCCTTTGCAACGGTACTGCTTAAAGCAGGTGTATTCCTTTAAAAGTCCATTCGGGCTCACACTTTCTGATTCAACTCGCCTGTTGTTTTGAGGCTTACAGTCTACATCACCCTGATATTTCATGGAAACCTTTGTATATATGTACAATATGCATGGGTACATATATCATTACATAAAATGTTCTACATTGAACATCTGTCTCAATGATGGGAGACTTACACTCTAATGAGTAACCAGTTCACCTTTGTTACATTGGAAACTGTGTATCATTCAGTGTTTTTGATGTAACTTACATAAGTGTATATTGGACTAAATTTGGTTAATACATTGGGTATTTCACAAGAATGGACCTAAGTAAAAGTCTTCCTTTAAGCCTAATGGAGTCATGGCATCCAATTTATGGATCCAGAATAATTCTCTTTGTGCCAATCGTTTGGCTAAGTCTCCCCCTCTTGGAGCTGTTCGAAGCACCTCTAGTACAACCAGTCTCAATTGTGATATATTATGTCCATTTTCTTTGAAGTGTCTGGCAACTGGGGATTTAATGTTGCCTGTTCGTATATTGGATTTATGTTCCGTCCATCTCTCACGTGCTTTGCGGGTGGTCTTGCCCACGTAATATTTTCCACATGGACACTTTAATCCGTAGATCACATTTTTACTTTCACAAGTGGCAAAGTCCTTTAGCATTATTTTTTTACCGCTATTAGGGTGTCTTATGTGGTCCCCCTTGATGAGGTTAAAGCAGTGTTGGCAGTTGAGGCAGGAATGTGTTCCCATCTTCTGTTTTCTGAATGTGGTTTGGATTGGTTTCTTCATTCTTTCTGCCCTAATTAGACTATCTTTAAAGTTTTTGCCCCTCTTATAGGCTAACATGGGCGGGTCGGGGAATAATCTGTTCAGATTTGGATCTGATTTTATCAGATCCCAGTTTTTGTTGATTATTCTCTTGATTTGGAAACTTTGGCTGGAGTATTTTAAAGTGTGAATGTGTCTCGTTGTGTTTTTCTTGGGTTTGTCCTGAAGTAAATCTTCTCTGGTTATAGCGTTAGTTCGTACTAATGCTTTGTCAATTATTTCCGTTGGAGATCCTCTTTTCTTGAATCTGTCTTTCATGATTTCTTGTTCTGTTAGTAATTCTGTAGGATCTGATGTGAATTACTAACAGAACAAAAATCATGAAAGACAAATCTGAACAGATTATTCCCCGACCCGCCCATTGCTCCAACCTCATCAAGGGGGACCACATAAGACACCCTAATAGCGGTAAAAAAATAATGCTAAAGGACTTTGCCACTTGTGAAAGTAAAAATGTGATCTACGGATTAAAGTGTCAATGTGGAAAATATTACGTGGGCAAGACCACCCGCAAAGCATGTGAGAGATGGGCGGAACATAAATCCAATATACGAACGGGCAACATTAAATCCCCAGTTGCCAGACACTTCAAAGAAAATGGACATAATATATCTCAATTGAGACTGGTTGTACTAGAGGTGCTTCGAACAGCCCCAAGAGGGGGAGACTTAGCCAAACGATTGGCACAAAGAGAATTATTCTGGATCCATAAATTGGATGCCATGACTCCATTAGGCTTAAACGAAGACTTTTACTTAGGTCCATTCTTGTGAAATACCCAATGTACTAACCAAATTTAGTCCAATATACACTTAAGTAAGTTACTTCAAAAAAACCGAATGATACAAAGTTTCCAATGTAACAAAGGTGAACTGGTTATTCATTAGAGTGTAAGTCTCCCATCATTCAGACAGACGTTCAATGTAGAACATTGTATGTAATGATATATGTACCCATGCATATTGTACATATATACAAAGGTTTCCATGAAATATCAGGGTGATGTAGACTGTAAGCCTCAAAACAACATGCGATGTTGAATCAGAAAGTGTGAGCCCGAATGGACTTTTAAAGGAATACACCTGTTTTAAGCAGTACCTTTGCAAAGGACTACAAGTATGTTTTTTTCTAAACTTTTGTACAGGTGAAACATTTGTACCTACACAACCACATTTCCCAGAACCACTAGTATTTTTTTTTTACTGTTGTTTGACATCTACCTTACTGTAATGCCATTTGAGACCTACTCTTAGGAACACCCATGAACACTATTACCACTCGAGAACTATTCCAACTCTGCTCTTATGTTTCTAAGGGATCTTTCTATCCCAAGACGTCCGTCCGCAATGACGTCTTACCTACCTTTCAGAAATTGATCACTTCCATACATTCTTAATACATTTTCTACCTTCGTATGTTTTGTTGCACTCGCTACTAACGTACACTACTCTTCACGATTTTTTGTTTACAATAGTGACGTCACCTGACGCCACTGCACGGTGACATCATAGTCAAGCGCCATTACTTCAGTGTGCCGCCCGGTACTCTTACTACGAGCACGGGAACGGACACGCCATTTGTCCTTTCTTGCCAGACTGAGAAGGTAAGCAGATCCTCCTCTGCACTACCTTGCTTCCTTAAACTACACGATCGGGCTCTAACGCCTTTTTCTACACATTTTATACATTAGAGTACGACCCAGACGACTGAGAAGTCACAGCATCTCGTGTTCTGCCGGATCCTCCGGGTTGAGATTGTTGCCATTCTACCTTCACGGTGACTACTTTCCTTACCATAAGGGTAAGCACAAAAACCTTTTGAGACTAATAATCTTTTGTAAAGATACAGCCCGCCTCATATCTCTCAACATGAATAATCATTGATTAATAGCCCTCCATTTATGAATGAACCACTCTTTCTCTTGTCAACTACTGACAATGACAATGATATCTCCTACTTGAATGCCTCTATTACACCGCCATTTGGCGGTCAGACCCTTGAATGCCTTTTTTAAAAAAAATATATAGAATATCTACTACTTGAAACTTTGAATTTGGTATATTGATTGTTGGACACACCTGATTGTCTAGGATAGAATAGACCGAACAACTTTATAGTTGAATAACTGAGTGAATATGTTTACTTTAATGATATTTACCTAAGCCAGCAGTACATTGGGTTCTTTCCTGATGAGAATGCATGTGAATACAATATATTGAATTATGATTGACTTTGAATATATATTATCATATAGATAATTACATGTTTTGTTGAAATTTCCCTTCAGATGTTATACATTTTGTTCAATTGCCCCTGAAGAAGAGATGAACTTCTCGAAACGCGTTGGGCCAACTATGAATTATTGAAAATTAAAGAAACTGGTAATACCTACAATTTATGTGTGGAGGTTCTTCATTGAATACTAAAATGTTTTTTTGTGCTTTAAACTAAATAATAAGTATTGCAAAGTATGTACACACATATTTGGTGTATCTAAGTCATATTAATATTTGGGCTCTATTTGAGCTAGTGAAAGTGTGCAGGGGACGGGAGTTCCTCTATTAGGAACTTACTTTGTTTTCGTATATTTTACAACCCAATGCCAGGGTTGACTGTTATCTCCCCTGCACCTTAAATTGTCCTAAAAGCACTATTGTGCTATTTAACATTTATCCAAATACACAAACATCATCAATAGGAGTGCATGGTGAACACAATTGTGGTTTTCACAACTTTGGAGGCTATTTAAACCACGCCCGAAAAGAGCAGCACACGCTTCGCGTTATTCTGCATCCAGCAGCATAACGCTCGCCGTGCCTGCAAGTCTGCATCCAGCCTTCTGCCACGCCCGCCTCGAGTTTGGAGCTCCTAGAAAAAGGGAGAAAGAAGGAGAAAAGGTTAGAACAAGAGCAATACCTTTAATCCTTACCTGAATTCCCGATCCATCGCGCCTTCGAGCTGGGAGAAAGAAGTTATTTTATGCTCGTCGCCTCACTTGCAGCATCTTCACATTCCACCACATCTTCCTGCATGTTCCCGCCGCAATCCGGCACCTAAGGAGAAGACAAGAACAGCAAGGTGAGCCAAGGGAATACACAGAGGAATATTAGTTACCCCCCCATAGACTTACCTGATTTTACCACCGGGGGTACTATTCCTCTTCACGGGTCGGCGCAGCTTCCACTGCATCTTCGCCGAACCCCGGCCCCTAAGGGGAAACAAAATGACAGCAAGGTGAAACAAAGGGACTAACAAGGGGAACCCTCCTCACCACAATAGCCTTACCTGATTTTACCACCAGAGGTATTATTCCCCAAGACTTCATACTTTCTCTCAGCACCTGAATAAGGGAGAAAGCAACAGGGTACATATTGACATTATTTTATCGAACTGTGTTGGAAAATACAAATCCTTACCAGAATACTACTGGTTGCCACGGGGAACTCTTCATTGGGGTCAAGCTGCAACCTGCAAGGAATCGGACAAGAGTGAAAGTCAGGCATTTGAACTCTTACGAACTTTAGAATCTCTGAGTCAATATTGTTCTGGAACTCACCAATTCCTTCGAGCCAGTGAAGCAACTGGTTATCAACGCGCCCCTGCGCTCAATGCAGGATGGAGAGCTCATCTTTTCAAACCATCAGGTGAGACTATAAGAGGGGACATCAAAGGCGATCTGTGGGGAGAACAGCGGGGGTGGGGGGATTAACGCTCAACTCCACGGGTGATTAATTCCCTTTCTCCATTTGCAGAAGAATATTCCTATGGGCCAAGCAAACGAAGATAAGTGGGCCAGTCCAGTCCGTCATCTCGGCCCTACGCGTCACATTGGTGGAGACCGCAGCTGTCCAGTTCCGACCGACGCCTCTGTGGGAGCCAGGTGAGCGTAACACGCGCTGGTGGAAGCCAGAAGACCTACTTCGACCCAGAATGGCACACGGAAATTGTTGTGGACGCAAGCCCAGTGGGACTGGAAGCCATCCTGGCCCCGACCAGCGGAACAGATGCCCATCCGAGACACATAGAGGCATACACCTGCAGGGGGCTGGCCCCTCCAGAATTGGCATACTCACAGGTCGAAAAGCAGGGACGCTGAACAGAAGGAAAGGGCACGACTAGAGACAGACGAAAGAAGGCGAGCTCGACCGAAGGAGTTCCACATAGGAGATGAAGTCTGGGTTCAACAAAACACGAGAAAACTGACTTGCAGTTTGCGCTGATGCCTCTACAGGTTACGGCCATCAAAGGGACGATGATAACCACTGCAAATGCTGAAAAGGAGATAACTAGAAACAGTTCACCATTTAAACTGGCTAACAGAGGAGAAGAGAAGAGGAGAGGCTTCCACCTCCTGAACCAGATCCAGAGTACCATGATGCCAGGGACGAAACATGGGTTCCCCCAGAGCATACAGCTCGACACCTGTAAGAATTACTAGGCAGCTTTGATGGTGACTCTTCACAAGAGCCATTGAGGCATCCACAAAGGACAATCAAGAAACCGCCAAGACTGGTTGAAGAATGTTAAGCACTTGTAAGGACATTTGTCCGGGGCTGTTGTTGCCAGGCTCCCCGTCTCTTTAAGAAAGGACCCTGGGGGTTTAAGTCACGTGGTCTGTGACGTGAGCTGGAGGGGGCTGCTTCTTAGCTTTTTTCATAATAGACAAATATCTTTGAGGCTGTTGTCGAAGAGTTATTTTACCCCTAGTTCCCAGAACATGCTGTGTCGTGGGAGCAGGGGTATCAGACTCTCCCTCTCCAACAGGTAAATCTTCAGAGTTTTCTTTGGAGGGTATCACTATCACACCATAATTGTCCGAATCAACCTCAATTGCACAAATAATATTAGAGAACTGTGGTAGTTGCATGGTTACTTCAGAATTACCTGGGCAAGCGATATCAATGTCTTGTGGTCAGGCAAAATGTATGGAGTGTGTTTGGTCAGACATATTGCCACAAATAATAATTGAGTCTTCCAAGTCATGAGGTTGAATAGAGGATGGTGGAAAAACCGCCTTTGAAGACCGATTTTGATGTTGTGTCCATAGCACAAGCTCTTCCAATTGGAGGGCTTGTTTGTTCAATTTATCACGCATCAATTCAAATAATTTGTGTAAGCCCAAGACCGAGGTGTTAACAGCCGTAAGAGCCAGTTCATCAAGTTGGAGGCCGCAGAGGGAGGAACGCATAGGGGCAACTTCAGTGCCCTAGGTGTAGGAAGAGCAATAGACGTGATGGAAGAATCCGACGGTGTTGAAAGGGAGTCTTGAGATGCTTCCTCAATTGGTATACAATGTCCTTCACTACGTATGGATATGGGTGATTCGCACCGACTCGCATATATTGATATGATAGTGCTATCTGCAACCATAGATGGTATTGGTGGCATGCTTGCTAGAGACTTATTGCTGAATTTTCTTTTAACATTTCTAGCTTTTAAAGAGGCTAGAATAGTTTCATCTGAAATAATATTTTTAGTATGAGAGCCCGCCACAAGCACACTGGCAGTCGTCTGTGCCAGTGATACAGGCGGTGTGGAATAAACAGCAAGACTCCAACTTGCAACTGTATGTGTTAGAGTACACACATTTGGCTCAATGTTAACTTTTTAAGATGAGCCCAGGGTGTGCAAATTAGTGGGAGGGGTGCCTGATAACCTTGGTGACAAAGTAAAAGGTGGAAGTTGAGAATGAAACATTTGGGGAATGGTGCATGTAGCACGTAATGTAGAAATATTATCAGTCATGTTTGTTTGTAATGAATAAGCAACAAATACCATGCGCAATGAATCAGTATAAGCAGTTTTCCAAAAACACAAATCGTTACCCTTACGTCTGTAGGAACAAGCAAAGATAGCAAAGATAGAAGTTGCCCAGTTGCCGCTCACCACGGTTTTGAAAATCTCCCTAATGAGAGGCAAAGCCACCGCCGCTACGTCGCAGCGAAGCGGAACTTATCCGTGAACTTGCTTGTGCGCGCGCGCTGTGCACATGCGAGCCCAATTTGTATCAGACCAAGGTACGCCATTTCCTGGGCCGGTTTAATGGGTGTGTCAATCAAAGTTAGTGCAGTTAGCACAAAAGTCCGCTGAAAACAGACAAACAAACAAAGCAATCAGTCTCAAAGACACCAGTGTTGACTGAAGCACTGTCGTGACACGAAGATCAAGTCACCTGTTAACGTTGGTAGCTGTTCACACAGTAATCCAGGAACACAAGTCCAAACGAGTGCAAGAGCAGACCTCCTGAGCGGCAAAGTGGAACTTATCCGTGAACTTGCTCATGCACGCACGAGCCCAATTTGTAACAGACCAAGGCACGCCGTTTTTCTCGGCGGGTATAGTGGGTATGTCAATCAAAGTTAGTGCAGTTAGCACAAAAGTCCGCTGTTAACGTTGGTAGCTGTTCACACAGTAATCCAGGAACACAAGTCCAAACGAGAGCAAGAGCAGACCTCCTGAGCGGCAAAGCGGAACTTATCCGTGAACTTGCTCATTGCAGTTAATTCTTTTGTGGTCAGTAAGATGAGTGCCTTTGTGGTGTGTAATATTACAATAGGGTGAGTTTGAGCAGGGAGAGAATCCCTTTGCCTATGGGGCAATGGGGTCTACAGCTCCACGTGTCATCAAAGATGGCATCTGCAGTCTTCCAGATCAGGGAAGATATGTGAGCGTCCTAGCCCACTTCTGAGGGTTTGCCCCCTTGGTCCACCGACTCAGAAGGGTCTGTCTCTAAAGGGGATGGAGGAGTTCCCTCCGTCGCTTAAGAGTGGGTCATATTCAGCTCCTGTGGGAACCCTATGGCTTGATTGGAAGTAAGCTTTGGTTTGGGTCTCTTATGACAGCGGTGGATGGGTGTGATCTCAAGGGGAGACCCGGGCCCCAGACAGGAAATGTTAGTAAGAGCCGATTACAAACAAGTTGAGAACGTTCTGCGAAAAATAACTTTACTCATTACACCCTACAATGCACTGGTTTCAATAATATAAACACGGACATTGGTCATATTCTTTTCAGGCAATCAAACACTTGGAACACCTTAACATTACAGCTGCGCACCCTGGCCAATTATGTCCAGTTTAGCACACCACTAGAAAGTCACGCCTGTTCTCTACCTAGATCATATTCATATTGAAGACTGTTGCATTGGTTGCTCTCTAGCGCCAAGAAGCCACTTTGGTGGAGTGGTTTTGCGCTGTATAAGATTGCTAACCAGGGGACAATGCGACATTTACTGGCATCGCTTTCACGCATGCTGGCTCACAAGCCAGAAAGCCTTTTAATCACGGTGATATGTGACTTGAGCTTGAATTTAATCAGCGACCCTCCACTGAAGGACTTTCATCCCGTGGCAAATTATTGCTCGATTTTGCTTCTGTTATGGGTTTGACTTGTGTAGGTAATCTGGTCACAGATAACGTAAAGTACTTTAAGGTTGAGCAATTCTGCAGCCGTGTCACATGTCAGCTGGCCAATTGGTGGAAATGTACTTTTGAACAGGCCAGTCAGTGCCAATTTCATTGCAACATATTCACGTACCACTGATAAACAGACCAACACACGGTGCACAATTGCTCAGCACATAGCCAGTTTTTGTAATCTGCCTCTTCTATGAGCTATGGTGTAAGGAGTGCAGGATAATTTGTGTATAAGTACTCCTCGGCCTTCTTTAGTAGTACCCTCAAGAGTGGAGTCTACCCAAGGTATATACACATGCGTCAGGTTTCTAGAGAAAAAAAAACTGGCTCCCAGTCTTGGCTTCTCTCTGAAACAAATTGCGTGATCCTTGGCAAATAGGTTTATCCACATGCACCTCGATTATCTTACCAAAATAGAGACTGCTTAAAAGCAGGCTAAATGCTAGTATAGAGACCTATATACAAATGTGCCTACGCCCCAAGACAATGGAACCTCCTCCCTGTCAGCACCAGACTCTCCCCCACGCTCCTATAATTCAAAAAAGAACTCAAGACCCACCTCTTCAAGGAATGTCTCCTCCTCAACCCCTAGGCCATCAAGTCGCCCCTTGTGCCACCTGACTAGCTAGACACCACCTGCCCCTCTCCTCCACACAACCCGGTACAGCTGTACCCCTCCTCTGTGCCCCTCTGCATCCTACCCCTGTAGTATATCTGTTCTGTTGTTACCTCTGAAAAGCGCTCTGTTATGCATCTGTACTGTTGTACACCTCTGTAAAGTGCTCTGTTGTGTATCTGTATTGTTATATACCTCTAAAAAGCGCTCTGTTCTGCACCTGTACTGTTGTTACCTCTGTAAAGCGCCCCGTTATGTATCTGTATTGTTTTATACCTCTGTAAAGTGCTGCGTAATGTACCTTTACTGTTGTATACCTCTGTAAAGCGATCTGTTATGTATCTGTATTGTTGTACGCCGCTGTAAAGTGCTCTGTTATGTATCTGTACTGTTGTACACCTCAGTAAAACGCTCTGTTGTGTATCTGTACTGTTGTACACCTCTCTAAAGCTCTCTGTTATGTATCTGTATTGTTGTACAACTCTCTAACGCGCTCTGTTATGCATATGTATTGTTGTACACCTCTGTAAAGTGCTCTGTTATGTATCTGTATTGTTGTACACTTCTGTAAAGCGCTTTGTTGTGTATCTGTATTGTTGTACACCTCTGTAAAGCCCAGTTATGTATCTGTATTGTTGTACACCTCTGCACAACGCTCTGATATTCAGCTGTACTGTTGTATATCTCTGTAAAGTGCTCGGTTATGTATCTGTACTGTTGTATAACTCTGTAAAGTACTCTGTTGTGTATCTGTATTGTTGTGTACCTATGTAAAGTGCTCTGTTATGTATCTGTACTGTTGTATAACTCTGTAAAGTACTCTGTTGTGTATCTGTATTGTTGTATACCTATGTAAAGTGCTCTGTTATGTATCTGTACTGTTGTATAACTCTGTAAAGTACTCTGTTGTGTATCTGTATTGTTGTATACCTATGTAAAGTGCTCTGTTATGTATCTGTACTGTTGTATAACTCTGTAAAGTACTCTGTTGTGTATCTGTATTGTTGTATACCTATGTAAAGTGCTCTGTTATGTATCTGTACTGTTGTATAACTCTGTAAAGTACTCTGTTGTGTATCTGTATTGTTGTGTACCTATGTAAAGTGCTCTGTTATGTATCTGTACTGTTGTATAACTCTGTAAAGTACTCTGTTGTGTATCTGTATTGTTGTGTACCTATGTAAAGTGCTCTGTTATGTATCTGTACTGTTGTATAACTCTGTAAAGTACTCTGTTGTGTATCTGTATTGTTGTATACCTATGTAAAGTGCTCTGTTATGTATCTGTACTGTTGTATAACTCTGTAAAGTACTCTGTTGTGTATCTGTATTGTTGTATACCTATGTAAAGTGCTATGTTATGTATCTGTACTGTTGTGCGCCTATGTAAAGGGCTCTGAATGTATCTATACTGTTGCAGAGCACTTTAAAGCACTCTATTATGCCTCTGTAATGTTGTACACCTCTGTAAAGTGCTCTGTTATGTATCTGTACTGTTGTATAACTCTGTAAAGTACTCTGTTGTGTATCTGTATTGTTGTATACCTATGTAAAGTGCTATGTTATGTATCTGTACTGTTGTGCGCCTATGTAAAGGGCTCTGAATGTATCTATACTGTTGCAGAGCACTTTAAAGCACTCTATTATGCCTCTGTAATGTTGTACACCTCTGTAAAGTGCTCTGTTGTGTATCTGTATTGTTGTATATCTCTGTAAAGCGTTCTGTTGCTTCTCAAAGCTAAGTCTGCACTCAATAAATACCATGATAATAAAAAATATATATAAATAATGTATGTTCATGGGTCTTGATTGGTTACAGGTTCTTCCCCCTAAACTTATAATAATGACACAAACGTTGATTGTTTCGTCTTTCAGCTTCACGTTGACTGACGTATTAAATGCTCCCCCTCTTCATTATGCTCCCTGCCCTTTTCATCTGACAAAGTGCACATGGTCGGTGGGGGGGGAATACATTCCCCATGTGTGCCCACTCCATGGGGGAAACCGAGTCAGCGCATCTCCGTGAGTCTCATTCTGATGCACGCGTGGAAGCCTGAATTCCCCTTGGAGCCCAGCCTGCTTCTGAGAAAGGTAAAGATCGGTGGAATCCATTGAGATTGATAATAATGACGGCAACCGTGCAGGCAGGTGGACCACCACCGCACAGTTCCTGCTTGTGTGATAAAGCTGATGGGACGCTGGGACCCCCTTGAGCCCCATGCCTGTTTACCACCCCTACCAGGACATCATGCAATGCCCACAGAGTAGGCCAGAGAGGCTGGCCGCTCTTCAGAGTTGGACATAGAAGTAATCTGTTCTCTGGGAACTCACCCCCTGTGGGGAAGGAGAGGTGGCCTGGGTGAAGGTGGCAGGGCTGGGGTCTAGAGCTGAAATAATGCTTTTATTTATACAGATGACTTGAAAAGTGAACACAACTTTCCAAGGGATCTGTATAAATCACCCCATTATTTTAGCTCGTGGACGCTCTGATAAACCCACCTGACAATACATAAATCACTGGAGAAACATGCTGATCAAAAAGAGTATGATTGTAGTTTGTGTTCCCCATCCCGATTGGAAGACTTCAAGTACCAGCATACAAAGTAATGTTTGTCTAAAAAATCTCCTCTGGGTTTTTACAAATGTACTATTAAGACTTCAAGACAAGCAGTTAAAGAAAGTTCATGATATTTTCCCGCTTGTTGTCATTGTTTCATACAGCATTCAGCTTGCTATGAATCCCTCACATTTTTAATCAATCAACAATCACATGTCTTAATGCATGTGCCACAGACAAAAGTCACTCCAATGACCCACTCACTGCGGTGTCTGTTGCCATCTACCACAAATGTAAATGTCGTGTTGATAAACAGGGGACAAGTTAAAAAGATATTTGACAGACCCCAGTGTCTTTCTTTCTGCTTGAAATGCAAAAAATGAAAAAAGACATACACGAGGAGCTCTCCCCCACTGGCTGCCTTTCTTTGCTTTGCTGTACAGAGGCCGATACACCTGCCACTTCATGATCTGCAGCACCCCATTCCTCCTTGCATTGCTCAGCCCGAGGCTGATGATATGCACAGATTCCCTAAAACAGCATCAGGCTTCACAAACTAAAGATGGTGTCCCTCTAAATGCGTGTTTGCAGGCCAATCCAAAAGGTGTTCAATTGTCTCCCTGCTTTCAGCTCTCTGGTGTGGGACAGGGACTATGCAGGGATATTTATGAAGCTCGCGCCGAGTTTCATGTTATCCTACCCGGAAGATAGCATCATGGAATGTGATGCAGTAAAAAGATTCTTTATTGTATTCTAGGCATCACAACGCTGCGACGCCCTGCACCTATGTTGCACTGAATGCAACCTCCCATATTGTTTGTATGAAGAGACGCGTGCACCAGAAATACACACATGCACACACTGAAACTACACGTGCAGCAGTAAAAAAAAAAGAGGCCTTTCCACCTTTCTCCAGCACTTTTACATTTGACAACCTCAAATTTACCTCAGATTCATGCATTTTTGGTGTTAACACAGCAGGCAGGTTTTCCCAGCTGCGAGGAGGTGTGGGGTGCAAACATAACTTTAAAATGGGCCCCTGAACACCGTCAACTGACCCTGATTGGCGGACATCTCGCATTCTGAATAGGCCCTATTCTTGCACTGAGGGGGTGTGAACAGGCTCACTTAAAATGGCCCCTTTATCCGGTGTGTCCGGCCTTTGTTTGCTGCTGGACGCCCTGTTTTAGTGATTCCATTCCCAGCCCTTATTTCCACCTTTCGTTCGACAGAAGCTTGACGCAGCGCTCTCTCTCTCTCTCTCTCTCTCTCTCTCTCTCTCGATGGCAATTCCCTACAACAAACATGACTCCATCACTGTTCATTCGTCTTCCTCTATCACACAGACAAGACAAAGAGAAGAGAGCATTTTACGACCTCTTGGAAAAACACTCTTCATGAGAACGTGACCCTCAGGAATACACAGAATGTAGATTGTAAGCACTCCAAGAAAATTGGTAACCGAGCGCCACCCAGTGGAAATAGAACAGACTTGTCTTATTTACAGAAGCATCGTTTAATTTCACCCTTTCGCGGTGAATGTATGGGCAAAGGCAGGACTCAGAATGCAGATTACACATAGACTACATGAGCATACATTTTAGCCAGCATTCGTCGATTGATACGGGATTCTGCCCCTTTAACTCTCCTTACTGCGGATTTATGTGGACGGGAGCTCCCTTAATATCAGAGGCACATGTGTTAAATATAAACATCTGTGGTCACTCTTATGCTCCCAAAATGCCCACTGATATTATGCAAAGTGGCCAGGGTCTCCATCCTCTTTCACAATGGTGAATTATTTATAGAAGGTGGGTAATTTACTCACTGATTGAATTGTTCTTTGTCTACTAAACGAGGGCTTTTATTTATAGGCAGCTCTTTATTGCGCCTTGAAACACTTTGTGTATAGGCGCATTATAAATACCCAATAAATAAAGTGCTGAAGACTGGTGGCAGATAATGTTCGACGAGACCGACAGGCCCTGACCATTGCACTGACTTTCTTTTGGGAGAAATTCTGTCTCGTTTTCAAACTCTAAATGAGGAGCTGTAAAATATTATTTTTCTATAATCATTGCAGACCTCAAAGTAATTCTTTGGGGATCCATGACGAAAAGCCTTCTCCTTCTTGCTCCCCTATAGCTTTTTGCTTTTCTATAGCCTTTCTGAAAGACTTGTCTTCATAGAGCGTCATGACAACTTGAAGAGCTCCCTTAAAGTAAAGTTGAATGTAAAAGCATAAGATTGTGTTTGCATTTTAAAGGTTTGTAATTAACCATATAAAATAAAATATAAAAAATAAATAAATAAAATAAATTAAAAAATGTATGAAACCGAAGCAGAGGTGTATGTAAAATATGCAGACTGGGCGTGAACAATGCTCCCTGAGGCCGTGCTCAGTCATTTTACAGGGACTAAGGATGTATTGTTTGGGACAGCTCCTCTCCCTCCTCCCCCCTTTAGCCCACGCCTTGTTAGACCCCTCTCTATTTGGCATCCCACATAAAGCACTGCCCCTGGCACATTTCATGTTTTTCTGCTGTAGGGTTTTTATTGACGTGTGGGCACCTTCCCCATCCGTGCAAACACACTCATACTTTATGTAAGGGATAGTCATGATTAAATGCATGGCAGCTGACCTGGCGGCAGACCTACCATTTTAGAGATTCCAATACAGTATTTTCAATTTATTTAGTGCCCCTTTCTAAACAGCAAATCTCTCAAGTTTCCCTTGACCATGTGTGAGAAGGCCACCCAGTACGGTTATTATTCCCTTTGCATTCTTTTGCATTGTTTTTTCTTTCCAATTTGTAATTTATAAAAACTACAAGTCCCATAATTCTAAGCAAAAACAGCCCTACCCACGCGTGGCCACAGGACACTTGAGAGCTCTGAAACAGTCACCTCCCCTCATATAGGTTTAGCGTGGCAGGTGTGTAAGAGGACTTTCGGTCAGGATAGGCCACTCTTCAAATCATAGGAACCCTATCCTACCCCTCTCTCAAACCCCATTCCCTTTGTGAACTGCCCCATGAAGCTTTGTACGTTCCAAATATACAGGAATGCGCCCTGGATCGTACCAGCAAATGACACTACTGGTGGTGGATAGCCTGTCCTTCAGATTGCGGAAGTCGTCTTCGCAGTCTGCAGTCCGCCTTGTAGGACACGCCCTCCTTGTGCCGTGGCTGCGCAGGTGGGCTGAAGTTCAATGGCCAAAGTTATTATTCCCTTCTGGTTGGAGGGCTGTGCAGAGAAGCCACGGATAAAGCATCAGTAATGGCTTCAGAGTCCCAGAAAGTTCTGAAGTTTTATTGTTGTGCCCGGGAGGATAGCTCAGGAGCAATGCGCTAGCCTTGGAAACAACATGATGCAGAGCAACACAGGTTCATTCCTCGAGTCCGCGGTTAGAAACCTCTGGGTAAATAACCAATTACAAAAATACAATTACAAAGGGCCAGTGAGTCCATGTCCCGGGACTACTACCCTCAGTGACTCTACTTGTACTTAATGTTGTTCTACTGGCTGGTCATTTATGTGGCCCGAAGCTTCAGCACACACCACTCGTGACCTCCCGAATGGTGCTGATGTGGTCCAGGTGTCTGCATGCTTTCCTCTACAAATGCTTTGTACTACAACGCCCATCATTCCAGCCAATAGGCAGGTATTATGGGAATTGTAGTCCGAGAAGCCCGTGTATTGTCTACGTGAGTCTTGATGCCACCAGATTAAGTACGCCTGGACCTGTATCCCAGTCCTGTTCTTTATCAAAGGGGCTCTTATAATATCCACCGCTGCTTAGATCCAATCCTGGAAAGTAGTGGCCTCTGGATTCTTGAGTGTTTGCAATCTTAGGACTGCATTGCTCTACTGTTGTTCGGTAAGTAGGGGTAGAAGCGAGCTGGGTTGTAACAGACAACCCCACAACGCTGGCAACGTAGGGACAACCCACCGTCTAGAGTAATTGGTAGATTGCTCAATGTAGGTATTTAATAATTGGTTGAATGTTAATATTCTCCTCTTGTAAGAATGTAGCCAATCATTAGCTCCAGAGACATGGCAAGAGAGTTAGTTCCTTGAGAAGATGAACTAAGTACAAAGCAAATCTTGAACAATTTTGATGTATTGGATTCCTCGGAGATGCAGGTATAATAAAAGCTTTGTATGCAAGCTTATCCAGGGGGCCTTGATTTTCTGGCTCCTTCGCATTCTATGGTTACCTTTGACCCCTTCCGGATGCAATGCATGCCCTTTAGTGCCACCTATGAGCAAAAACCATTGCATTGTGGTACAGTCAGAAGGTAGGTGGGCTGTGAAGATAGAAACACATAGCTTGCCAGGGTTGTTTGGGTATTTACCCATCCACAGCCTGTCCATGACCATGCTAATTCCTATTTCCATTCCCACCCACTAGCAGCCCCTCCCCGCCGAAGACACATCATCGTGCAATCTCTTTGAGCTAGAGCTATCAAGCAGAAACAGCAAACTTTGGTCTGCCATTGTCATTTCAAAGCAGTGATCACAGAGCGAACGCCTTAATTGCAGCTGTGAATGCACTACTGGTGTAATATACATTTCTTTTGCCACTTGCTTTTTATCACATAGAGGGATATGTATTGTACATACTCAAAAGTGTTGTTAATGAACATTTCCTTTAGCAATATAACGTTCCTGTGCTTCATCAAAAAAGCCGAAATTTCCAGTACACTCTTCTTGATGATATTTACATAGAATGGACAAGAGCAGGTATGTACTTGCCTCCAAGACGACAAGACAAAGGTTTTGGGATATGCAAACATTTTTGATTTTGTGTATGCATTGTATAGGCATTTGCCAGCTGCTGCCATAATCCTGCTACCTTGCTACAAAATGGCAACAGTGGTAAAATGGTGTGATTTCCCGGGCATATAATAGCAGTTTCTGCCAAATGCCAATCCAATACATAATGCGAGCAAAAACTGTTTGCTCTGCCAGTTTTTGTTTTGAACAAGACTTCAGTGTAAGCACACACACCACATAATGTGGACAGGTTTAATAGCGAATGGTGGGTTCCAAAGGGGATATGGAATCCACGGTATAGAGTTCTTTCACCGATGGGTGACATTTCGATGGGTTTTTTTCCAAGTACATTTTACCAAAAAAATTCATCAACATTTTTAGGAGGGGTTAGAAAAGTATATTTATGGGGTGGGGTGGTCGGTAATAGGTTAACAAATAACAGAGGATCGGGGCTTGGAAGCGGGAACCCCCCAAAAATAAGAATAAATCCATTTTGATGAGTTTTTTTCAGTAAAAAATACTCATGGAAAAAACCCATCGCAATTTCACCCATCGATGAAATGACATAGCACCGTGATCCACAAACTCCTCAGCCATCTTCTCCGGGAGAGGCGAGGTTTGCAAGAGTAAGTCTTATGAATGCTTTTCATTCATTCATTCATTAGTGGGCTGACCAGCTAGAGGTTAGTCGGCCTCATTATAAGTATGCCGGTACGGTAACAACGGTGGCAATAAGCTACCGGCACCATTGTCACCGGACTGCCATACTCCGAGTTCTGCAAGCAGGTGCCTTTCAGCCCACCAGGTCTGACATGTCGGGCGGAGCGGCACCCGCTCGCAGACCTTGACGGTGGCACCGGCACCATTATGAATGGGGCCGGTGCAACCATCCTCCCCATTCCCTTTGAGTCCTATGGGACTCGAATGGGAATGGGGAGTAATTTTTCCTGGCGCCCATAAATGGGGAATTACCGGGACCGCCGGGGCTGTAATGCCCCGGTAAGTCCCTAAATGACTCCGGCAGCAGCCGTGTCGTTTTTACTGGCACAGCTGCCACCGGAGTCATAATGAGGCCCATTGTCTCCTAGAATAAGAATTTGACATGAGGAATCAAGTAGTATAACATTGTGGTCTACGCAATATATGCAAATTAACAAGGGGGCTCCTGGGAGTCCCTCTGCCAGGACTTAGGCAATTCCCCTCTGAACAAGAGTACCAACAGAAACCCCAGACACATGTTTCGGTCTGGTTGGACCTCATCAGTAGAGTGGATCTGTGCCTCTCTAAGAATAGTGAGCAAGGGGTCACCGTCTGGATTCCCCTAGTAACCTAGGGTGAGACCCAAAGTTACTTAAATATGCAAATTAACAAGGGGGGTCCTGGGAGTCCCTCTGCCAGACATTAGTCCCGGTTATGAGAGACTTACCCAGAGTCTTTAGCTCACTATCTTTCACAGAGAAGAAATATCCCAAACATATCAGCCTTTGTCCTGCCCTGGGGCAGTCCAGCACCGAAATGCTAGACAATTCTCCTCTGAACAAGAGTACCAACAGAAACCCCAGACACATGTTTCAGTCTGGTTGGCCCTCATCAGTAGGGTGGATCTGTGCCTCTCTAAGGATAGTGAGTAAGGGGTCCACGCCTGGATTCCCCTAGTAATTTAGGGTGAGACCCAAAGTTACTTAAATATGCAAATTAACAAGGGGGCCTGGGAGTCCCTCTGCCAGACATTAGTCCTGGTTAAGAGAGACTTACCCAGAGTCTTTAGCTCACTATCTTTCACAGAGAAGAAATATCCTAAACATATCAGTCTTTGTCCTGCCCTGGGGCAGTCCAGCACCGAAATGCTAGGCAATTCTCCTCTGAACAAGAGTACCAACAGAAACCCCAGACACATGTTTCGGTCTGGTTGGACCTCATCAGTAGGGTGGATCTGTGCCTCTCTAAGAATAGTGAGCAAGGGGTCCACATCTGGATTCCCCTATTGACTTAGGGTGAGACCCAAAGTTACTTAAATATGCAAATTAACAAGGGGGGTCCTGGGAGTCCCTCTGCCAGGACTTAGGCAATTCTCCTCTGAACAAGAGTACCAACAGAAACCCCAGACACATGTTTCAGTCAGGTTGGACCTCATCAGTAGGGTGGATCTGTGCCTCTCTAAGAATAGTGAGCAAGGGGTCACCGTCTGGATTCCCCTAGTAACCTAGGGTGAGACCCAAAGTTACTTAAATATGCAAATTAACAAGGGGGATCCTGGGAGTCCCTCTGCCAGACATTAGTCCTGGTTACGAGAGACTTACCCAGAGTCTTTAGCTCACTATCTTTCACAAAGAAGAAATATCCCAAACATATCAGTCTTTGTCCTGCCCTGGGGCAGTCCAGCACCAAAATGCTAGGCAATTCTCCTCTGAACAAGAATACCAACAGAAATCCCAGACACATGTTTCAGTCTGGTTGGACCTCATCAGTAGGGTGGATCTGTGCCTCTCTAAGAATAGTGAGCAAGGGGTCACCGTCTGGATTCCCCTAGTAACCTAGGGTGAGACCCAAAGTTACTTAAATATGCAAATTAACAAGGGGGGTCCTGGGAGTCCCTCTGCCAGACATTAGTCCTGGTTACGAGAGACTTACCCAGAGTCTTTAGCTCACTATCTTTCACAGAGAAGAAATATCCCAAACATATCAGTCTTTGTCCTGCCCTGGGGCAGTCCAGCACCAAAATGCTAGGCAATTCTCCTCTGAACAAGAGTACCAACAGAAACCCCAGACACATGTTTCGGTCTGGTTGGACCTCATCAGTAGAGTGGATCTGTGCCTCTCTAAGAATAGTGAGCAAGGGGTCCACGTCTGGATTCCCCTAGTAATTTAGGGTGAGAACCAAAGTTACTTAAATATGCAAATTGACAAGGGTGGTCCTGGGAGTCCCTCTGCCAGACATTCGTTCTGGTTATGAGAGACTTACCCAGAGTCTTTAGCTCACTATCTTTCACAGAGAAGACATATCCCAAACATATCAGTCTTTGTCCTGCCCTGGGGCAGTCCAGCACCGAAATGCTAGGCAATTCTCCTCTGAACAAGAGTACCAACAGAAACCCCAGACACATGTTTCGGTTTGGTTGGACCTCATCAGTAGGGTGGATCTGTGCCTCTCCAAGAATAGTGAGCAAGGGGCCCACGTCTGGATTCCCCTAGTAACTTAGGGTGAGACCCAAAGTTACTTAAATATGCAAATTAACAAGGGGGGTCCTGGGAGTCCCATTTGTAAGAGGATTCAATCCAGCACTACAGCTAAGTCAATGCCTAGTCTGGGATACTGAATGGAAACCCTTATTAATATATCTTTATGTCCAGTTCATGAGTTCTGGATGACTACCCCTATATAACACCCCTCTCTTGGAACCCCCCTGACCCCACTGAGCCAAGAAGTAGTTCTGTTTTGCAAGTTAAAAACGGTTTATTTGAGAATGTAAACAATATATATATATCACCCTTTATAATAAATGAATAATTAATATCACACTTCAGAACATGAGCAGTTAACAACAATGGGTAATGTTCTACTAATAAACTGATTTGATTACCCAGGAGTAGTATAAAGGATGAGGTAGCACGCCTGGGAATAGGAACAGAAGAATAAGGTGGTAGAGAATGCTTTATCTAGTTTCAGATGGATGCAATGTTGAATGAAAATGCAATGCAGAAAATACTCAATATGATTTCAACAAAACAATGTAATCACTTTTCTCTGGCAATCCACTCCCCCCCCCCCTTATGCAATGTAAGGAAATGAAGAGGAGAGCACACAGTTCTTAGAAATGCAATGAAATGTAATTCAGTTCACCCCAGCAAGCTTAGACTACAGAAGTTTGAAACACAGGCCCAAAATGCTTTTATATGTGCTGGCAATGAAGTGAGGAATATGCTGAAAATGGTTTTAATTCCCTTCAGGAGGTTCAGGGTGAGTGGTATCTAGTTAATATTAGTTCAGGCTCACTCTAGCAATGATTCAGGGATGGTTCTTAAGAGGCAAACGAAATTTAGCAGTTCAGGCAAAAGCAGCTATCTTTTTACAAGTAAAGAAATCGGGCCAAATCGCAAATCGCGGCAAAATTCGCGAATGCGTGAATCGTGATTGCGGACAAAGTATAAGGAGTAGGAAGTCTAGGCTTGTTGGAAAGGTAAGATTCTAAGCTTTCAGAGGAAAGTTAAACCAAGTTCCTAGCCCAAACGGTTACGGAGCTATGAACGATTTTGTGAAGGTTGTTTTTCGGATTTGAAATTTTAAAAGTTCAAAGCGACAAGTTACAGCTTGCAGCTAGAAAATGACAGGTGACAGTTAGGAGGCAGTTCTGGGTAGATTAAAATAGTTTGGATTAGATTATTTTAACTAAGAGATTGGTTCTGCACAGTTCTGCTAGGTACTCACAATATATTTTGAAATAGGCCTCGCCACGGATCTGGTCAGGTTTTGGACTGGACTCCGGTTCTGGTCTCGGCACTTCACAGTGATCTGGGTCAGCTCTCTGGTTCTGCTCACAGCGGTCTGGGTCACTCTGGATCTCTGGCCTCTGGTTCTGGATACTGCTCTGCTTTCTCTGGGTACAGCACTGCTTCTGGATCTTTCTGGCACAGGGTTTCAAGCCAGAATCAACAGCTGGGTCCGGCTGTGAATAGTCTGCAAATGATTTTTGGGCCTGCTGACAAATACTTTTGCTTGCAGTGGGCCTTCTTGGTTCAAAGTTCTGTAGTCTCTGTTTAGCTTGGAAGTCTAAGTGTAGGATCTCTGGATGTGAAGTCGTCGGTCAGCATGCTCCGCAGCAAATGGAATTGAATGTCTCTACCTGTCCCAGCAGTCTCTTTTTATGTGTTTTGAAAGTGGGTGTGTGCGCAGCATCACTAAGCCAGCCCCCCTCTCAATTTATCATTGGTCAAGCTTTCCTTTCTCTCTTGATTGGGGAAAAGAAGTGGAGTGTCAGAGCGATGTCATTATATGGCCTGCAGAAAGGACACTCCCCTGTCAAATTGCACACAAATCTATATTTGATCAAAATACACATTTCTCAAATACATAGTGGTTTGTCATTGCATGTACATATTACCTATCACATGAGGTAGTCTCTGTTCAAATCTGCTCTTCCTGGGGGCTTGCATTCAGGAATGGCAACTTATTTTCGATTTTAGTGGGTTAAGCAACCTTGGTTCTTCATTAAAAGTTATACACATATACACAGGCTGTCCATACCTACTCCAGTAAATTCCCATATCTCTAGCTTAAACACAGGCATGTGGTGTCAATAAATAGCAGGGTTTTGCCCCAGAACATCACACAAATTGGAGTTTGGGCTTGAATCGAAGGTACATTTTTTTAAATTAAGGCTCTCAAAGTTATACATTCCTGTCATTTGATTACAAAGAGTTATCAGTGTTTCTGTAAAATATATATTTTGCTTTCAATTCAGTTCTCAGAGTGTTGGAGTCCGCCTCCAAGACTTGGGAGGGTCAGTGACCATGCCTCTGCTGGCAGGCAAGCCTTTGTTGACAGGAAACAGTCAAAATCAACATATTCTATTCAAGTGCAAGAGCCTATTGTGTGGTCTCCAGGAGGCTGCCAGCCAGTCTGCCTTCTATCAATCAAGAGGTCATGTGAGATTCTGACTCCTGGTGTGAATCTCTGGAGGTGAGAGGTTTCCCAGCCTTTGGCCTGTTAATTAAATCAGATTGTCTTCTGGGAACAGCATGTGGTTAAGATTTTAATTAACTCCCAGCCTTTGATGTAAAGGCCTCTCCTGCAACTCCTGACATGCAGTTTCCCTGTCAGAGTTTAGACCGCTAGCGCCGCCCTCAGTCAAAAGCGGGTACTGCATGCATTTTTTTGGATCAGTCTTGAATTCAAGCATTTCAAACAAGAGATATTACATGGAAGTAAATAAGCCTTGCTTAACATTGTTTTGATGGGGCTACTTACAGTAAAATGGTTATGTGGAACCCCACAAAAGGGTTGAATCTTTAAAGTGGTCCGATGAGCCACGATTTCAGCAACTTTTTGACATCAGTACAGTTGATTTTGTTAACAAAGATCTTTCTTTACACTGGTGGGTGGCAAGTTAGGTAACCATTTTGGTGTGCGCACAAACTGCGTGGTTCTCCTGGATTCTGGCGCACATGTGGGCTTTTTGATCATCTTGGATTTTCTAAGCCCACAGCACCAAATGTTGCAGCATGATAGCTCAAACGTGAGTCAGGACACCCAACACTCTGCCAGACATTAGTCCTGGTTATGAGAGACTTACCCAGAGTCTTTAGCTCACTATCTTTCACAGAGAAGAAATATCCCAAACGTATCAGTATTTGACCTGCCCTGGGGCAGACCAGCCCCGAAATGCTAGGCAATTCTCCTCTGAACAACAGTATCAACAGAAACCCCAGACACATGTTTCAGTCTGGTTGGACCTCATCAGTAGGGTGGATCTGTGCCTCTCTAAGAATAGTGAGCAAGGGGTCCACGTCTGGATTCCCCTAGTAACTTAGGATGAGACCCAAAGTTACTTAAATATGCAAATTAACAAGGGGGGTCCTGGGAGTCCCTCTGCCAGACATTAGTCCTGGTTACGAGAGACTTACCCAGAGTCTTTAGTTCACTATCTTTCACAGAGAAGAAATATCCCAAACATATCAGTCTTTGTCCTGCCCTGGGGCAGTCCAGCACCGAAATGCTAGGCAATTCTCCTCTGTACAAGAGTACCAACAGAAACCCCAGACACATGTTTCGGTCTGGTTGGACCTCATCAGTAGGGTGGATCTGTGCCTCTCTAAGAATAGTGAGCAAGGGGTCCAAGTCTGGATTCCCCTAGTACCTTAGGGTGAGACCCAAAGTTACTTAAATATGCAAATTAACAAGGGGGGTCCTGGGAGTCCCTCTACCAGACATTAGTCCTGGTTACGAGAGACTTACCCAGAGTCTTTAGCTCACTATCTTTCACAAAGAAGAAATATCCCAAACATATCAGTCTTTGTCCTGCCCTGGGGCAGTCCAGCACCAAAATGCTAGGCAATTCTCCTCTGAACAAGAATACCAACAGAAACCCCAGACACATGTTTCGGTCTGGTTGGACCTCATCAGTAGGGTGGATCTGTGCCTCTCTAAGAATAGTGAGCAAGGGGTCACCGTCTGGATTCCCCTAGTAACCTAGGGTGAGACCCAAAGTTACTTAAATATGCAAATTAACAAGGGGGGTCCTGGGAGTCCCTCTGCCAGACATTAGTCCTGGTTACGAGAGACTTACCCAGAGTCTTAAGCTCACTATCTTTCACAGAGAAGAAATATCCCAAACATATCAGTCTTTGTCCTGCCCTGGGGCAGTCCAGCACCAAAATGCTAGGCAATTCTCCTCTGAACAAGAGTACCAACAGAAACCCCAGACACATGTTTCGGTCTGGTTGGACCTCATCAGTAGGGTGGATCTGTGCCTCTCTAAGAATAGTGAGCAAGGGGTCCACGTCTGGATTCCCCTAGTAACTTAGGGTGAGACCCAAAGTTACTTAAATATGCAAATTAACAAGGGGGGTCTACTCAATATATGGCCAATATTAATATTACAGTAGCAAGATAAATTAGAAGCTTGAAAATCATGCACTCAAATGATTTTCATGCATTTGATGGGGTGGCAGCGGCATAGAGATACGCCTGCAAGTTTAGTGACACTCATCCTCCATTTCTACCTGGAGACGATTGCTGATCAGCAGCATATTGACTACCGTTGTGATCGATTATCGAGATTTCAGTTACTGAAGCTTGAGTAAATGTAGCCTGGAGTATAGGGGTCAGTATGGGGGTCAGCGCGCGCGCGCACGCACGCACGCACGCACGCACGTGCGATCAAACACACACACACGAACGCGCGATCTTGCTACCCCAGTGGTCCAGCCCGGTAGTCTCTAATTGAAGCCACTCTTGAATAACAGCCCTGAGAAAAGGCAGTGCGAAACATTTGTCGGCTTCGCTGAGCATGTGATGCATTGTTCATTCATTATCAAAAATCTCCAATTTAAATGATAATTAAAAGCCTATAGTGATGGATGAATGGATTCAGGACGTATTCCAGACATATAACATCGTAACAAAATTGCAGAAATTCCAACACGTTTGTCATACAAACTGAATTATACATACACATGATGCCATGTGTTGGTTATACCCATAACCACTTTATTTTATCAATATTATTAATATTATTAGCATCTTCTAGAGCAGATCTGGTATTGGGGAGGACTAGTTTGATGTGATCTTTAGGTTCAGGTATTTCCTGTGTAAGATGTTGCATGGCCAACAACGCCCCTTCTTCTACCCAGCCTATAGGCCCAAAAAACACACGCCTGTCAGAATGCTCAGATCCACCCACAGTCACGACCTTCTCATCCCGAGATTTCAACGCAAAAGAGCCGGGGGTCTAGCTTCCCGGTGGTTGCAGCCAACCTCTGGAACAATCTGCCACTTCACCTACAAACTGAACCCTCCTACCAGCTGTTCAGGAAAAGCCTCAAGGAACACTTGTTCAATTATCCTTTGACATTTATGGACCTGCTGTTTCATCATTTCTGTAGCCAGTGCCTGGATGCCCGAGGGCTTTGCGCGCATCTAAAAATGGAATAAATAAAGAAATGTCATGCTCTAATCCCTGAATCTGATTATGCATGTTAGCAATAGTATTATTGGGCTGTCGTCGACATCTTTTCCTAGCTCTGAGTGGATAGCTCATGGGTTAAGGGCTCACCTCATACATGGGGCCAGCTTGCATTTGACAAGTTTGAAACCTTTTAGGGATGACTTCATACTCCCAAAAATGATAATTTAAGTACTGTTAAATTGGGTGATAACACATGACATTACAGAGCTTACAAGCCGGAAGAAACTGGCATGGCATGCTATGATGGAAGAGAAATTATTGGTTCTGGTGAGAGATCGGGCTCCTGTGCAAAGAGTCAAATGCATTCAGCTGAAGCCAGCACTGGTACTGCTACTGATGGCTAGGCTTAGGACATTGAGTCCTTGAATGTGTGTGTTCCCGCAAGTGGCAATGAGGCAGACATGGTGTCCATATCCAGCCGATTTCTGCTGGCCTAGGTCTGGACCTTATTCTGTACTTTATTCGTAAAACATCTTTATTGATTTCAAATATGATAAACTTTAAGAACAACCCCAAACATCATAGGAACTCACATAGTTGATGCTCAGTTATTCAGGCTGGCTTCTCCCCTTCAAGGGAGCTCATACCATCCCTTTAAATTATTTGGAACCCTTTGTTGTAGCAATACTTGACCATTCTTGATCTGACTCCTGTTCCCTGTACTTTCCAATTAATGGAGTAAATTTGCTAATACCTTTGGGGGGGACATGCCATCTAAAGGAAAGGTGCCCCTACCAAATGAGGGGAGGAAATGGTGTGCTATGAAAGTTGAGGGGGGACAAACAGTCTTATCCCCCCTAAAATCACCCCCATGTTTCCATCAGAAGGCCACCTCAGTGAAGTACAGAGTTATTAATGTCATGTTAATGCCCCCACCTCTGCAAATCTTGTCTGTTATTGTTGGAAAGCTTCTGTACTGATAGGCCATCTCGTAAAGCTTCTTTATTGTGTCAGTTTCCTCCCTTCACATGGATATCCTGGGGCGTATAATACTGGCCCACCTGACCTTTTGGGTAATTATTGCAACCAGCTTGAAAACGCTTCCAAGGTTGCTGCGTTGACTCCTACGTTCCAAACACCAGCGACAGAAAGTTGGGCTCAACCGACACCCTCTCACATGTCACCAAGCTAAATTCATTTACAATCTTATTACAGGGGAAATGTCTCCTGACACAGCTCCCAGCTGCTCACCTGGCTCCCCTAAAAGCAGTCCACCATGCGGCAGCACATCTTATTATGGGAGCACGGAAATGTGACCAAATTACCCTCATTCTACATGAACTACATCACCAAAGAGAGGACCTGCAAGCAATCCTTCACTTGCCATGCACCCACCGTTGTGGGGTGCATTTAAAACCCCCAAAAAGCCAGGGCTGAATAGCAAGATTTTAAACACTGAAACAAAAATGGCCTGGCCTCTGTTTTTGTTTTTCAAGTAAAATTGAAGAGCCATGTGGAGAGGGGCCTCCTGTCAGTACTGTCAGTACCAATGGATAAGCAGCATTTAATTTACAAAAGAAGGAGGAATGAAAGATCCCTGCCACATGAAAACAGGAGGAATTTACTTGGTGTTATTGTACAAATGAAAATTTCAGGTTGTAATTGTATGTTGTTGTTGTAAATTCTATGTAAAACTTCAAAGGGAAAAATGTGTGTAAAAAGTACTGAAACTCGTTTTCTATCTTTTATTAGAAAACTAACCTTGGAAAACAGTATTTTTAAACTTTGAAAACAAAAACAGCCTGCACAGGTGTGTGTAAATAAAAACAGTTTTTAAAAGTGAAAAAGTATCAGTGCTCACAGAGAAATGTCAAGAAAACAAAATATGATGTGCGGATTGACAAAAAGCAATGTATATTATGTTTCACCTACAAAACTCCAGTGACATTTGAAGAGCCACTTTATCTTCATAGAAAATGTCAGCCCCAAGCAAACCCATCTGCTGACTGTGGGCAAAACTTCACAAGTAAATCTCCCACTCCCAGCCTCAATGTCACATCTCCCATCTGATGACCAGCGGCAATAAAGTGTCCTGCTAAATGTGTCAAAATTCAGTGTTCTCCAGACCTGCTGGCTCTGAAAGCATTGGCTACAGGAAAAGTTACCCTTGGCTGGAGCATGACCAATAGGTGGGAAAATGGAGGCAACAACGTCAAAGAGCAAGCTTAAAACCCCAAGGAGACTGATAAAAAAAAACTCTGGGTATAGGCTGACACAGTGAAAACAAATGGTTGGAAGGCAGGAGGAGGGCCATTTGTCTCACATGAAGATTCACAATTAATTTAAAAGGACTATTATCATTAAGCCATTTTTCTCAGCCATCATAAGGCAGATGTATTTCATCTATGTACCATTTTTTATGTAATTCACAGGCGATTTTGGGGATATAAAATTCATCCACTTGCGACTCATGGAACTGTAATGGCTATCTAAGATGTGTTTGTGGCTGATCTGTACATGTCCCAAACGTAAGAGATGCTGAGCGGGTGGAAAATGAAATTAGGGATATGCTTAATAACTTACATATTCATAACTGTGGTGCTTTTTTATGGAAACGGCAGAAAGGTGACACATGCCATGATACATGGTACGGATTTGGTGGTCGGCTTATCTAATACTCCAAGATTAGCTGAATCAGAAAATATGTTTAGTATGGCAGTGGCTAGTAAAATTATGAAGTTGTGATACATAACTAGTTTTTGCCAACAAGTTGAAAGGAGAACAAAGGGCGATTACAAATGGGAATTGCCATATGTTGCTCCAGACCCCTAAACGAATCCTGACTTGGAGGCTGGGCTTGGGAGGAGAGAGAAGGGTAACTGTCCAATTGTAGTGGCAGGAATTATTGCAGGGTACTTCCGCAAGATTGTAAAATTGGTGGTGTCATCGCTGCTATATGAGGGGGACTGCACTAGGACAGGAAAAAAGACAGGACAGACAGAAAGGAACAGACAGAGGAGAAAGATCATCAGTAAGGCTGCTGAAACCTACCATCTGAGTGCTGTAAGGAGACACCACAGGAGATTGTTGAGCGTGCATCTGGGTGGCGCTGTCTATTTCTAGGAAGGCCTCGTAGCTGACTGGGTCCTATGGTGGAGAGCGGGAGGCCATCTTTGAGAGTGGAGTGGCCAGACCTCTGCCCTATCTTTCCAGAGTGTCCTGAGATGCAGCTGGCTTTCCTGAACTTTAAACAGAGGCTTGCTGTGTAAGTAGAACTGGGCCCTGGAAAACCAACAGGTGGGGGAGTCTGCTTGCCTTGAATCCCATCCCTTTATAGTGGGTGGGGTGGGACAAAAC
Organism: Ambystoma mexicanum; assembly: GCF_040938575.1. Classification (NCBI taxonomy): domain Eukaryota; kingdom Metazoa; phylum Chordata; class Amphibia; order Caudata; family Ambystomatidae; genus Ambystoma; species Ambystoma mexicanum. Next base: position 1,417,277,630 of record NC_090922.1, on the reverse strand, counting down.
TGTGTAGAGCCTTAGACTATTTAACTAAAAATACAAATTTAATTAATTCCCCATTTGGCAGAACACTACGGGATGAATTTTGATCAAATTTGAAATTGAATGCGCTGAATATAATTGAATAGGTAATCCTTTTTGTACTGCTAACCCCAACTTCTTTAAGGAAGGGGGATGTCTTTGTTCTTAAATCAGTCCAACCTTCTTATCCAGCTCCCCCAACACAGGCCTTTCAGTGGAGGGGGGTCGGAACTCCAGAATTCCCCTCTGATTTCCCTACATAGACCAAAGCAGGGGGGGGGTCTGAAAAACAAACCAATACATCACCCTGTGTTTATTTTAAAACAAAAGTGGTGGTTGAAATCACAATTGCCATATGTATATGTACCAATCTTGAATCCTACTGCTAGCCTTTTAAGCCTGCAGAAAAAACAAAGTTGCACATTATATGATAATTGCCTTCGTTAATGATCAGTGTAATATTAATTGCAGAAAGTGAAGAATTGTGATATGTTCTTTTCAACTCACTTTTGTGATTTATTTATGTTGCAATAAGTTGATTTGTGTTGTGCCACGGAAAAAGTGGTGTTTGACATTTTCGTGCTAATTTCTATTACTTTTAAATTTAAATAAATACCAGTATATTTCCCGTACACCGGCCTGGTTCTTGGCTCATTGTTAGCTCAGGGGAGAGGGATCCAAGGAGCATGATATGTGTCTGAGATAGGGCTAAAGAAAATAATGTGTTAAACACTTGAGTGGGGTGGGAAGGAAGTCCCTCTGTTGAGGGTGGCTTCTCAATAAACCGCTGCACTGTATAAAACTCGATCCCGTGCCGGCTAGGAATGCCCCCACAATTCTCCAATTTTGCCAATTTCTCAAAACATGTCTCTTTCAACAACACCTGACAACAGACTAATTCCAAAGGATGCACATACCGATGCGCAGACCTCACAGTACTGCGCTACTATTAAAAGATGACAGACCAAATGGTGGCTACCCACACTCTGTAAGGTGCTCCGCTGCTCGCGAGCTAGTTCTGCGCTTTAAACAATAAAATAAAACATATATTGTATGAAAACGAGTCTCAAACTGGATTTTACATCTGAGACAATATAGTTCCTGAGGCTTTCCATCTTAAACAATGTATCCCTGTAGTAGTAAATTCAGTGTAAATATTTTATTTTGGACTAGCCAGAGGCGAGTGCCAATAGCAACTGCTCCCGCAGCTTCTATCATATCTGTCCACTCCTCATATGAGATTGGACCTACATCCCTCACCCACTGTGTCTCAGCTTAACTAGTGGGTCTGAGGCAAAGGTCATTATTGCCCAATAAATCATAGAAATCAGCCTGTGGAGTATCTGCGCCTAATCTCCACAGGTGAGAACACTGGCCGGTCTTTGTGCAAACATACTTCCAATGCGTGTCTGAGTTGCAAATACTTATAAAAGTTTGTGTCAATGTAAAACCCTTTGCATCTCGACAAAACCTTTGCATGTTTATTCCCTAACTATATCAATTTTCCGCAAGATCCCTTTGTCCTTCCAATTCCCAAAGCCCTGAAATTTACGGGCCTCTTGGGGCTCTCATCTGCCCCACAACAGGGTTGGCATCTCAACCCTAATGAATGCCACACTTTCTTAATCGATACATTTTAAGTTGTTATCAGAGGCATTGCTAGGGAGGAGCTGAGGGCGCTATAGCCCTCTTTTGGTTGTAGCCACGGATAAAAGCTGTAGGGCTGCAACCAAGTTAGCTAGCCCTGAGACCCGACAGTCCAGACATTAGCACAGCCCCAGATCTTTTCCAGACCTAGAAACAGGGCCAGTGCTGTCACTGGGCAAGGTTAGTTTAGTTTAGTTTAGTTTGTTTATTTATAGAGCGTGTCCGAACCCTCAGGTAGCTGGGCGCATAATCATGTGGACAACATAGTTACATATCGTTGCGCGCAGCAAAAAGTAGGAGTACATACATTCAATGGTACAGTATGTGGCATGAGATAAATACAATAGATAAAAGAGGACCTGGTTACATGGTGGTCCGTTACAAGGTAATGTTGAGACATACGGTAGTAATTGGTACAGTGAAGCGGCCTGGAGGTGAGTAAGTAACAAAGTGTTAGGCAGAGAGCCAGGATTTCACCATGTCCCTGAATGGCCAGAAGGAGGTTTCCGATCTGATTGCAAGAGGGAGTGTGTTCCAGCAATGGGCTGCGAGAACTGGGAAGCTGGAACCTCCTGCTGTTTTTAGATTGAAATTGGGGACCTTGAGTTGGTGCAAGTAGGGAGTTCTGGTGGGTCTGGTAGTGCTGTGTCTAGAGAATTTGTCAGATAGGTAGTGCGGGGCAGTCAGTGACAGGCACTTGTGTGTAATTACAAGAGTTCTTAGCTTGATTCTGTCTCGGATTGGGAGCCAGTGGACATCTTTGCTGGCCGCGGAGATGTGAGCCTTGAGCGGGAGGTTAAGAGCGCATTTTAAGGCATTATTTTGAAGAATCTGGAGTCTGTTCAGATTTTTTGTGGTGGTGCCTAAGAAGAGTGTGTTACAATAGTCTAATTTAGACAATATCAGTGCTCTGGATAAGGTGAGGCAGCTGGAGGAGGATAGAAAAGGTCTACAGACATTGATCAGTTTGTTGGTGTAGGTGGTTGATGAGATGGTGGCATTTATTAGTTTTTTCAGCGATAGGGTGGAGTCGAGGTACACACCTAAAGTTTTGACCTCTTTGGAGACTTTTATTATGTTGCCATCAATGGTGAAAGTTTGGTACCTAGAGTCCAACTTATTGAGGCGGGCCTGGGAGCCTACGATAAGAAGTTCTGTCTTATCGTCATTGAGGCAGAGAATGTGTGTAGCCATCCAGGGTTGGATTTCTAGTTAGATTTCGTTAAGCTTTGCAACATCTTCTTCATCGCACCCAGTGAGTGTGATGAGAACCTGGGTGTTGTCTGCGTAATTAATGTAGCTGACACCCAGATCGTCAAGACGGTCGAAGAGAAGCTTAGTGAAGATGTTGTAAAGTGTGGGAGAGATGCAGGAACCTCCACATTGGATTGGGATAGGGTCAGCAGCCGCTGAGGGGGCGAAGACCCTAGTCAACCTGTCAGACAAAAATGACTGAATCCAATTGGTGGCATTCTGTGAGAATGCGGCAGCCGATGAGAGGTGTTGTGTAAGGATCTGGTGGTCAACCAGGTCAAAGGCCGCGGAGAGATCCAACAGGAGCAAGATGGCCAGATTGCCCTTGTCTTTGGCTTCATCCATTTGGACTTTTAGATCCAGGAGGGCGGTTTTGGTCCCATGCCTGGGTCTAAAGCCAGGCCTAAGAGGTTATTGTCTTCCAAATGTTGTTGTATTTGGAGGTAGGCTACTCTGTCTAATATTTTGAGGAGGAAAGGGACTGTGGTGATGGGTCTATAATTTGTGGGGATGTTAGGGTCTAGGTTGGGTTTTTTGAGAAGGGGGAGGACCCCTGCTTCTTTAAGGTTGTTAGGGACTACTGAATTCTGGAAAGAAGAATTGATCAGTGAGGTGATGAGGGGAGCTAGATCTTTGGCTCCATCTTTGATGACGGAGGCGGGGCATAGGTCACCTTTACAGTTGGATGGTTTAGGGCTAGCGATTATCTTAACTACTTCCTCTTCAGTGACTGGGGAAAAGTGGAATGGTGGACAGTTGGGAATGGTGGGGACTTTTTGTTTTTGAGAATATCTTTGGGGGCAAGGTTGACTTTTTTGGCTTCTATCTTTGCTTGTAGAAGGGCAATTTTGTTAGACAGGGCTAGTTGGATATTATTGCACCAGGCCTTATCCTTTGTGCAGTCCTCTGTGGGTGGCAGTGGAGATTCAAGTTCTCTTAGTATAGAGAATAATTCTTTCGTACCAGATTTTGGGTTGTGTATTCTTGTGTTATAAATCTCTTTTTTGGCTTTTAAGATAGCAGATTTGTAGGTGGAGGCAGCTGTAGCGAATTTGTCTTTAGTGGAGAGAGATGGGGCTTTTCTCTAACAAGTTTCCGCAGCTCTTTTGATGTTGCGGAGAGCCTTTAATTCTACTGAGAACTATTTGTTGGTATGGGCAATGGGTTTGGCTTTACGTTGTTTGAGTGGAGCTATGTGGTTGAGGGCTAGTGCCTACAAGTGCAAAATGTTAGAGCGGGAAAATGCTGCTTTAACCTTCACACACTAAGTTTACCTTGCCCTGCTTGTAGTGATATCACTGGCCCTGGGACCTGTACACTGGCTGCGGATGACGGCCAGGCGGCAGCAGATGCAGAGACCAGGCAGCGCTGTGAAGGTTGGGGGTCAGGTCAGGCCTGGGTCATGAGTGGCAATGGCATTATTTATAGGTGTGGCCGTGCTGGCACCTGCGAATTACGAACGGAGCATGCCGCACGTGACCCCTCCTATACCGATGACCATGATTGTGTGAATGCTGTGCAGACAGTGCAGCCTCAGCGCTCAGCCTGAGCCTGTTAATAACTTCTATTAGTCTGAGATGTGGTGGCCTGCAGCACACCTTGCACTAGCTGCAGCCTTAGAGCCTCTTGCTGCAGCCTTTTGCTGTGCAGACGGTGGACCCCAGGTCAGTAGGCCACCCTTCCTGGCAGCAGAGGACCCTGCTGTTCTACTAGGAAAGACTGTCACGTCACCTTGAGGTATTTAAGTCCGGCTGCAAGCAAGAAACGCCATCTACCGAATCCCTGCTCCAGCCATGCCACGCTGTGTGATCGTGCATTAGCTGAAGGGTAAAGTGCCTCAGAACCATGATTTGTGGTCACTGGTTCAAACCTGCCTCCAACTATTTTTATTGCTTGATGTTACAAGAAACTTTAATACCCCACAGTGCTGCTTGCGGTATTATCGTTTTTTAAAAAAATATTGTTTTAATATCTTAGCTGCGCAGCAGGTGCTTGGCACCAAATTCATTTTGAAGTATGTGGCTTGGCAATAGACCAAATGCGCGTACCTGTACCTTTGTGGCTGTCAGTAACTATTTCTACATGTATTGTGATTAGACACCGGCAAGTTAGCTCAGTGAATTATGCACTAGCTGCAAAGATCTTTGTGCAACCTGGAATCACAGATTCAAATACTAGCAGGAAAAGCTAAGACCGTTATCATTCCAAGATCTGTAGAATGAGCACCATGTAGTTGGGTAAGAACCACGCTTAGAAGCAGCAGGATTTATGCATCAGGCACTATATAAAAGTTGTTATTCCTGTCATAGTTGCCAGGTAGCTCCTACAAATCCTCCCAACGACACATTCGAATCAAACACTAAGGAAAGAGACTCAAACTCTGCGACTAGGTCCAATGGGATAACATCTACTCTGAAAGAGATTAGCAGCAGTGAATTCTGAAAAACCATGACTTTAAATTGATAATGATTGATTGCCTTAAAATTCTGCTTACAGTAGGAAGGCATGGCTGTGAAAGAATGCTGCGCAGTCCAGGTAGCAAGTGTATTTAGATGTCCAGGCTATGCGATTGTAAATGGATAACAGACAGTATGGGGCTTTCACGGGTCCAGCTACAGTGCTGGCGATTGGGCCGGCTCTCGCCGGATCTGAGATCCAGCACCAGATGTGGAGCCGGATCTCGAGATCCGGCCAGAGTCAGCGCTGGGGAAAAAAGAAAAAGAACCCCCAAGCAAACTGTAACTTCCTCTGGTGGCCGTGCAAGGGGTCACCAGAGGAAGTTAAAGTCCTCAGCCACGACCCGGTTTATTTATTTATTTATTTATGCAATGTTTGTCGGATACATGGACCCGTATTATTTATTAAGTTATGTAATGCTTGTCGGGTATCTGTATCTGACAAACATTGCATAAATAAATAAATATACAGGTATCCGACAAACATTGCATGAATAAATAAATACGCCTATTAACAATGAAACTATCACACATGATGCAGCCACCCAACTGTTTTCAGAGGGGCACTGCAGGAGCTGTGCCGGGTGTGGTTCAAGTAAAAAAAAACGTTGCTTATGGCGAACAGAAATCGCTGTCTGAATAGTACCCAAGGGGGAGTTTCTTTTAATTTTTTTAATTTTTCAGGGGGGGGAGTTTCTTTTAATAAAATGGGATGCAAATTGTTCATTTTAAAGAATATTTACTCAGCAACACTGGTCAAAATCATTATCCACATAGTGAAGAAACTCATCACCAGTGCCATGAAAGTGGTTTAAAGTGGAATTGATATATAATTTGGAAAAGAAGCAGCATGAAAGAAATTGTGCCATTTAAAACTATTATTTTGGACATTTCTTTTGATTGGAGGTCAACTGTCAGCTCTGCCCCGCTAAACCCCGCCTCCTCGGGCAGCGACCTCCCCTCCAAACTCTGCCCCCACCCCAGCCCTTGTTGGATACCCCACCAATTTGTTTCCATTTCCACCACTGTCCAGCTGGGAATAGAAGGGCTTTTCCGCAGAGTTTATATTTTGCCATATAATTTATAGGGTGTTTGTTGCTGGTGCCAGCATGCCATGGTGCTACCAAGTCCCTGGCTGCATATTTATGAATTTTAATACTTAATGTTGTTGAATACCTTGCCAAGTTTGCGATTTCTCTGTATTTCAATAACCAGCATGCTTAGAACATCCAGGGGGCAGGGGGGTGCACAGAGGAAATCAATGTCTGTGCACAGCGTTTAATTTGCCTCTTGAAGTTTGACATCATTTGTGAAGGCTATTAATAGCTTTCTCTGGCACTTGTATTAAAACTCTCACATCGAAGCTGTTCACAAACAGCTCACATAACTATCAATATGCATTTTAGGGACTTGATCCACGTGTTGGGGGTGATATAGAAAGGGCCAGTGGTGGGAGCAGCAGGGCATCCCTGAGGATGAGGCCTGTGCCCCCCCCCTTTTAGCATCCTCCCATACCAGGTGGTTGCTCAGAGTTGATCTGAAGTTGATCTGAAGCTTTTGGGAGATTTAAAGTGGAGATCAAGAGGGGATCGAGTAATTTAGAGGACAGTCTATGCAGTGCAGCACAGGAGGCGTCCCCTAGACTGTACCCTAATTAGTACAGCGCGACAGGTGAGCCATCGAATCAGAAATCTAGGCCACCCTGAGGCCTGCAATGACTTCATGACGTCATGAACCAGGCCAGTAGGGGCGGATGCAGCAACCAACCTGGGTTGGCTGAAGCCCCCTCCCGAAATGAGCAATTGGCATGCAGAATGCAACAGTCTCCAATGATGCTCCACCAGAGCGCCGAGAGGAAGGGGGCGCTACAGTAAGAACCTGCCAAATCTCCCCCTTGAAAGAGCAGGGGGTGTTTAAACACTCGTTAACAGGCAGCATTGTATACAGTCTCGGGGCACAGAAGCCAACCCTACCCTTATCAATGTACCCACCATGAAAAAGCCAAAGACTCAACTGCTCTGCACAGCTTTTAGATGTAGCTGAAGCCACACCCCCACCAATGATTAGCATCTCTGTGTGAAACTGAATGTCCTCTGAGGTGGGGTGAAATATGGTTCTAAGGGCCAGAGGAAGGGGGTGAAGTGACAGTGCAATGGGTTCATGCACATACTGCAGCTATGTGTAACCTGCAGGAGACACATCCAGTTTCCGGTAGGGTACTGATACAGGTTTGCTTGCTATGCTGGGATCTGAGAATATGCCACGTTTGCTCCCAGTATGGGTAACCTATCGGCACTGACCCCTAGGCTTCACCTTTCTTCCTCCATCTTTCTCAGGCCATTATGGGAGAGATTGCCAAGGCCAGCGTGCACACTTGAAAGTGGGCATGCATGCACTCGTGGGGCAATGGGTAATTACTTGTGACCCGCTTTTTAATAATGTCCTCCAGCCCGCTACCTTTTGAGGCTGAACCCACGCCGCCCTTTTCTTTGTTTAAATGCAAGCACGTTTCGGGTGTGTGCTTGGATTTGGGGAGTGGAACAGTAGCACATTCCAGTAGGGGGGTGGGGTCTCACCTAAACAGCCCCAGGGCATGTCTGAGCCAGTTAGTGCCCTGTGGTGGTGCTAATCCACTGGCACCATACCAGCACATCAGTGCCCTCTTTAGCATCAGCAGGGAGAGGGCAAGGGCTGCATGTGCCACGACTCTGCAATTCATCCCCCCTTAGGCAGACTTGAAGTGCACTGGGGGTCACTGCTGGAAGAGCAGGACTGCTGGGCAGTGTGAGCAGATCACACTGGACGTCACTCGCACTGCTGGACAGTGTGAGGAGCCGAAGCTCAGTGCCAACTTTGCAGGAGCTCCCACTGTTGTGTAGTGTTTGGAGATGACATTTTATTTCACTTTAGGAGGAGCCAGACATATCGGCAGTGTGAGAAGCTGGCACTGAGAGCCACTGACATAAAGACTACATTGACGAGCAGTGTGCTGAGATGCAACCCGGTGCAACCTGTGGAGGAGCTTGCCCTTCTGAGCAGTGTCAGGTGCTGACGCTAATGGGCCATACTTCAATTTGAAGAGCCGGCACTTGGTGCAACGTGTGCTGCGGGGCAGTGTGGGGGAGCTGACACTGGTTGTTCCTTGCAGTGTTGGGCAGTGTGAGGAGCTGAAACTGAATCACTTAGGAAACCCTTGCTGGGCTACGTGAAGAGGTGGCACTGGGGGCAAGTTGTGGATGTGCTCACATTACTGGGTACAGTGAGGAGCTTTCACTGACTGTCACTAAAGGCCCACATTCCTGAGTATTTTGACGCGTTGGCTCAGGTGGAGGCATTAAAATGGGCTATCACTGCATCCCACTGTCACATTTTTTTAGCAGCCTGCAATGTGTGAGCTTTGGGTGGAATTAGCTTCAGGTTCTAACTGTGAAGCACTGCAGTTTTTAGTGTTCTAAATCCAGCAGCTTTTCCAGACGCTATGTTTCCCCCCGAAATTCACGCATGTACTTGGGAAGAGTAGGTTTGCAGATCCTGTTTTATACAAACACAACTTACTAATGCTGCATGTGTGCCAGGTTTCACCATACTGTGTCTGTGTTGCAACCGCTGCACAAACTGTACTCCAGACAAAATCTAATCCAGACAGCATGATCGTCTGTGGCCTGCACTGTGCATGGTGAATGATTTGCAATTGTACACACGTGATCTCATGCCGGGTCCTGTCTGTAACCAAGGTCTAAAAATGTGTGGTTGTCTGTGGTGTCTGACAGAGTGGTGTTTAAGGAATGTGGAGAACTGTGTTGGTGTAGCTGTGGTGGTTTAGTGTGGTGTGTCAGGCTGGCAGTGGCTCAGGCAGTGCAGGCTCTAACAGCCCCTCAGGGGCGGGGGGGGGAGGGGGCTGGGCGGCTTTGAGTCTGCTGCTTAGCCGCAGCAGTAATAAATCACTTTTTTGAGCATGATGATTTGGGACAGGTGACGGGTGATTGGTTTGATTGGGGGAGGGGTATTCTTATGATACTGAGCCACCCTTCCCCATGCTGCAAGACTCAATCCCGATTCCTGTCTCCTTGAGAATAAGCCTATACTGTGCCCATTTGCCCTTCTTTCCGAGCTCTGGGCTTTCAGTCAACTGATACGTTCTGCACTGGCAAAAGTAGAATTGGTTACCATTTTTTTAAGAAAATGCAGTCAGCCCATGCCTTTCACAATGGCGATGGAGGTGCCATTGACTTGTTTAATAAACCTGTATTTATGAAACACAGAGGCTTTAATTTGACGTCTGAAACCTAACACTGTGAGTAGACGTAAGGTTGAGGAATATGCCATGGGATCCATACACAGCAGACAATGCGAGGAATGTGTTAGGTGGCAGTAATGGGTTTGCGGCAAGCAGTAACAAAATGAGGACGGTTTGAGAACAGTGAGGATGTGGAGTGGGGGAGGGCGCCAATCTGACAGTTTGCCTAGGGTTTCAAAATTCCTTGCATCGGCCCTGCCTAAAAACAGCTCTGGTTGTAATCACTGCCCTTCTGATCATAGGGATTGTGGTCAAGTTTTACTCAGAGTAAGGGGTTCCACTTGCCCTATCAACCCCAGTTACATTTTCACCACAGAGGCGTCCATTCCCCGAAATACCCAATAATTCACTATCATGAACCTCTGACTGAGAAGAGTCCTTGCCCTTCTTGACAAGGCTAGGGTACTGGCCTTGTCACACATGTCACTGCTTTCTTTGAGGCACTGGTTTCTGCCTTTGCTTCAGAAGAATAAAAGAGGCAACATCCTGGCAGCATCCTGCCATTGTTTTTCATGGCCTAATTGCAGACATTCAGTTCAGACAGTAATTCACATCAATTCTGTCATAGGTGGGCCATTCTCACAGAGCTGACACTAGTCTAGTGTGATACCAATTTCGCTGTGGCTGTTTAATTGTGTGCCCTAAGTAGTCACCAGGCTCCAACCAGGCTGGCTTATATTTAAATATGTTGATGCCATCAGAATGACTAAGGCATACAATTAAGTTTGGTGCAGAAGATTTAAAAGACACATCTGCCTGCAGGAACTTTGTGTTTCAGCAGTGGTCAAGAATGCACATATGACCTTTGAACTGGCTCTGTGCCACTGCGGTGTGGGTGATGAAGGTGCCAGGAAGCTGTCTCAGCCAAAGCAAATGTTTGTACTGTAGATTGACATGGAACATTTATGAAAGGAGGGCCAGATTAGCAGGCCTCCCTTTTACAAACTGAAATGCCTGGATCATTTTAGTATTCACCCTTTAATTGCAGAGGACGCGTTTGCATGCTGCTGGGGCAGTTTGGGCCCGAATTACTTGGGAGAGAGCACGTTGGAAAGGGAGACTCTCCCCTTTTCAACGAGCCCTGACACAAGCAGATCAGTCAGTCCTTGAGCAGCAATCACCACTGGACCACAAGAGAAATGATTTTGGTGGTGGGGGTCACCCTCAGGCAAAACTTCCCCCACCCTACAAATTGCCACAAAGGAAAATGTTGTTTTGCCTTCTTTGGGGGCAAACAACATATCACTATTTATTTAGTGGCACATTTGGGAGCATCAGGTGGCTGTCCTTGTGTCTGTTAGCCAGCCCTCCCAAACCCGGCCCCAACCCCCAAGGAGGTGCACATCCTTGCTGCTTCCCCGGGGGGGGGCAAAGAAGTGCAGTTCATGTCCCATTTCGCCACCCCTGGGAAGCAGCAAGGACTACTATGCCACCATGGAATTGATTTCTGGGGCAGGATTCCCCCAGGGGCAAAACACCCCTCCACCCCACCCCAGAAATTGCCACAAAGGTGGCACAATGTTGTTTTGCCTTCTTTGGGCAGATGGGTGCTGTTTTTCAATGAAGGCAAAAGACAAAACATCTTACCAGGGTATACAGATTGGCAAACCTGGAGGTATAAGAGGTGCAACTCCTTGCTGCTTGCCTGGAGGCAAATTTGGGGGTATTTGCCAACATTCTGTCACTCCCAGGGAGCATCAATGGCCACTAGGCCCTCAGAAATACCCTTTAATGGAGGAGTAGGGGGCCACTTAGCATATAAGCCGCCAACTCCCCCTCTGGATCCAAAAGGGATGGGGCAAACAATGTTCTGCCCTCCCTGGGGGCAGATCGGCCGCATAACCTGCCAATCTGCCCATAGAGGGGTTACAATTTTACATGGCCGTATTGAAGCTCTGGCTGGGCCGTGTTACAGCATTTCCCTCTGGGGAGGGATGGGGCTACATTGGGACCACCTCTGGACTTCGGTACGGTCGACCCACATGGGGGATAGGTGCCCGTGGCCAGGGACAGCGCCCTGGGCCATCCTGGAGCTCTGGCCGGGCCGCATTACATCTTTTCCCTCCAGGGAGGAATGTGGACCCGCCGGGGCTTCCCTGGACTACTGCTGTGTTGGCTCATCGTCCATAATGAGAGACAGTAGCCCAAGACTGGGGGCAGCATCCCCAGCTATCCTGGAGCTGTGGCCAGGCCATGTTAGTATTTTCCCTCCGGCCCAAATCTGTGGCGCAGGATGAATCTTGCGTTTTCATATCAGTTGACATACCAATGATTTACCCTTTTTCTTTTCCAACCAGGTAAGTGCACCCATACATGTGACATCTGGTTTACATTGGGACATCTGTGTGAACATGGGTAGGTGGGGCATGTGGTCTCTTTAAACGTTTCGTTCATTTCCAGTGGGAAATGTGTGAAAATAGTATATTTCTGTCACATTTCCAACTTTGCAGTGCATCTGGGCAAGAAATTCTAGGGTGATTCATGCAAGTGATGCCTCTTTGGAGTCCCACAGGTGTCTTATCAGAAATGCAGGTGGTTCCCTGGTTTACTTGATGGCTGTGACACCCCAGGCCCAAATCTGTGGGTTGTCCGCAAGGCCAAATACAATATGGATTTGGTCTTCCCACAACGTTTGGTGTACCAATAGCTTGGCCTTTTCCCTTTGCGCCCAGATCTGTGCACCCACACATGAGATACCTTTTTCATCGGGACACCTGTGAGAACGTGGAAAGGTAGGACATGTGTTTTTGCCCAATGCGGTTCGGTGGTTTCCTGGTCGCAAATATCTCAAAATTGTGTTTTTTCCCTACATTTTGGACTTTGCTAGGAATTCTGAGTAATACATTCTAGTGTGATTCACGCAAATGAGAACTCTTTGGATTCCCGCAGGTGTCTTCTTTTCATAAATGCTTGGGATTCCGTTTCCCTTGGTGGCTCTGACACCCCAGGCCCAAATCTGTGGGTTGGTCACAAGGTCAAATACAATATGGATTTGGTCTTCCCATAGCGTTTGGTGTATCAGTGGTTTAGCCTTTTCACTTTCCGCCCAGGTCAGTGCACCCACACATGTGAGGTACTGTTTGCATCGGGACACCTGTGGGGATTTGTCCAGGTAAACATTGTTGTGTTCCCCACCCGTTTCTGTGGTTTCCCAATGGCTAATGCTTCAAAATATTGTATTTCTCCAACTTTTCCAGTTTGCCGTGCATTCTTGGTACAAAAGTCTTCTGCGATCAACAAAATCAAGATGTATTTGAATTCCTCTGGGTGTCTCCTTTTCAAAAGAGCCTGGGGTTCCTACTGTTCCTTGGTGGTTGTGATGCCAGAGCCCTCAATGCATGTGCTTGCCGCAAGCCCAAATATGCTCTTCACTGAACATTTCCATGCTGGCAGTTTAGCACTTTACCTTCGGCCCAGGATAGTGGACCCCCACATGCAAGGTTTCATTTTTATAGGCACACCTGTGGCAGCATGCTAAGCTGCCGCCCACACTGCCAGTCTCCTTCTCCATCATTTGACCTATGAAGCGAGTGTCAGTTGCTGCTTTTGCCGCCACCTTCATAAACTCTACCACTCCTGCCACTGACTCTCACTCTGATACAGTCCTTACTAACCTTTACCTCACCATTTCCAACACTCTGGACATCCTTGCCCCTGTCATGAGGATGCGCATGAAGCCTGCCTCCAAGAGCAATACCTGGTATGACTCCAATCTGGCCTCTCTGAAACCAAGTGCAGAGCTGCTGAGTGGAAATGGCAGGCTTCAAGCACTTCCTCTGACAAACTGGCCGCCTGCTCCAAAGGCAATATAGACTCTCCACCTTCTCGAGAGGGCCTGTATCCAAGCCCAAATCTCTGGGGACACTAACAACATGGCTGTACCTTTCAGAATCTGCAAGGAACTCGCCAATCCTACTGCAGTCTCCATTTCTCATCTGCCTTCTCTGGCCTCTCACTTCATTACTAAAACTCAAGACATCCTGTCTTCACTCTCCGCTAGACCACTTCCTGCTCTGATGAGGACTCTAGACAAGTCGGCTCTATGAAAGTCTCATCCAAACAGGTGCTCCCAGGTTCCTCTAGAATTATCAAGGACAACATTGTCTCCCTTGCTCCAGCCTTGGCTGATTTCTGCAATCACTCCTTTGCCATTGGATCCTTCCCATTCCTGCTCAAGCACTCCCTTGTGCACCCTCTCCTTAAAAAGCCTACTGCTGACCCCTCCTGTCCGCCTAACTACCACCCTATCTCCATTACCCACTTCCTGGGTAAACTCTTGGGGAAGCTCGGCATCTCACACCTTATCCACCACACTGAATCTGTTGGTTGTCTCCACAATCACCAGTCTGGTTTCAGAGCTGTCAGAGGCATGGAAACTGCTCTTCTGAAAACCTGTGAAGACATGCTCTCTAATCTTGATTCCAACTCTCCTTCCGTTTTCATCCTTCTTGACCTTTCCCATGCCTTTGATACAGTCAATCATGACACCCTTATAAATCGGCTATGTGATACTCTTGGTATCACCGACCTGGCTCTGGACTGGTTGACCTCCTTCCTTTCTGGCCGACCTTCCCAGGTTCAACTGGGTCCTTTTCTCTTCTCCATCTCACTCTCCAGCTGTGGTGTCCCTCAGGGCTATATCCTCTTGCCTTGGCTTTTCAACATCTACCTTGCCCCTCTAGCCTATTTGATCTCCACCTTCTCTCCTAACTTCCAGTGTTTTGAGGATGACACACAACTCTCCTTCAAGCTTCCCTCCTCTTCCTCCTCTTCTTCCTCTATCATTCCGGACTGTCTGTCTGCTATTCAGGCATGGTGCACTGCTAACAATCTCTGCCTTAATGCCAGTAAGATAAAGATCCTTCTCATTGGGACCCCGCTCTCTCCTTCCCTCCTACTCGCTAGCCACCCTCCATGGGCCCCGTACACTCTCTCTACTTGAGGCAAAAAACCTTGGTGTGATCTTTGACTCCTCTCTCTCTTTCTCCCCTCACATTATAGGCCTTGTGAAGAAGGCCCACTTTCAGCTGCACCTCCTCAGAGGCATTCTCCCCTCCCTCACCTTCCCCCAGAAACTTAATATCTCCAGAGCTCTGGTCCTCTCCAGGCTGGACTACTGCAACAGCCTCTTCCTCAATATGCCTAACCCTCTCCCTTTGCCCTCCTTCAGCTAATCCAGAATAGGACTGTAAGACTTAACCTTGGCCTCAACCCAGGGACCACATCTCTCCAGCCCTAAAATCTCTCCACTGGCTCCCAGTTTTTTATTTATTTATTTATTGTTCACTTGTTAGCCGCTTATACAGGAAGCAAATACTTTTTCAAAGCACCCACAGGGCAGCAGGGAGGGCACAGAGAATGATAGACAATGAAATTACAACTATGTTAAATAATTAAATAACAATATAAGAAGAGACAATGGAGAGGTGGAACCATAACTGGTATGCCGTGTGTATGTTCAGAACATGCAAGTGCAGAGGGGAAAGGAGTATGGGATAGCTGCTGTGGTGCTCATGGAGAGCAGCAGGTGAAGTGCTATGAAGAAAGGTAAGTGCTGCCTCCAGTGGGGGAGGGTGAGCCGAGGCATGTGCAGAGGATAGACAGCAGCTGGGATGATAAGATGTGGGAGGTCAGGGCCCTGAGGATGCATAAGGGCCCTGCACACCAATCAAGCTACTGTGCGATTAGTAGTTGAGAGGGCGGGAAGGAAGCAGTAAAGAGGACGGTCTTGAGCCTTTTTCGGAACTTAAGAAGGTCCTGCACAAGCCGAAGAGGGAGGGGGCGGCTGTTCCAAATCAGGGAGTCTGCTGAGGAAAGCGATCGACCATCTGCTCTCTGTTTAGCAAACCGCTTTACACACAAGGAGTTGGTGCCAGAAGAACGTAGGTGTCTAGATGGGGAATATTTAGTCAGAAAGAGTTGCAAGAGTTGCAGATAGAGTGTCCCCGGCCCCAGACAGCCTTGTGGATGATGCAGAGGGATTTGAATTTAATCTGTGCTACGATCGGGAGTCGGTGAAGTCTTTGTAGAGCAGGAGAGATGCGGTCCCTGGGTTTGAGGATTAGCTGGAGCGGTTGCAGAGTGGACAAAAGTAGATTAAGAAGGAGGTTATTGCAATAGTCTAGCCTGAAAGAACCAAGGCCCGTGTAACATTGAGTCTCTGGGGCAAGGTGAGGAAAGGTAGAATTCCTTTCAGAAGGAAACGCTGAAAGTGGGACTTCTTGGCAATGTCCTGAGAACGAGGGGGGAAGGAGAGAGAGGAGTCGAAGATGACTCCAAGGTTTCTGGCTTCCGAAGAGGGAGCAGGGGTAGAGCCAATGGAAGAAAGCCAGAGTAAAGGGAACAAGTCGGGTGCCGGGGCCCCAATAGGGAAGATCTCTGTTTTGTTGGCATTGAGGCAGAGATCATTAAAAGTACACCGGGCCTGGAAGGCTGAGAGGCAATCAGGGATGATGGATGGTGCAAGGGTGTTGGTAGGAAGTTTGTAGAAGAATTGTGTGTCGTCAGCATAGCACTGGAAGTTGGGTGAGAAGGAGGAAAGGAGGCGTGCCAGCAGAGAAATGTATATGTTAAAGGGCCAAGGCAAAAGAATGCAATCCTGGCGGACGCCACAGGTGGAGAAGGAAGTAGGGGAGGAGAAGGTGCCCAGTATGACTTTGGAAGAGTGGCTAGTTAGGAAGCAGGTAAGCCAGTCCAGTGCCCGCTTTTTATGAGGATGGAGTGGTTCACTGTGTCAAATGCAGAAGAAAGATCAAGGAGGATGAGGACAGCAGGGGAGTTGGAATCAAGAGATGCAAGCGCTTCTTCACGTGTGTTCAGAAGAGCAGTTTCTCGGAATTTATGTTATGGTCATGGAGACCGCCAACAAGTTCAGTAGGAGTTAAGTGGGGCCAGGGCCAGCTTCTCAAGCAGTGTCCCCAGGGAAGGGGTGATGGAGATGGGGCGATAGTAGGCTGGGCAGGAAGGGTCTACTGACGTTTATTTTAAGGAGGGGGCACACAAGGGAGTGCTTGAGTGAGGATGGAAAAAAACCAGTAGCAAAGGAGTGGTTGCAAAGATCAGCGAGAGCAGGGGCAAGAGAGGAAATGTTGTCCTTGATGGTTCTGGATGAGCAAGGGGCAACCTGTTTGGAGGAGACCTTCATGGAGTTGAGAACTCTGGTGACTTCTTCCGTAGAGACAGAGTCGAAGGAGGAAAAGGAGGAAGGAGGAAGGAGGATGGTGAGTGGTTAGGGGAGTCAAAGGTGAAGGGGTGGGTAGGAAGAGTGCGTGAAAAGGCTGTTCAGTATGTCCTGGGTTTTGGTGGTGAAGTGGGTGGCAAGTGCATTGCAAAGTGCCAGGGAAGGAATAGGGGCAGAGGATACTGCGATGGGTTGGCAAGGTCCCTGCATATTTTGAATAGTTCAGCCGTGTTATTGGACGAGCCAACTACTCGTGCCTGAATGTGAGCCCTTTTTATGGCATGGATAGAGAGTCTGTAATGCCGTTGGAGCAAGAAGCAGGCCAGTTTGTCAGAGGGTGAACCTGAGGTTTCCCACTCCGTTCTGCACTTATGTTTCAGGTCTGCAAGTTCAGAGTCGTACCAGGTGTTATGCTTGGAGGCAGGTTTCAGGTGGATCCTCATGACAGGCGCAAGGATGTCAAGGGTGTTAGTAATGGAAAGATAGAGAAGGTAGAGTGTGAGTTGGGTGGGCAAAGGGGATGAAGGTGGAAGTGAAGGCAGCAGCTGACACTCGTTTCATTTGGTGGATGTTTGTGAAAGAGGTTGGCAGGGCTATTGGAGGAGTTGCCACAAGGCCATAGGGACCCAGGTGGGAGGAAAGAAGAGAGTGGTCAGACCAAGAGAGAGGGGTGACCAGAGGAGATGAGCGAGGGAGGTCGGAATGGATGATGGCATCCAGTGTGTATCCTGCAGAGTGGATTGGTCCAGAAAGAAGAATGGAGAGGGATAGGGAGGTGCAGAGGTCAATAAAGAGGGTGCTGTGCACAGGGAGACTAATTGGATGTTAAAGTCACAAAGGAGTAGCAGGTTGGAGGTGGTTGAGAGTAAGGAGGAACATAAATCAGCCCACTCAGAGAGACAAAGAGAGGAAGTGCCTGGAGGCTGGTAAATGGTAGCAATGGTCAGGGTGGAGGAGGGAGAGATGACCAATCTGCATACTAGGCTCTTAAAGGATGCATAGAGCTGAGTGGGTAGGCTGGAAGAAGAAATCCACTCAGGGAAGATTAAGGCAACCCCACCGCCAGCCTGGTGAGGTCTAGGCTTGGAGGTGATCTTAAAGCATCGGGTAAGAGAGCGTCAAAGGAAGTGACAGAGCTGGCATTGAACCAAGTCTCAGCAAGTGTGAATAATCATGTTCAGGACCCTCTGCAAGACCCTCTGCATCATCCACAAGGCTTTCTGGGGCCTGGACCCCGCTACATCCAACTTTCTCTCCCTAAATACCCTAAATACCTCCCTGCTAGAGCCATTCGGTCTTCTAGCTCCAACTCTCTGCAGATCAGACGCTTTTCCAAGCAGACAGCGGGGGGTAGATCTCTCTCCTACTCCTTCTCGAATCAGCTCGCTGACCCTCTCAGACTTGAGCCGGATCTCATTAAGTTCTGGAAGCTTCTCAAGACCCTCCTTTTCTCTTCCTCCTTCCCTCTCCCCTCCCTAGCTAATGTCCCACTCTGCCTCCCTGACTGGCTGCCTGGTTCCTTCAGATTCTTACAGGACACCAGGCCCTCCTCGACCAGTCCACCCCTGCACTTGGTCTCCACTGAACCCTCCATCCCTCCAACTTGCACTTGCCCTCCGGGCTCCCTCCCCCTGAACCAGTGGGCTGTGCCTGCACCACTTGAGCCTTTCCAGCCTGTCCCTCGCACTTAGCACATGGACCTTCTTCCTCTTCACTCTCTGCATTCCACTGGCACTTTCCACCTAGACTCCCCTGGCACTCGCTAAACCCACAGGCTCTTCCGCCCTGACTGGCACTTCCCCCTCCCTTCTCACCTGCACTTCTTGTTACTGCACTTGCACAATTTGAATGTCACAAGGCCTAGTTTTTCTTCATCCTTTTTTCACCTCCCTTCTCCTGTCTTGTTGCACTTTGAAACACTTGTGTATAGGCACATTATAAATTCCCAATAAATACAATAAAATAAACTTGAGAAGATAGGACTTGCACTATTTGCTGAGCATTTCAGGGTTTTCCCAGCATCAAATAGCTCACTCTACTGTATTATTTCCACTTTTCTGCAATTCCCATGCATTCAGGGTAGAAAACTCTTGTGCCAACAATGCTCACTGGGTGTATTTAAATTCCCTTCTGGCAGTTCAAAAACGTCGTTTCCTTGTGGTTTCAACTCTATTCAAAAGAGGCATGATTCTTCCTCTGAATTTCCTTCAGCCATGTAGTTCTTTACAATGTTCAATTTCTCACACTTTATCCACTTTCCACCCTTGGTGTACTCTCTTGCCATTGTATTTTGTGATGTTCTTTCCAGTCCTTAAAAAGCGTATTAGTCATCCCTTTTGTATCCACAGTTTCTGGTTTATTTGCCTTTTCTCTTGTGGTTTACTTCCTTACCAGAATATCACGTTACTTCTCTTCTCTCTTCTGGTTTAATCTCCTGCCAGAATATTGTTTCACTTCTCACTCCTGGTTTACTCTCTTGCCAGGACATGGTTTCACCTTTTAATCCTAGTTTATTCTCTTGCCAGGATACTGTCTCACTTCTCACTCCTAGTTTACTCTCTTGCCAGGATATGACTTTACTTCTTATTTTGTTGGCATGGTGCACTAACCTGACAGGGCTTTTCCTCTCTCCAGTCACTCTTTCTCTTATCCACTTTATCACAGTTCTCCAATGTTGGGTCGTGACCCTGTCTTGTCGAAGTGCTCATCGATATTATTTCCCTCTTTCAGGCATTGGGTTCTCAACCCTTTCTCAGCACTCTTCATATGTCTGTCATTTTAAATTGTCAGGCGTATATCACGTTTATTGAATATCAACCTGAGAGGATTAAAGAAAATGTGTCTACAGGAACTCAAGATGTAGCTAATCTAGCCCTAAACACAGATATACTCTCTCAATTAGTTTCAGTTGTAAATGCACTGAAAGGGCTTGGATGTCTAGAACCGCTCATAGAAAACACGACTAGTACCGACAATACAAATAATCAATCATAACGTACATCTTTTGCCCTTTTAAGTTGGAACTGTTACAGGTTTACCAATTTAATCAAATGTCATGCGGAAGAACCAATATTCCAAAACTCTTGTATTATTCTCATTCAAGAAACTATGGCTCTAAAACAATTGAGTTTGGATGGTTTCACCTCACATAGTCAGCCAGCTAGAAGGGGTTTACAAGGACGACCTTCGGGTGGTCTTATGACCTTGGTACACAACAGTGTGAAGATCGTTTCTACTTTTATATCCTCAACTAATGAATTGCTTATCACCGAAGTGCTCATCCATCATTATCATATACTCATCATGAATATGTATTGGAATCCGGTGAATTGCACCACAGAAAAGATCATAAATGACTTGGACGAAATGTTACAAAAGGCATTTCTTCATAATGTAAAGTATGAGACGATTCTGTCAAACTCAGTGTTCCCCTTCCCTCCTTCCTCCTCACCTTGTTCTTCAGTGGAGCTTTCTGGGGTTTCTGTCTTTCTCCTTCTGCGAGTTGTCTTCTTTCATTCTAACTTTTTCTTTATCTTCTTTTCGTAAGAACGGGCTCTACGTTGTCTGGGTGTCACAGCACCAGACCACAGGGTATCCTGGGGGCCAGTCCTCTAATAGGGAAAAAGCGTGCTGGCAGAAAAATCCCTGGTGTTATCCTGTAGAGGCGGCTGATGGAGACTTTCTTGTACTTGAAGGTATTCCATTATCAGGTGATTGTTTAGTGGAAGGCGCATTCACAGCCCATAGGCTTTGGGGGTTCAGCAGATCCAATAAGGTAGAATGCGCATCTAGAAACTGACACTGATGAGAGGCAATGGCTGTGGAAGGAGAGCAATATGGGGAAGATGCAGACAGGATGAGACCCGAATAACAGGGAAGAGTAAGAGAGAGACGGAAGGAAAGAGAGAGAGAGAGAGACAGAGAGAGAGACAGAGAGAAAGAGAGAGAGAGAGAGAGAGAACTGACGGAAATGACCGGAACGCCAGCTGAGTGAAAATGAGAGAGTCCCGGTTGGATGACAGAAGCAAGCCAAGCTGCGGAGACGCAATGGAGGAAAGCCAGAAGGAAAACAGAAGGAGACGGAGTGTGAGCTCAAAGGTAAGAACAAACTAGCATTGGCTGAACCGGGGAAAATCCATAGGTGCAACGCATGAGACCGAGGAAACGGTTGCAGTATAAGGAGGCGGCAGCCATTTTAGCAGAAACAACTGGGCCGCTAAACACATACAGCTAGGAACGTGGCGGCCAAGTCAATGGATTCTTCATGAATGCCACAGCTTCCATCTGGGGTGCATGACAGTATGCCTACTCTTCACCGGGGGTCCCCCCGGTTTACCTGGATGGAGTCTATGGAATCTTCGGATGAGCTGGAGTGCATTGATATGATGTCTTGGCTCCCATGTGCGTTCCTCCTTGGAATACCCCTTCCAATGCACCAGGTATTGAAGGCACGCAATGGAGGAAAGCCAGAAGGAACACAGAAGAAGACGGAGCGTGAGCTCAAAGGTAAGAACAAACTAGCGTTGGCTGATCCGGGGAAAATCCGTAGGTGGAACGCACCGGACCAAGGAAACAATTGCAGTATAAGGAGGCGGCGGCCATCTTAGCAGAAACAATTAGACCGCTAAATACGTACAGCTAGGAACGTGGCGGCCAAGTCAATGGATTCTCCACAAATGCCACAGCTTCCATCTGGGGTGCATGACAGATTCTAGGAGGAGACTTCAATGCTATGTTAGACGATTCACTCGTAGCTAAATCAGGACAACCTCAACACTCCTCAACTTCTCTGCCCCATGAACATGTTGGATCGACTTTCTAACAAATTGGAGCTTCCATCTAGTCCCACATGCGCATGGGCAAAGTGATTTTACATGGAGGAGAGGGAATTCGAAATCACTGATATATTACATTGCTGTTTCAAGAAACCTATTGGAAATGTGTGCACCTCTGCTCATATGTGAATTAGGTTTGGGGGATGATAAGATGTTAAAGTCCACAATTAATATCCCAGTGAAGTGTTTTCTGCACAAACCTAAACTGGCTCTGATAGAGGTCGATAGACATGTGCTATCAATCCAATGGAACCTGAAAATGTGTAGGAATTTGGCATATTTGGTTAACCAACATATATGGAAAACAGATATGAGGTTAGAGAATATATACGATAACTTACTTTTGGTAGAACACAATTCCGCAAGTCGTAAAATACCATTTAAATGTTTTAGCAAAACAACAGCTGACAAATACAGCTTGCCCACATGTTAATAGATACAATAGTGAAGTTACTGCACTAATAAGAACACGGAATAGGGATATCAGAAGAGTAAAAAAAGCCTATAACGTGGGGGATGTAGTAAATAAGTACAAAAAGCAAATTCAAAATAAATATAAACTTGATCTTAAAGGGGTGAAGATGGCTAAATCACTCTCTGAGAATCAGAATATGATTTGGCTTTTATGTAAACGGGAAACAAAAGATGTATGGAACATACTTAGAAATTCGACCAGTAAGCCACGTTTTGCTGTACTATTACTGGACAAGTATGGACAACATACATTAGAGAAAAATACATGTTACCTAAACATTTTCCCTCTGTTGACATTCAAGCTCACATCTGCAAAATTCTCAGTAAATGCCCATGGGACTTAGAAGACTTGATATGGGCTATTAATAAGCTTAAGTACTCAAAGGCAGCTGGACCAGATGGGTTGCCTCCGTGTCTACTAAAAGACGATCCTTGTTTTGGACAAAAATGATAAAATCTACATTTGATCTCATCTTTGTCACCAAAGTTATTCCACCCACTTGGCGAACAGCAACACTTGTACCAATTTATAAAAAAAGGGCCCATCATTGATCCAGCAAACGATCACCCAATATCATTGATGGATGTACCTGCAAAGGTGTTTGCTTCCCATCTTTTGAAGGAACTTGAAAAATGCGTAGATGAGAAACAGCTTCTATCCCGCTTTCAAGTACGGTTTAGGAAAGCGATGGGCACCACCTTAAATGCCACCATCCTGGCCCACCTCCTCGAAACATCACATCACACTGCCTCAGGAGCAATATACATGGCATCATTGGATTTATCTGCAGCATTTGATAGGAGTATTCGTTCATTGCTGTGGAGTAAAATGATACAATATGGGATACCTGCATATCTGGTGGGATTGGTAGCCTTATTCCATAATCAGACTTCTTATCAGATACGTATTAATAGATCCGGGTTTGTGACTGACTATATTGAGACTGAAATCGGAGTTAAACAAGGCTGCCAACTAGCAGCGATACTTTTCAATCTGTATATTGCTGATATTGATAAAATCTGGGAAAAATGTGTCATTTTTCCAGTTAAATTGGGAGATGCTAGAATAAACTGGTTAGCATTTGCAGATGACATAATTTTGTTCAACCGGACACCCTATGGGCTTCAGAACAAGCTGTGCTTGTTCTCTGCATATGCCACCAAGCATAATCTCTCAACTAATCCCTCCAAATATGCCATAATTGTATTAGCTAATAAGAAGAAAGTGTGTTAGTTCAATTGGAAGCTGGAGGGGGCGATTGTACAAAGGGTTTTGGGATATAATTTGACTGATGTAAACTCACTTGCAATGTGGAGTAGAACCCTTAATCTAAAAATATTTCATCTCATTTCTCAAATGAAAATTATATACCTTAGACATGCAAAATTTTCATTAGTACCAATTATAGATTTCTACATTCTCAAAATAGAACCTATCATCTTGTATGGTTTAGATCTTTGTCTACTAGATCAATCAAAAATGTTAAATAAAATACAAGGAAGAATCTGGAAAGAGGTGTTGGGCCTACCAAAAGCATTACCCAATACTATGATTTTGCACAAACTGGGATTAAATTCTCTGTCAGCAAAATTTTCATGGAGAATGCTGGGCAATTATGGGAAAATGATAGGTCCTCCTGCAAACCCCTTCTACGAAGACTTTGCAAAAATAGTTGGGAGGGAATACCCTGCCTCGTTAAAGAGTTATGTCATCAAAATGAACATGTACTTGAAACTGATTGCTAATGAACCTAAAGATTTGTATGAACGAGCAAATACGGTAAAAAAGAGATGGCTTCAGTATGATTGGGCAAATACAATTGAGCAGAACACATCTTATAAATCCTACTCAGATATCAAAGGCTTTAGCCACAAACAATATCCTAGGTTACAATATTTGTCATCTTCCAATGCAACAAAGCAAGATAAATATACTTGAGATTCAAGCTTAACCTCTTTCATACTAATGAAAGGATGAAGCACTGATTAAGAGCAGTAATGGTATACAAATTGAATGATGCAGATTCTGTTCTGTGAAACAGGGACGATACAAGAAACACTGACACATCTGGTGATGTACTGTGAATTTTTTGAAGGCCTTCATATAACACACTTAGGGTCGTTCTTTAAAACAGAGCTGAACTTTTCAAGAGAACTTTTATGGCACAGTGTATGTGTGGCACAAGGTAGGCCCTGATTCTAGCCCTAACCCGTTTTTTTAATAACTTGCACTTTCATTTAGATGAAATGGAATTGAATTAAATAAAGGCGAATATAGAATGAGGATAAAGACATGGAAATGAATGAAATAAGATATCATCATTTGTACTTTGTTCTGTAATAGCACAATCTAAGTGCATTTATGTTGTAATCTGTCAGTTGTTAATGAAAGTGTACTCAATTTGTAAAAAATTACATATTACAATTACACACCCGCTCCCTGCTTTCCTGTCACTCTCTGGCTGGTCTCTCTTGGCCCTCTTCCTGCTCCCACCTGCGAGGCTTGGGGTCATCTTCGACACCACACTCTCCTTCTCTCCTCACATCTCCGACGTCTATAGGAAGTCTCACTACCAGCTGCACCTCCTTAGAGGTATTCTTCCTTCCCTCTCCTTCCCCCAGAAGCTCACTGTCTCCAGAGCTCTGGTTCTCTGTAGGCTAAACTACTGCAACAGCCTCATTCTAAATCTGCCTGCTTCTACTCTCCGCCCTCTGCAACTCATCCAGAACAGGACTGCGAGACTTGTCCTTGGCCTCAAGCCCAGGGATTGTATCTCTCCAGGACTGAAATCTCTGCCCTGGCTTCCAGTGGCTGCAAGCATTAAGTTCAAAACCCTCTGCATTGTCCACAAGGCCTTCTGGTGCCTGCGGCCTCAATACCTTCAACTCTCTCTTCCTAAATATTTTCCTTCTCGAGCTCTTCGCTCATCCGCCTCCAACTCTCTCAGGGTCAGTCGCTTCTCCAAGCAACGAGTTGGTGCTAAATCTCTTTCCTCGGCTGGGGCCTCCCTCTGGAACAGCCTCCCTGCCTCCCTGAAATTTGAGCAGAACCATCTCCCGTTCTGGAAGCCCTTCAAAACCTTCCTCTTTGCTTCTGCTTTCTCTCTTCCTCTCCCCTGCTGAATTTCTGGATGAAACGGTACTGGTTACCTGGCCACCCGCTGATCTAGGGCCCAGGTCCCTTCTCCCACCAGTTACACACCTGCACTGCCTCCCTGACAACCCCCGCACTTGGGGACTGTTTTGTGTCACCCTACAGTCCACCACCAGCACTTGGCACCTCCTGATGTCTGCACTTACCCTTGCACTTGCCACCAGCTGGCCTTACTTCTCTTATTGTTATTTTTGTCTATTACCCCTTGTACTGCACTGTCCCCTTCCCACTCTGCACTTTCCTCTTCCCCCTTCCCCTTCACTTGCGCGATCTGAATGACACTCAGCCTAGTAGGATCGCTGTCTCTGTCTTCCCTCTATTCCCCCTTCCTTGCCGCGTCGCGCCTTGAAACACGTGTGTATAGACGCGTTATAAATGCCATATCATATCATATTATAGTGCAATTTGTTGGAACAACCTGGATTTTCTTCTACCACACTACAGTAAACCATACAGGTTTGTTGAAAAGGCATATGGATATCAAGTGTGATTTTGACTGCCAAGTTATCTGTGTCTATGATTGTCCTATCCCTCTGGAGTTTGTCTTACCCTATGTGGTCCTCCCACTGCTAACCACCCGCAGGGTCAGCATCAGGTATCTTCTGCTTTTCCCTGGCCACGTATGAGAAGCTTTCCTCCAGAGAGTCAGGAACGTATCGATAAATTCGCCATAATGCATAGAAAATATCGGTTCTGTATCTAACAGAGTGTTTAGAAAAAAGAGGCAGGATTCTAAGAGTCTTATGAATCCCAATTCATATTGATCACTTAGATAGATAAAACCAATAGTTGACTTTTCAAAACGTCACATTGAAGAAAGGAAAGAAGACCAATGAGTCTAACAATTACAGCTCCTAAAACGTAATGAAAAGTATAGGACCGCTAACATAGAATGTTTACCCAAATAAAGAATAAATAAAATCAATATACTCAAGAGTCACAGCAAAAACAATTACAAAGGGATATACAGTAATATTGTAAGAAACATCCTAAAATCCCATCTTGATTTAACCCTTTAGGGTCCAATGGCAATAATTTCTCAATCCAAACCATCTCTCACTTTGCTAGATTTGCGCAATGTCCTCTCTTTCTGGTAATTTAGAGTGTTCCGGAAGAATACAATTCACCTGAGACACAGAGTGACCTTCGATGTGGAATGATTTTCTACTAGTGATTTGATCATTCTTGTTTGTACATTCTAGTTGTGATCCGACCATCTTAATTTAACCTTTCTATTTGTCAAACCAACATAATATAAGTTGCATGGCTACTTAAGGCCATGTAAAACATAACATAATTGTTGTCATGCCATCATGTGTTAAGGCCTCACACCTTTGTAAATATAGTGTTTGGGGCGGCTCAACAAAGGGAATTTGCCTAAGGTAAAGGCAAAGAACTCCACTTTGGCCTGTGCCTGAGTAAACTTTCAACATGGCATTTGCCTACATGATATATCATGTAGGCATTTGAGAACATTAATTTACATCACCTGGTCGCCCCATCCCTCCTTTCCTTCTCAAGGCTGTTGCTACTTATTGCTCAGATTGGTGGTTAGTTCCTCCATGGCCGCTGGATAAGTCCCAGACCTAGGCCCATTTACAGAGATTGAAATATATAGGAACTATCAAAAACTGAGCTCCACAACTTGTTGAAACCCCTCTCACAATTCTGGAACTGTTTTTTTTAAAGATAAAGCATACCTCTTCTTTGTACCAACCTATTGTAGTCACAGGTAATTTTAAATCTGTCCGTACGTTCACTACGCAATGATGAATTCTATCTGGCTTCATCTTAGCCAGAAGTAGATAGAGGCGGTCCTGCTAACACCAAAAAAGTATCTCTTCTCCCCCATCTCCCCCAGTTTTTTAGAAATCTTTGCAAGCTGCAATCTTAACTGATAATTTTATTTTATTGAGCATTTATTAGGCATGTATAAAACTAATTAGTGTTTCAAAGCACCACAAGTCTAAATGGGAGGGGAACAAGGTAAAATAACAATGGAAAGAACTGTAAAATACAATGATGGTCCTACTAGGCCTTCTGGCATTCTGGAATGCAAGTGCAGCGAGGTGAAGTGCAGAAGAAGGGAGGGGGAGCAGAAGGGAGAGCAAGTGCTAGTGGAGAGCCTGTGAGGGAAGTGCTAAGGGGAACCAAGGAAGAGAACCTCAGGCTAAGTGCTAGTGCAGGCGACTCCTAAGGTCAGATGCAGAGCCACCAAGGAGAGACCCACACATGCAGTGCAGTGAGGGGGAGGGTGCTGGTATCGACTGGGAAGAAGGCCCTGGAATCCTGTTTGATTCATGAGGATCAGGCCCCCAGTCACAGCGGCAGTGGGGTGATTAGCAAGGAAGGGAAAGAGGTAGAAAAGAGCAGAGTTTTGAGCAGTTTCCGGAACTTCAGGCAGTCCGGCTGAAGTCTGAGAGGGGCAGGGAGGCGGATACGAGATGAGAGGCCTGCTCTCATCTCTCTGCTTGGAGAAGCATTTGACAGTCAAAGAGCTGGAGTTAGAGGAGCGTAACACTCTACTAGGGGAGTATTTAGGGAGGGAAAGTTGGAGATAGCTTGGTATCAGACCCCAGAAGGCCTTGTGGATGATCCAGAGGGTCTTGAATTTGATCCTTGCAGCCACCGGGAGCCAGGGGAGAGATTTTAGGGCTGGAGAGATACGGTACCTGGGCTTGAGGCCAAGGATAAGACTTGCAGCTCTATTCTGGATTAGCTGGAGGGAGCGAAGGGAGGAAAGAGGGAGATTGAGAAAGAGGCTGTTGCAGTAGTCCAGCCTAGATAGGACGAGAGCTCTGGAGACATTGAGCTTCTGGGGAACAGAGGTGAGGAAAGGAAGAATGCCTCTGAGGAGATGGAGCTGGGAGTGGGACTTCTTTGTAAGGTAATGTGAAGGGTAAAGGAGAGAACAGAATTTAAGATGACCCCTAGGTTTTTGGCCTCACGGGATGGTGGGGGTAGAGGGCCCAGAGAGGGTGGCCAGAGGGTAGGAGGAAACTAGGGCACAGGTGTCCCAATTAGAAGGATCTCCGTCTTACTGGCATTAAGTTAAAGATCATTAGCTGCGCACCATGCCTGTATGGCAGCCAGACAATCAGGGGTGAGAGAGGAGGAATAGGAGGTACTAGAAGGGAGTTTGAAGGAAAGCTGTGTGTCATTGGCATAATATTGGAAAACAATAAGGCAATAAGGAGGAGATCAGGTGAGCAAGAGGGGCGAGATAGATATTGAAGAGCCATGGCGAGAGGATAGAGCCCTGGGGGATGCCACAGGTAGAGAGTGTTGCAATGGAGGAGAAAGGGCCCAGCAGCAGCTGGGGAGGGCAGTTAGTGAGGATTGAAGTCAGCCAATCCAGTCCCCGGTCAGTGATGCCGAGGGTGTCACAGAGTCGTTCTATGAGTTTCAAATGGTTGACCACGTCAAAGGCAGAGGAGGGATCAAGGACATTGAGAACAGTGGGAGAGTTTGAGTCAATATTTGCAAGCATGGTTTCACAGGTGTTCTGAAGAGCAGTTTCCATGCCGCTGGATGCCCGGAATCCCGATTGATGGTTATGAAAGCAGCCAACAAGATCAGTGTGCAGGGTAAGTTGGGGGAGGACCAGTTCTCCAGGAGTTTACTCAGGAAATGGGTAGTGGAAATAAGATGATAGTTAGCCGGTCAGGAGGGGTCAGCAGATGGCTCTTTTAAGAAAGTGTGCACAAGGGAGTGCTTGAGCGATAGTGGGAAAGAGCCAGTGGTGAAGGAGTGGTTACAGAATTCATCAAGAGCTGAGGCGAGAGAGGAGATGTTGTCCTTAATGGTTCTGGAAGAGCAGGGGAGCACTAGTTTGGAGGAGACCTTCATAAAGCGGACCACTTTAGAGACCTCATCTGGTGCTATAGGCAGGAGGTAGGAGAGTGAAGGGGTGGATGGAGGGGAGCCAAGGGAGGCAGGGGTGCTAGCGCGAGAGTGGGGATGGGGGTGCAAGAGAGTGAGGACAGGATGTCCTGAGTTTTTGATGTGAAATGGGAGGCAAAAGTGAGGCAGAGAGCCTGGGAAGAAAGGAGAGAAATGAAAACTGCAACTGGATTGGTGAGTTCCTTGCAGATTTCGAAACATTTGGATGTGTTATTAGTGTCTCCAGAGATGCAGGCTTGGATGTGGGCCCACTTCTTGGAGCAGATAGAGAAGCGATATTGCCTTAGGAGCAGGCAGCAGGCCAGTTTGTCAGAGGGTAAACTCAAGGTCTGCCACTTCCATTCAACAACACTGCACTTGCGTTTCAGAGATGCTAGATGGGAGTCATACCAGTTGTTGTTCTTGTAAGGCAGGTTTTAGGTGGATCCTCATCACCGGGGCAAGGATGCTTCCTCTGTCGCATGATGGCGATCGAGGCTGGCAGTGCTGGGGGTGGCGAGGATAAAGGGCCAAGGGGCCCCAGGCAAGAGGAGAAGAGAGAGTGGTCAGACCATGGGAGGGGGGTGGTGATAGGTTTAGAGATGGGGATGTCGCCAGAAATGAGGGCGTCCAGAGAGTGAACGGCAGAGTGGGTCGGGCTGGAAGGAAGAATACAGAGAGAGAGGGAGTCACAGAGTACACAGAACTGGGAGGTGGACGTTTGCTTGTTTTTGTTTGTTTTATTATTTGTAATGCGCGAGCATACCCTAAGGTAACAGGGCACAGCAGTTACATGTACATGCAAAGCTTAGTTACAACCACAAAAATATATACATACACACAGTAATAGTAATAGCAGGATTATATACATATATACAGATAAACACATGTAGGAACAGTATGTACATGTGGCAGGAATATGAAGGACTTGACACCTGGATGTGTTGAAGTCACCCAGGAGGAGGAGTTTGGAAGAAGAGGTTGAAAGTGAGGAGGCGAGGTTGGTCCATTCAGAGAGGAAGAGAGAGATAGGGTCAGGAGGTCGGCAGATATTGGCGAGGGTGAGAGAGAAAGTAGGTGAGACACCAAGCCGACAGATGAGGCATTTAAAAGAAAAGTAGGATCCAGTGGGTATGATGGAAGCAGGGACCTGCTCAGGGAAGATCATGGCCACTCCACCTCCAGGCCTGTTGAGTCTGGGTTTGAAGAGGATTTTGTAGCCCTCAGGAAGGAGAGTGTCAAGAGCAGTGACAGAGATTGCATTGGACCACGTCTCGTTAAGCGTGAGGACATCTAGGTCAAAGTCCTCAAGAAGGAGACAGATGTCAGAGGAGTATTTGACAGCAGAGTGTGCATACGTGAAGCTGATTAACACTTTTGAAGGTTTTCTGAGGAGGTGTACAGGGGCGTGGTACTCCCATCGTGGTGGTGGAGAGTTGATAGGAGAGGAAGACGGAGTGGCAGGAGAAGGGAGAAAGTTTATGAGAGAGTACAGGCACCAGTCAAGGAGAAGGAGAGTAGGTTGAGAGCCTTGGGCTATAACAGAGCCATTATGATAAAAACTTAATGATACATCTAGAGGATGAGAAGTATGCCAAGAGTACTGTCCATCTAGCACCACCATTAATGGGTGAGGAGGAGAAAGGGGAGAGAGTGGAGACCAGATGGGGGGTTCATAGGTCAGTAGAGGGGACAGAAAAGAGGATGTCAGAAATAGTCTGCCTGGCAGTAGCAATGACGTTGGTGTCTGCAATAGGTGGGCCTGGGTTAGAGGCAGGAGAGCTCTTTTAAGCGTTTTTCTTCCATGCTTTGTGAGAGAGATGGGATAGGTGATAGAGTAGCAATTGAAATAGATAGGGGAAATAGAGAGTGACATGGGAGTAGCAGGGAGGGAGGAGACAGATAGAGGAACTGCACAATGCACGAATAGCTCACCAGGGGCCTAGCAGCCACGCAGGTAAAGATGACGAGGTGCGCAACGGAAGACAGTCAAAGCTCAGATGAGCAAAAGCACAGATTTACAAAAGCACACCTAAATTCGATTTTCAAACATGATGCAACACAAGAAGGTGGCTGCAAAGCTTACAACGAACACCTACATTTGCTTTTCAAACAAGTGGCACCACAAGATGGTGGATGCAAAGCTTACAAAAGCACACCTAAATTCGATTAGGCGTTACAGATATAAAGATTCAGGTCAATTGAAAGGGATGCTATTTAAATATCATGTAGCTATGTAAGGGTTGTCCCTTCATGCCACTGGACAATTGTATAGTTGTAGAAGTAGCCTTCTTGAATAATCACTTGGACTAGACTATTGTAATGTACTGCTGGGTTTGCTGATTTTCAGACTCAAGATGGTGCTAAACTGATTGGTTTTTGGATGTCGGAAACGTGATCATGTCTAGGCTGCTTGCAGAAACTTGCTGTGGCTTTCAGTACAGTAATTCATTCTGATTAGTCCTAGTGCATGATGGACAGTCTTGATTCTATTAATGGCACTACCATTATCCACTACTTTAATAAAAAATAGCAGCAAGAAAAGATAAAGGAATATACAAATGACTGCTCCCATAATACATTGTTTGTGCCCTCCATCTTCTGTCCTCCAATAGGAGTCTGTCCGTATAAGATCTACTTGGACCCATCCTCATCCTCTTTTGTTGGCTGCAACAACACCAGTGAAGTATTGCATGACTGCCATCCTCTGCCGAGCCTCCCAAGAACACTCGGCAGCCCTCTCCAGGAACCTTAGAAGAAGGACCGCACCTCTGGCTCCCCTGACTTTACAGCAAAAGGAAAGGAGAAACAAGTTAGCTCCCAGGAGAGAAAGGAGGGATAATACTCACCTCTGTGCCATTTATAGAATCACGAGTCGTAAGGCATAGCATGGATCTCTTTGTATGGGTGTCTGGGCCATCTAGCCTCTTCCGATTCCCCAGCCAGGAGTCTCTGTGGCATAGGAGAGCGAACAAGCACTCGTAAGAGCTGCAACCCTGATGGTTAATAAAAAGGACGAGCTGTCCTTTCCGGGAAACAGCTCGTCCTTTTTATTAACTTGGTCACATGGTTAGCATCATGTGACCATGACAGAGATCCTGGGAGCTCCCATGTCCCCCAGGAGGCGTGACATACAACAGGGAGTGAGGGGCGGGGGCTGAGGGAGGGGTTTCGGGAGGAGAAACCCCTTGATTTCAAACAAATCCTGCCAGCGATGGTGTGGGTGGGGGGCAGGGAATGTTGGGTAATGAGGCAACCTAGTCTTTTCACTTTTTGTAGGCCACCTAAAATCGGCTAAAAAAAAACCTCTTTTTTTAGACGATCTACAAAAAGCGATCATGAGACATAGAACCGCTAATACAGGTACCAGACAGTGATCCAAGTACCATTTAAAACACCCAGTGTACCCAGGCCACCCATGGTGATTTGTTAGACAGGAGAGTGCTAGAGACCAATAAACTGCTGATGAAGCCAGCAGCCGAGCTAGTAATGCTTTGGGGGCCCAACGTTTCCGATATCAACCATGGTATCAGCTGTAGAGAACCCTCCAGACTGAAGAACATTGGGGAACATTGGTATAAGGCTCGGGACGGCAATGAGGAGCTGTCGGACCAGTGGATACCAGGCCTGTGACAGCCACCACTGAGTCACCAGCACCCTGTGCCTATAACAGAACCCTGGGAAGTAGTGCAAACTGAGAAAAAGCAGCGTAAACCGGGTCCCTGTCCCAGGACTGGGCAAAAGTGTCCATAGCTTTGGCATGCGGGTCTGGTTTCCAACTGAAAAATCTAAGAAGTTATGAGATGAGACATGATACTGACCGATCGAACTGGAAGCGACCCCAGAGACTGTGCAGCCTGTGAAAAAAGTGGGCCAGACAGATGTCAGTCTACTGGACCCCACCTATGGCGAGAGCACTAGTCCAGAACAACGTTGGAGACCCCAGGAATGAAACCCGTTCAAACCATCAGCTGATACGGAATACGAAAATACCGAAAATGGTTGCCTGGTCCGACAGGTGCCCAGGCCGTGTGCCCCACAATTTATGATTATAATGGACCACTACCTGCTTATCGA
Source organism: Ambystoma mexicanum (assembly GCF_040938575.1). Lineage (NCBI taxonomy): Eukaryota > Metazoa > Chordata > Amphibia > Caudata > Ambystomatidae > Ambystoma > Ambystoma mexicanum. Next base: position 1,417,244,359 of record NC_090922.1, on the reverse strand, counting down.
TCTGAAGGGTAATGGTGCAGCACCATCTCTCTTTGGTGGAACTTTAGACCACAAAGGATCCGGCTAGAATCTTTAAACAATTGATGTGCCATTGAGACTTCACACATGACCACCAATTTCCAGTGGGAAAGCCAGCGCAAAAAGACCCCAACCGCTGAGGCTTGCATCAGATTCCAACACAAGACCGAGGCAGTACCAAAAATCACCTCACGCTCCATGGATTTATATGATGGAGTCACTATCTTAATTCATGCATGCTTCTGAAGAACTGCATTTGTTGCAACAGTTGACACTCTGATTTTCCCTCTTAATGAGGAAGAAGACTTACGGAGATGTTCCAAAAGCAAGTCTGGCGAATGGGACATAAGAAGATTATCATTGAGGTAAATCAGCAATCTGATGCCTCAAAGACCCAACAAACCTACCACCAAAATTATTTTGAAAAACACCAAGAGGGCAATTACCCAAAGTGCAAGGACCAAAAATAGAACAGTTGTTACTTCCACCGAAAACACGGAAACTTCCTGTGTTCAGGAGCCATTGGGATTGTTAGATATGCATCCTTGAGATCCAAACACACAAATCAATCACCTGGCCCTGATATATTGCAGAACAATGCAATCGTTGCCCTCTTGAAATGGTGATAATGCACCCACTGATACTGGATGAAATAGGAGGTCTTTCTTCTGAACCAAAACACTTTTGCTGAAGCTGGTGGACTGATTTGGTTGCAATGGTTCTATGGCCCTCTTTTTGTAACAATCAAGGTGCTTCCTGACTAAATGCCCACCCTTAGACCTGGTTGAACCCGAGCAATCCTGATGGAGAAACATAGTGAGGGGGTGAACAATTCTGTATGATAACCCCTGACCATATCCAGTACCAAGGGATTTCTAAAGACAGAAATCCAATTTGCGAAAACATGCTGTATCCGACCCCCCACTACTGGCATATCTGACAAAGCAGTGTAACCGTACTCGTGTTTATGGGCTGGCTGTTGCTTGGAGCCATGGCAGTGTTGACGCCTCTGTGAAAAGCAGTGGGCTCTACTCAGCTGAAATCCCTGGGAACTGTGGAAGTGTTGTCGTAAAGGTTGTTGGAAGGGTCTTCCGGTCCTATATTTGCTGATCATATGACACCTCGAATGGCCAGCCCATTTAGAGACCTGGGGTTGAAATGTTTGTCTCTGCAATGTCTGATCTTTGTCAAGGGCAGTAAACGTTGCCACAGATTTACTGATTTCCTTGATGGAGCCATCACATCTCAACGGCTCCGTAATTCCGTTGAAGCATAAGCTGCCTTGGGAGCTTTATTTGGTTAGGCTACAACCTACTCCAAATCTTTCTATTAATTGTTTGTTGGTTTATCGTTCACCATCTCACTCCCTGGCCAATTGTATGCCCGAATTTGCTCAAATGGCTGCAGATTTGACACTTACCAATCCAAAAGTGATTCTTATGGGGTATTTTAACTTGTGGCCCAATAACTCCTCTGATCTCTAGGCTAAGAATTTAGTTTCTCTTCTGGCGTACTCTGCATTATATTTGTGTCATTATCGCCCCACTCATTGCCTAGGGAATACGCTTCATTTTATTTTTCTGAGAAAGGCTTAATAGCAACCTTTAAGCCTCTTCCTGCTTCCTTTTAGGGTCCCATTTAGGACCCTACCTCCTGGTCTGTGGAAATCTTCTCAATTTCGATGCCATTGGGCCAGGGTGATCTCTGTCTCCATTGCAAACGGTCTGCTTTCCTGGAAACAACAGGGGATTACAGTTGATAAACAAGACCCCTGTACTGCACTGATTAATGCAATGGTTAGCACTGCTGACGTTTTGGCCCCTATTAAATCTTCAGTTGGTAGTCCGAAACCTTTGGCCCCTTGGTTTTCTTCTGAGCACAGGACACTTAAACAAGGGTGTCATAGAGCAGAGGGTAATTGCCGCACTAAGTATGCTTCATGTGCTAAGCAGATTTACAAACAAGCTCTCCTGGACTATCAGGCTGCTATTAAAGCAGCCAAAGCCAATTTCTATGCAGACTGCATTATGACAGCAACTTGTTATAATTGTTCTTTTATAACGCACGTAATATCAGAGATTGGTTTCTAAGCGTGTGATCGGGATTCAAATCTGTGTTGCGCTTCATTGCCCCTGGGCTACCCCCCTCGATTGTTCTGGTCGCGAAATATTTCACGTAGCAAAGGAGCTCTTTGCCCCTGGGCCTCCTCTGGCTGATGCTCTGCGTACGCAAGCCCAATGTGATCTTATCAGTTCTTTCTTTGTTGAAAAGATTCATAAGATATGACAGTCCATCTCGGCTTGCAGCTCCTGTTCTTCGAACTCGTGTTCTCAACTTGCACATTCTCTTACCAGGGGAATCCTGTTTGTTTATTTCAGATTGAGCCAGTTACTAATGAGATGGTTCTTACCTTTTTATCGAAACTTAGGTCTGCATCTCCTGTTGACCTGATCCCTGTGCATGTTTTTCAGGCGCTCATTTTAGAGACTTATACCTTATTTAAGGCTGCAGTTCAGTGCTCTTTTACAACTGGGATGATCCCTGTACCATTACAACATGCAGCGGTTTCCCCACTTCTGAAGAAGGCCCATCTTGATCTTTCATTGGCAGAGAATGATCAGCCTATTTCTACCCTTCCAGTCCTCATGAAATTGATGGAAGCTATTGTCACTCCTCAATTCCCAAATTGTCTTCAATCTAATTGTCCCCTCCACCCGCTCCAGTGTGGGTTCATGCCACTTATGGGCACCGAATCTGTGATCATTTTCCTTCTCGATGATATTCCCCTGGTTCAGGACCACAGCGAGGTCAGAGTTTTGATTCTCCTCGACCTCTCTAGTGCCTTTGATACTATTGATCATGGGATCCTGTTGCAAAGTCTAGAAAGGCTTGGCGTTGTAGGCTGTTCGCGTGTTCATCCTTTCTGTCTGACTGTTTTCAGGCAGTGTCTCTCCCTCTTTTTAAATCTTCCCTGGTGGCATTGACAGGTGGTGTCCCTGAGGGATCTGCGCTATCTTCCAGCCTGTTTAATCTGTACCTGCGCCACGTTAGCTGATCTCATTGCAGAATAGAAGGTGCATTTTTACACCCATGCAGATGATACGCAGGTTCTTTACCGTCTTAACTCCCTGGTCGGACTCCCCCCATCTAAACTACAGAATTGTCTGTCTTCCATTGGGGACTGGATTGCCTTGAATTGGCTAAAACTAAATGGAGAGAAAACAGAGGTCCTGGTGGTCGATTCTCCTGCCCCAGTTCCTCTTGGAGTGCTGACTATTGGCCGGCCTCCATGGAGCCGTGTCCTATGCCCATGGAATCTGTTACAGGTCTGGGGGCTAAACTTCACTCTGGTTGCTGAAGCGAAGCTGAAATTTCCTCTGACTGCCTGACCAGTTTTGTTCAATTGTACGTATTGAGGAGGATTTAGCCTTTTCTCCCCCCGAGTCTCCAGTTAAGGTGGTGACCTCCTCCATCATGGGGTCTGTTGACTATTGCAACGGTATTGACCTTGGTCAGCCTGCTTTCTTACTTCAGCACTTACAGATCCTGCAGAACTCAGTAGCGCAGATGGCCCTGGGGGCTCCAAAACATTCTCATTCCCAAGTCCTGCTACGTCAGTTGCACTGTATTCCGAAATGGATCAGGTTTAAGAGATTGTGCAATGTGCATCGCGCCATTTACAATAATGGGCATGAATACCTTTGCTCGAAGCTTACTCTCTACAGGCCTGCTAGAACTCTGAGATCTTCTTCGCAGGATTTACTGAGAGTTCTGAGATACGGCAAAGTTTGGGCGGGGGGGACGCTCCTTTTCAATCAAGACCCCTGCTCTGTGGAATTCTCAGCCTATGTCCCTTCGAGACATTGCTGATCACTTTTAGTTTTGTAAGACTCTGAAAACCTATCTTTTCTAATCCTCGGGCGACCTGGCCAGCCCTTTCACCTTTATCTCTGTTCTAGCGCCTAGATGCCTTCTGGCCTTAGTTTGCGCTTTATAAGTCCTGCTAACATACCAACCTCTTACTCGTATCATGAAGCAGGGACATCTGCTAATCCCATCACTTTAAGATTAACCTTCATCAGGATGACTTTACGGCACTCCTGAATCGGACATGTGTGTCCTCTAAGAAACACAAATCCCCCTGGGCCCACACAGAGTTTCCCTTCAGTCCAAAGGCTCATTTGGGCCCCATGCCACTTCTGCTAGATCCAGAATCTTTATAATTGAGCCACTGTTGTTCAACAGTCTTTCCTGGTAGTTAGACCAGGCCTTGTCCGCACCCATTCGACACATACTTACCGGACCTGGAAAAAAAGAAAGCCATTTTAGGATCCTTTGCAACACAAACAAGTCCCAGTTTCACTGCGCCAAGTATAGCAAAATAAAAATCGGGAGTCCAAGTGATTTGTATGGAAGAACAGCCTTTAAAGTCCAAGGTTTCGTACAAGCAACAGCCTACTGGGCATTGTCCCTTCAGCTTAAATTTCAGGCTCTATCCCTATTAAGCCTCAGATGTAGAGCTGTGGAAGTCTTGAAACACGTGTTAGGCTGTTGCTTGTACTAAACCTTGGACTTTAAAGGCTGTTCTTTCATACAAATCACTTGGACTCCCGATTTTATTTTGCTATACTTGGCGCAGTGAAAATGGGACTTGTTTGTGTTGCAATTGTACTTACCTCAGTGGAATTATACTGGCAGTATATCCACACTACCCAGATACCTGCAGCCTTGACCCTCTTTGTCTGATTTATATTTACAAGCAGCGCTGTGGATCTTGACTTTTTCTGCCAAAATGTTCTCATTTTAGGATCCAGCCCTGGCGCCATGTGTTGCTAGTCCGACGTGGAGGGTTTTGGACATTTTACTCTCCTTTTTCTTTTGGAGGCGCTATCCAATTTGTTTATGCAGAAAAAACTGCACACATCTTCCCACATCTGGCCAGATAAGTGATTCAGAAGTGTGTTAACCTGAATGCATTAAACATTGGTTCAACCATGTGGTCTGTAACTACCAATGTAGAAGGATCTTCCGCGATCAGGGAGATGATTATAATTTCATCCAGGGATCCACACAGCCCTCCAAAATTATGGGAGCTCTACTTGTGTCTTCCCTTTCATTTTCTTGCTGATATTTATTATTAAGGGAAAGAGAAGTGCACAATACGAGCTTCCATGACTTGCCTTAGAGCACAGCTTAAAATTCTCTGGATTCGTTTTAAGCAAAACACAAGTTTTTATACCTTTTATTGGACTAACAAAATATTGTGCGAAGATGGTAGCTTCACTACCAAATTCATGGGCGCGCACGTTTTTCAAGTTTCGGGCTCCTGTTGAAGCAACATCTATCTGTTTAGGTCGGGATTAAATATGGTTTCCAGCGCGGTTAAGATCAAAGACTAGAGGTCACTGATTTCACAAAGGCGACATATACATGGGCCAACTTCATGGTCAAATGAGGAACAAATACAGGGGACCTCCTCCCTTTGCCTGTTCCACCCACTCGGCTTCCAACCTGCCCTGGCCACAACCGCTGTACGACTCTTGCACCCTGCTCCCGCGTCAGAGGGCCATTACTTTTTTCGTTTTTGATACACTTCTACCACTGGCCATGTGGCTTTACCCCTCCCCGCTCTTAACACTCCACAAATGGCCGGGGAGTCTGGCGTGTGTATGACCATCGGTATCTGCGCAAGACTTCTCTCCTTTACCCTCCTCATTGGTCCCCTCTCCCGCCTGCCCCTCCGCTGCCACCTTACTCCTATCTCTTCCTTATTCGCCGTTTCGGAGTGTGGCTTGAGGGCAGCAGCTGCATTGGTCTATCCACCCTCTACTCAACGCCGCCCTTCTTCTCTACAAGCTCCTCTCTGTCATATGAATTCTGTCTAGAGCAGTTGTGACAGAATTTGCCATTTTTCCTCCCCGTTTTGCATCCTCTCGCTTTGAAGCGTTGTATGTTTTGCACTGTTACAACACATCAAAATGCATAAAAACAATAATCTGCAATTGTCTTCACATTATTTCCATCATTTTTCATGTATTGCTGCATTTCAGGTCAGTGTCCAGTAGGTGGCCGTGTTGCTTCATGTACTGAAGGATACCATTCAGGATGTTTATTTAAAGCCTCGTGTTGCTTCATTATGTAACCTGTGGTTTGTAGGTGCTGCGCACAAGCTATGGCCAAATAGTAGGAGAATAGAATTCATTGGATAGGTGGGTGGGTGAATGGTTGCATAGATGGCTGGACACGTGGCTGAATACGGTTGGATGGATGGTAGCAATGCTGTGAGAAAGACCATTTGCACATTCACGCATCCATCCAATAACTAACCCATCATCCACTCCCCCCTGCACTGGTTCACACATCCGCTTGGTTACGTACCCACTGATTCACACGTTCACTTAATCACCAAACCACTGTGTCAATCAGCCACACACACACACTATACTGTGCAAGGTTACATGTCTTTATAACGAAACATTTTATGAAGAATGCACTTATAAATAAACTTTTATAACAAAAAAATATACTGAATTGTTTTTTGGGGAGCGGAGGGGTTCCCCTAAAATCCCTGTTTCCCACCCCTAAAAACCCACCCCAACCCTTTCCCGACAAGATTTAACCCTTTATCCCACCCCAAAATATATTTTTCGTTATAAAAGATACGATATATGTTCATTCTTCCTAACATTTTCGTTATAAAGACTGCCTACCACTGAGCATCTGCAAAACAAAGGACAGAAAGGACCCTAGGTGGGGTGGAGTGAAATAGAGGTCGTATGCCAGGTAGGGAGCTGTGGTCATTTCAGGGGGGGGGGGTTGTGATTGTTTCACACTGGGGGAATGCCTGCAGGTGAGCATGCAGAGGGCGGGTTGAGCGCATAGGGCTGTGTATGGTGCATTGATGGTGCACAGTTGTACTTTGTTGTACACTTCACCTAATACTCTGCATCCCATATATTATTTATTTATGAGTTTGTTTGTTTTAATGTTTATAGCGCGCCACATGCCCATGTGCCCTAGGGCGCACAAGAAGAAGACAAGGCAGGGACAGGCAAGGGGCCAATGGCCGGGAGATAGAATCCGGAACACCCCCTGCTTAGCCTGGGTTTACTTTGAAAGTAAACAAAAAAAAGCGAGTTGACATTTGCGGACACATAACATGACCTGTACATACAGTAAAAAGACGTATGTTCCACAGTAACGTGACTGGGCATTATCCTTGTATTTGTATTCGGCACTAAGGCCCAGGCGAGTTCTGGGTGTGCCCAACGTGGCAGTAAAGATGCCAAATTAGCTGGTCCAAAATAATAATTACTTGGTTTGCGTTCAGAAGAAATGCAAGCCCTTGATGAAGCGAATTTCCTGGGGGAAGGCACTCCAAGGTCTTGAGGCGGATACTAAGATTCTTGGGATCAACTACCAAAGGCACTTGTTAATTTATAAAATCGTTTGGTGAATGTTCTCTTAGGCCACAACGAGGTGTGGATTTTGAAGCAGTGTCCAAGGTAAAGAGGGGCTTAGTTATAAAGGGCCTTATGTGCAGCAGCAAGGAGCTTAAAGGTGACTGGAAGTAAAGAAGTGTGTGAAGAGCGGGAAATGTGTGAGCCTTTCTGGGAGTAATTTGCCTGCTGCTACTTTCTGCAGCTCCTGGACCAGATGGAAAATGCGTAATCCGGCATGTGTAGTGTACATAGTGAAAGTCTGAGCTACCTTAATAACACAAAAGGATAATTGGCGGAGCTGAGGATGCCATTGGCTTGACAATTCATGGAGGGAGTGGCGTCCCTGAAGGTTCCTAATGGTTTAACCTTCAGCTGCACCTTAATCAATGAGTCTGACAGTGGGATCTGAGTAAACAGCGCAACAATGCCTCCTGGTTGTTTGTACGCTTTACAAATGAAATAAATAAACTTGGTCACCTGTAAAGCTGGTTGCTTATTGGTGAAAGTGCTAGCCTTAGGGTGTGAATTTGAACAGATCAGGATTGGTGGGGGTGCTAGGAAGCTAAACTTGATCTGGGGATCTAGGAATAGTGCAGTGATCTAAATATGAAGGACTAACAGAAATGTATGGTCTAATTACCCATTACTAGGTTTGTGTCAGCTCAGTTTCCAAGGGCACAGATGGTGAAGGACACAGCAGAGACAGCCTGTTAAATCTCTCTCCTGGAAGAAGAGAAAGCAAGACTAACAGCAGCAACAAATTAACACAGACAGAGTCCTGAAGCCTACCCTGAGGACGGAAATCTACCCTGAGGACGGCAGCCTACCTTGAGGACGGGAGCCTACCCTGAGGACGGGAGCAGACCCTGGCTGATCAAATAACCCCCATCTTGCAGCCAATGACTTTAAGGATATGCTTAGCGATTTCTAAAATCTGATATCTGAATGAAACTACACTGCCAACTTGTCTGCCTGGACAATAGGCAATCAATTAGAGTCGATCCTGTCTGACCCGCTACAGCTGGATTTGTTTCAGCAAGAAACGCATTTGAACATATTGGAAAATCCTGCATTTGGCTGACAAGTCCACCCACTCGAGGCTGCAGGCACAATTCCTGGCACTTTATTTGGAAAATGCCTTTGACTGGATGGATTGGGCCTATCTAGAGCTGATCTTGAGATAATGTGGGTTTGCAGAAGGATTGCTTTCAATGAGCCTGCAAATTGCAAATCTTTAAGGGAGAGTGTAGGGGTCAACGGCAGCTACACAGGTCCCTTCTCCCTGCTAAGAGGAACTACGTAGAACTGTCCACTTGCCCCTGCTTTTGCCGTCATTATGGAACCCTTTGCTGCCCATTTACTGGTGAATGTTTCCATCTGGGGAATTCCGTGATCCAAGAGCTGCTTATGTGCAGAACATGTTCTTCTGGCTGTGTCAGAACTTCTTCAGTGGATGGCTGCAGTTTCCCGAGGGACAGATGCTTTTTGCAGAGTTTTTCAGTTCAATGTCAATGATGAGAGTTTGAAGTCCTTAATATATCAGTACCTCTCAAAATGCAGACTCAGTTCCACTATAGACGGACTTCAAATTCCATATAGCATCTGGGAATTCAACTGACCCCCAGACACTCCCATTGACATAAGGCTAACTAGCCACAACTACTAGGCCAGATTAATTCAGATTTAAATAAATTACAGAACCTTGCTGCAGCCTGGATGGGCAGGTTTGCAGTAATTAAACTAGACTAAACCATTACATCTAGGGTGATACAGATAGGTGAATAAGCACTTGCATATCATAAATTTACTGGTATATTTAAGTACTGATGCTCTAAATTGGGGGCCATTGTTACCGACAGCCCCAAAGTTTTCTTTGACATGATACTGTTGACTATACTGATTTCAAGACATGTGGTGACATGGTTTATTAATACTTAAATTTGTCCCCTGCACCCAGAATGTTGGATTGACGGGGAATGTCTAAACTGATCAATAGGACTTCTGGTTATGCCAGGCATTATAAAGGTTGAGTTAAAGGTTTTGAAAGGGTGGCATTCCTAGTATTCCGTTTGTTTACAGTATCACAGCCGAGGCAGGCCCAATGGTCCATGAAAGGTCATGGGGCTTTTTTCTTCCGCATCCTTGCATGGCCCATTGCATTCTGTCTAGGGTACTGCAGGCACCTTTGTGCTGAGAGTGCACCCCTAGCACACTGCTGCTGTTGCAGGCACCGCTGGGCACTGGCTTCATGGCCACGGGGAAGCAGGTTTCAGGAAAATGTGTTGAGTGAAACATCTCCCTGTTTCCTGTCTAAAGATGTACTGATAACAAGTTGGGTGTGGTGTAAAGTTCTGCAGTGAACTGGTTGAGTATGTAAGTCAAACAAATCTTAGTGCGTGTGTGTGTGGTCTATGTCAATGTGTATGTGTTCTTCTATGCTAATGTGTATGTGTGCATGTATGGATGTGGGGGTTGTGTGTGTGCGCATGTGTGTGGGGGGGGGGACTTAAAGGGCTGAAGGTCAGCTTCAGAAGGCATCTGTAGGGCCCAGGAAATTATGGCATATTCTGTTGGCACCAACTCTTTGTTTTATGGTGTTTTATGGTGGCAATGAGGAAATGTACTATGGGCCTCCGCATCATGACGGTGCTTTACAGTGGCAATAATGGCATTTGACTAGCGTGGATAGAGGCATCATTAAAATGCATTGTAAAATGATTGTGCGTACCATTAATGACCTAGCATGCAGTGGATGTTTTCATGTGCTACCCTAAAAATTCGATTGCAACTGTATGCTGTTTTACCCCAACACTCGTGCTACAAATTAACCATTGTAACCATTGTATATAAACATTTCTATGGGAGAAAAGGTTGGTTCAACCCCAAATTGGAGGAAAAATAGATGACCCTCCACTAAAAAAAATCGCCTGCTGCCACTCTGCCCACCAGGACATGCCTCCTCTATTTCCAGAGGGCCATCAAGTTTGAGAACGTCATGAAGGTAAAAAAGGGCATTAGAGAAAGTCCAGTTTTATATATTGGCGCTCTTTGAAGAATAAGAAGTGCACACCTTTCATTGCCACAGAATAGTAGACCTTTCTAAAGAAAATGTATTTTTGAAAAGGAGGGACAAGACTTCAATGAATAGAAGAGTATGGAACAAAGAAAATAAATAGACCATTTCCCTTTTTGATTTACTAAATTGTCAGTGCTGCTGCATTGAAGAAACAAGAGATTCTGCCTTTGTAAACATCTTTTGAATAAACCTAGCCAAAACTAACAATGTACATGCCTATTAGGTGGCGCTAAAGTGCTATCTAAAAGGCTAAACTATTGCATTGGGGTACAGCTAGGGGGAGATGGCATATGAAGAGGGACACAAAGCTTGTAGGTGTTGTTTGGTTATTTACCCACCCATTGGCTGCCCCTTCCTGGCCTATCTCCGCCCAAAACACATTCTGCTGGGATCTCTTTGAGCTAGCTTTTCACGCCTTACCATCAACTTTACATTCAAAGCGCCTGCCAGTGTTTTTTGAAAGCAGTCTTCTGAGAGTTAATGGTTTATCTTTAGCTGTAGACGTGCAACTTGTGTAATGAAAATGTCTTAAAAAGGTCTGCCTTCAGCCACTTGAATTATAAGCAGTGTTAATGTCCTTCACTGAAGTCCTATAAAAAACAAACCTTAGCAAAGCCAACCGTTTTGCACGTGCTACCCTTAACCGGCATTTAGTACATTACAGCAGTGTCTGGAGAAGGCCTCCCCAGGCCTACACAAAAGCCCAAACTGTTTGCATTTCCAATGCTTGTTTTGCATGGTCATGGAAAAGTGTAATTTCATATTGTGTGCACATTCATTAACAGACTAGAATGTTAGGGTTGGGCTGCTATGAGTGTATGCCTGGGTGAGGCTGTACGTCACGGTCTCACGAGGCAACCTTTCCCGTGATCTAACAAGGAGTGGCGCCGCACCAAGCCTCTTCGGAGCAAGAACGAGGAAGCAGGCAGTTTGACGTTTCGACTCATGTACATTACTTCTGAGAAGCATATCCTTGACTTCTCTTTGAGGCACAGGCAGCGCCGAATATACGGGTGTTGGAAAGGGGCACATTTACTAAGATGGCGCCCGTCCATTCCATCTATCCCCTTTTTTGCTTCTGTGATTTTCCCTAACCGTGTGGGAATGCCAGCGTATCACACTTAATGTTGCCTGGATCCCAAGCTATAACCCACTGATGACAACCAGTGAGGCTGAAACATGGTCTATGCTTGCTTGCGGCTCATTGTAGAAGTCTGGACTTCGACCTAAGTGGTGGGGCGAAGTCTGATTTACATAAGGTGTGTTCCTCTTCTTTTAACGCACAGATGAGCTGGAAAAAAATTGGAATGTAATCTCCCCAAAGGGACGGTGGTTATTACTAATTCATAGCTTTCCAGCCATCACCTTTTTTGGCTTAAGTGGAGTGACTAGTCACTGGCTGGAGCACATGCAAGGACTCAAATGCCTCAACAATTTACAAGATGGCATGCCCCGCCACTTCCTGTCTTCTCATGCTATGAAAAACAAATGTGGACAATGTTAACTGGAGTGCTAAGGACACGTGGTTCCATCTCAGATTTGCTTCTGAACGGAAGAGGATCACATGCATTCAGAGAAGCCTGGCTATACCGAGGCATTCCAGCCCCGAGGAGAACTTGGGTTTGGGTGCTACGCATTCCCGAGTACCCAAAAGGAGGGTAATGATAATGATGTGTTAACCCCACCAACACAGTGTTACTTGGCTTACATCAGAAACACCCAACGACGTACCAGTTAAAAAAAAGTATGGAGATACTTTTTAAAGAGATATGTTGGATACAGATGAAAGGACAGAACATTGTAAAAATGAGGCATGCACTTGCGAGACGCATTGAGATGTGGGACTGGCTGGAAAATTATGCCCATCTGAACACCTTAAAAAAGTACCAGTCGGGATCCCACTTGTTAAATACATTTAAGAAATGTGAGCAGTACATGAATCTCACGCCTTCCCCTAGACTCAGATGTTTCATACTGTTATTAAGATTGAACCATCTGCCAGTACTGTCAGTGACTGGGTCATTTACCAACATACCATGGTGCGATCGATGGTGTAGGCTGTGTAAAGATAAGGACGCTATAGAAACGGCCAAGCATATATTGACAGAATGTGCTAGTCTCACTGAGACATATACCAGACTCTATGGGAGATACGAACACAATCTTGATACTATAAAAGACATGGGGCCTCATTACACGGTATGCAGTAACCATGGCACTATTAGCGCCATGGTTGCCGCCGGTATTTTCCCGTGTCCGCCTTGGTGGATGGCGGAATTACCGGACTACTCCAAGGTGAGCGGGGCCGGTAATTCCCCATTCACCAAAGCACTTCCCCATTCCCATTTTTGCCCCCATAGGGCTCAATGGGAATGGGAATGGGGAAGGAGGTAATTACGGTACCGCAAATTGCGGTACCATAATTAGCACCAAGGTCCCTTTGCGGGCCCGTTCCTTAACGGCTGGTAAAACCAGCCGTTGGGGTTGGGTCCGGCAAAGGGACCTCGTAGTAAGGCGGTAAGGGTTTACCGGTACCGGTGCGCTTACCGGTACTGGTAAACCCTTACCGCATACCGTGTAATGAGGCCCATGGACTTTTGGGCACAATGCATTAGTACAAAAAATATGAAGGTCTTTATCTCCATGTATAATGTCTGGCAAAAGGCAGCAAAACTTTTGAAAATAACTATATAACAGTGACCTGAATTAACTTTTAGCAACATATTCATATTTTGTTGAAAGTCCAAGCTAGATTGGAAATAGATGTTACTTTGGAATTCATATATTTTAAATTGATCAATTGAAATTAATATGGTCTTATTTATTTTATTTTGTTCGAAATTATATATTGTATTACTGTGATAAGATTGAATAATACAGAAATGATTGAATCAAAATGTATGTTTTATTGAATGTGAAAAGTTTACTTGTAAACTATAACACATTAAATAAATTGTTAATTGTTATTTATATAGGACCTTAATCCAAAGCGCTTTACAGAGCACAGGAACGATAACACTTGTAAGAGTGCTGTAATGCCCTTACAATATGCCTAAATCCCCAAATCAGATGAAAACAGATTAGAATCCATCGGAAACAGTGGGAGAATGTCCACAGGAACTTGCAGTGAGCATTGTCCTGGCAAACTGTTGGCTGAGGGAGACGCTGAGCATAGAAGCAGAGTCTTGGGAGAGAAACATCAAACTTTGTAACAGTGGTTAAGTACATCTGCTGGCCCATTATTCCCAAAATGGCCACACCAACATCCCGGTGTTATTACAGTCCATCCTGGCCTGGGAGTGGGGCAATGCCTATCTACATGTGACAGATCAACAGTAATGGTCTCACATGGCCAGGCAAGAAGACTGCACCATTCACACAGAGTGGAAATAGAGATCATCCGTCAGAGAGCATTAGACTGAGGATGCCTGAGGAAGAGGTACTTTTACTCTGCATCTACATATAGTGCATGTATGTAAAAAAAGGTTCAACAAACACACACGCCCACTTCACTGCAATACAACCCCCAGACATTCCGTTCAGTTGCACTAATCAAAGGTGAGCATCGTGTTTCTACTTAGGAGTGGCGAAGTACAAGTCTCAGGATTCCAAAGGGAGATACAGTGGTGGTGAGTGAAAGAAACGTCTGTGTTATTGCTATTTGTAAAAGTGGAGAATGGAATACATAAATAACAGCTGCAGAGTGGTATTTGATGGATAGAAAAAAACATGCATGCATGCTAAAAAACAAATAAAAGGGTACGAGAGAACCAGAGACGTTTTTATGGGAGGGCAAACGGGCACTTGCCCAGGGCCCCAACCTTGAGGGGGCCCCACATGGCTAGCTGATCTGAAGAAGTAACCGGTCTTAAATAGCACACATGAGGATATTTAATGGGGTGCTGCTGAGGCTCTAAATCCATTGCCTTTCTGTTTTGGCAAGTGCATTCTGCCTTGATCAATTCATCATGCATTGTTTTCTGTATTCACTGTGATATACATAGTTTGTGTGTTCCTTATGGCACAACTCTGTAGCATTCTTTCCTTCCTGGGGGAATTATATTGATCATGTGCAATAGGCAATGGTGGTATGCATATTGTTAAATTGAGTGCCACAATGGTTCAGACGTTAGCTCAGTGTGTGAAGCATCCATTGCAGAGATATGTGTTCATATGCAAAGTTAGAATATCACATTCCAGCAAGGCTGGCTGAGCCTTTCCTATGTCTGAAGTTTACAAACCTGCCTGCATATGTACTTGGTTTTGCAGAACAACATCTGCTATTATCAGCAATGTACCTGTACCAGATAGGGGTTGCTATAAAATCTAACATATCATCCGTATGGAGAGGTCTAGAAATTGGTTTGTTCAGATGGGGTGTTGTAAAACCTAGGCAATCGCCTCCAACGATGGCATGAACTGTTAGTCCAAGAGGTGAATAAGTATCCAAATGTAAGACTATGGAAGGACAGCGTTCATGTTTGTATCCTAGATTTGCCAGCATACGATACAGTGATCCTGTTCAAATCATCTAACATATCTTACATTACTGTGCTGTCTACAGTGAGGTTTGCCTTCTTGCATGCTGCTGGTATCGTTTAGGCCATTACTTGATCTTTCTTCCTTTGTAGGCCATTTGAGTGGAAGGGTTGGTAGATAGAAGAGAGCATACTAGATGTTGCAGGCCTCAGGCAAGCATATTTTAAGGTCTGCTTGTTTGACACAAAAAAACGGTTTGCTTTTTGGTAAAAGTGAAAGGTTTTTATGCACGTTTATAAATGAAAATGTCACAAGCCATTGTTTTGGAAGTATTTAAAGTTTAAAAAAAATAAAAGGCAAACCCAGATAAAATGTGTTAAATCACATCGATTGGTATGCTGGTTCTTATATACTTCGCTTGCTGGAGAGAATGAAGCTAGAATCATTCCCATTTTGCATAAATACTATTACATAGGAGTGTGGCAATCAGAGGCATTCATTAGGTGAGCGTAGGCCCAAGAGAAGTTGAGGAAGGTGTTGGTGTCCGGGTGTAGGATGGTGGATGTATGAGACAGAGCAAATACCATGGAAAATGAACACCAACATGGTGCAAATACTTCACAATTACTAATGGAATAGCGGCGGTATTCCTAGCTTTAGCTGTCTAACCCTATGCAGATTGGGGCCTTATGCCCAAAGGTTCCAAAGAGTGTCAGTCATCACAGGACCCGGTAGACAGGAGAGACGATGATGCAAAAGTTCAGGATCCCTGCTAAGGTGACAATGACAGATGTGCAGAGCTGGAAGAAAGCAGCTGTGGCGCTGGGCACAGTCTGCTGGCCTCCAAAACCCCCTTTGGCTGGAGGACTTATGCACCTAAACTCCAGGTGCTCAGGTGTGACTGCTTAGTGACAAAAACCTTCTGAGAGCGATGGGCCACCCATATGAGACATCAAGTGGAGGTGCTGTTTTCACACACTGGCTGGTATGTTCTGGGGTGTGGGTTGTCGGCAGGATCTGGAAAGGAACTTTCCAGCGAGGATGCAGGGACTATTTTCGCTGATGCCTTTTCAGGACCACACAGTCCCCCGGCAGGAGGCTGTGGCACGGCATTTCAGGTGGTCGAAGCAGAGCCTCTAGGATTTGCCGGAAGTGAGAACTGACAACGATCATTAGTCTTTTGCAATATGAAACAACCAGATCGTTATTCAATTGTGAGTCACAGAGTTCAGGGGAAGGTGGCGCAGCAACTGGCCTTATCATGGGTGTCTCGTGGGGGGAGAGGCCTCGACAGAGTTTTTGGAAACAGGAAGGCCAGGATGGAATTAGATGCTAGGGGTTCCTCAAATGATAGGAGAAACAGCAGCACGTAAACCGGAGCATGAGGGCCATGTAGGGAGCTGGGAGTGTGGGCCAACTCGCTAGGTAGCAGAATTGCAATAAGCAGGGCTTCAACATAGGGTGCATTGAGAATGGGAGTACCTTGTGCAATTAGGTAACCTCTCTGTTTCCAGGGGGTCCTGTTGTTGTGTGATGTACCAAAAGCATAATGTGAATCAGTGTATATAGTGGCTGTGTGTTGTGGGGCGATCGGGCAAGCCTGTGTTAGGGAAATTAGTTCAGAAACTTGTGCTATTCGTACTGATGGGGTCTGAAAAGCTTCTACTACTTCAAAGGAGGTGCAAACGGCAACACCTGCCTGTATATTACCTGTTGAATCTCTAAAACAACACTCATCAACAAAGAGAATGAGGTCTGCATTGGGTAGGGCGATATCCTTGGGGTCTGTTCTTGGTGATGAGACAGCATAAACTGCTGCAAGGCAGTCGTGCGGGTGACCATCATAAGATTTAGGCAGGAGGGAGGAATGGTTGAGTGGGGGACATCTGATGAGAGTAATGTTGGTGGCAGAGAGGAGCTGTTTTTCACATTTGGTGAGACATGCAGCAGATAGGTGTTGTGTTTTACCCCTGAGGACTTCTAATACAGAGTGTGGTACTGCTACGTGTATGTGGTGTGCTAGGGCAATGTTGTCAGCTTATGTAAGAAGAAGGGCAGCGGCAGCTACCGCTCTGAAACATTTGGGAAAGGCAGAGGCTACAGGGTCTAACTGTGATATATAGGCTATAGGGCATTGTAGGTCCCCATGCTCCTGTGTAAGTAGGCCTAAGGCATACCCCTCTTTCTCATCACAGAACAGGGTGAATGATTTAGAGTAGTCAGGAAGGGTGAGGGCAGGAGCAATGGAGAGGGCAGTCTTGATTTTGGTTAAGGCTGTGGAAGCGTCAGGAGCTTGTCAGACTGGGAGTCATGAAACATCTTCTGCATCGGTGCAACCATGCAGGCATAACGAAGGATCCAGGGGTGACAAAAATTGCTCATTGCTAAAAAGGAGAACAGCTGCCTTTTAGTGGCGGGCATGGGACATTGTAAGATGCACGACACTCGAGAGTGGGCAAGGCGCCTAGCTCCGTTGGAAATGTTGTGTTCTAGGTAGCGGAGTGTAGGTAGGCAGTGCTGCAATTTTGCTTTGTTCACTTTGTGACCTTTTGCTGCCAGGGCATTGAGGAACACTTCAGAGTCAACAAGGGTGACCTGAAAGGAAGGTGATGATAACAGTAGGTCATCCATATATTGGATCATAGTGGAGCCCCCCGGAAAGGTGACATCCTGGAGGTTTTTCATGCAGAATATGGGAGACAAGAGGTGGGGAGTCAATAAAGCCTATTATAAGGCACTTGTAGGTTAGCTGACGTCCCTTGTGTAAGGAACTCATGGTGGCAACAGTAAAGACAGACACAAGTGATGTCATGACCCTTGCCCCTGGCCCTCACTGGCAAGTCAGCCTTCCAGTTAGGGCCAGGTCAAAGGCCTTAAAACCTCATCCAATACTCTCTTGGAGTCAGTCCTGGCGCTTTTGGCGCCAGGCTCATAACCATCATGAAGACCAACATTAGAATAGGACTATTTACTTGGGACTATTTAACTCGGGGGGTTTCAGCCAACATGGAGGCACACACATAGCTCAGTTACAAGGAACTGAGCTATGCGGTCTAGTCTTTGGGTGTGGCAGGCCTGGGACTACTTTACCTGGACTACTTTGGGTGTGGCAGGCCTGGGACTATTTTACCTGGACTACTTTACCTGAGACTATTTAAACCACACCCAAACAGCAGAACATGCTTTGCGTTATTCTGCTGTGGGCAGCGTAACGCTCACTGTGTCCAGTGCTTTGATGCCAGCTTACCTGAAACCGAGAGAGAGAAAGAACACTACGAAACTTACCTGGAACAGTATCCTGTCTTCAATCCATCACCTACTTCAGTTCCACTCAACTGAAGGTACGAACTCCATCATCCGGCACCTCATGCATCCTGGAATACCATAACCTGGACAGAGGAGAAAGAAAGACACCATTAGTAAGCATTTACTCACGTTTTCTTCCGTATGAAGAAAGCCACACAATTCTTACCTGGGTAGTCATCTCCTGGTCAGTATCATTGCTGGAACATTACGGTGCTCGGCGAGGAACATCGCAACCTGCAAGGAGAGAAAAGACACAGGTTAGCAATATAAGGCGAAACAGAGCCGCACATCGCGCATTACTTACCGGACAGCATCGCGCACACCGCGATTTCGCCTACCGGCCCATGCTCATCTTCAAACTGCATGACAACTCCAAAATACCTTTCCATACCTAAAAGAAAAGAAGCAAAACAGTATTATTCGAACTAAGAGGAACATAAGAACTGCATATATAGAATGTAAAGCAGCAAACCTACGGAGTCGCAGCAGGCCTGGATTCCCACAGGGGGGGCTTGCACGAGTGAAGTAACTTGGTTGTTGCTCGCCCCCCATATCTACGCGCCCCTGCCATGAGGAGCAGGATGGAGAATCCACCTTCTACAATATTAACACCCATCTTTAACCAGAGGCCTTACCAAGGGACCGGGAGAGGGTTCGAGAGTGCAAATCATCCAACCAGGGCTGCGTGGCATCCCCGTGGATACCAGGTGAGCGTAACAAGTGATCACAGTTCAAGGGTGTTTTTTAAACTGTATGCAGGGGTGAGAAAAAACCATAATCTAAACATAAAGCTAAGATGGGAGCAAGTTACGACCATCAAATAATAATAAGGCAGCCCTAGTAGCGTCATGTCAAATAATAAGGGCCTATACTAAAAGAAAAGGATTGCCAATCCTTACCACTAAGTTACAAAAAGAGTGTGGGATTATGTTCACCAGAAAAGAAAGAAGTGTTCTCAAAATGATAAGTCAGTATGGTATGACTGGGTCTCCCTTCCCCACGTTTCAAGCATGGAACAAGGCAGAGCTCCTGAGCACAGCACACTCCTGGGCCTCTCCAGCACGAGGCTCACAATTCCAGTTCAATGATACCAGAACCTTCAGAGGCCATGTCTCTTTCCTCAAAGTCTCTTGCCTTAGAAGTCCTGCTGTTTCAAAACAACAAACAAACAAACAACGGTTCCTTCGGTGGTCTTGCACCTGCACGATTCCTCTTCGCCCCAAGGATCTCCCCCGTCGGGCTTGGATCCCCCTTGCAAAGCGGGCCTCCCTCTGTCGGGTTTACTACAGCCTTTCTTTAACACAGTTCATGAATTTCTCAATTTCACCAGAATGCATAGGATCCCTTCTCCCAGCTTTCTTGCGGCATCCTTCTATCGGGTTCACACTTGCCTTATTTCACAGTTCACAATCTTATCAGAAAGCTGGGTTCCCTTCCCCGCTTGGGTCATGGGACAGAGACTTTTGATTGTACAAAGGATTTGACATGACCTTTCTAGGACTACTCTGACATCTCACGTCGCCCTCTCCTAGGGCCTTCTGGTACTTGCAGTTTTCAACACAAACAGGGCCAGCGAGAGTCCTTTGGATGAGCACTCCGGCGGCGTCTGACCACTCTGCTGCTGGCCCTTCTCTGGGCTTTCACAAAAGTTCAAATATACACAAGTTCTTTGTTATAAGTACCTGCATTTATCTAATGTTGCCACTTGTAAACTTGGACTCAACATACGTCGGTTTGGTATCAGCTTCCTCCATCTCACCGGCTGTGTTGAACCCATTAGCTGGACTTGCCTCTGGAGTCAAGGACGGTACCACGGTAGCCAGCAAACATACCCCGTCTGTGCTATCAATGCGGGAGGCCCCCGTGCACCGATGACATCTGCTCCTCCACACGCCAGCTGTAACTCCCGGTCTTATGATTTCCCTCTAGGAGGTTTTGCGGGTCTGAATTGAAAAGGGCAAGGGCAGTTCCCTCTTTACCATCCTTCCACGTCTCTCTGCCTTTCTTCTCCGTTTGAACTGCTGATCCAGTATAGCCGTGTCCTTGTGCGTTCGGCCTTGCTCGTCATGCGTTTTTGTACTCCAGCTTTTATCCCCGTGGGGAAGGTAAAGGGCCATCAGGTGTGCGTGGTTATTGTCAATTGCCTGACTCTGCCTGACCTGTGTGTTGGGACATGTCAGGTAAAGGGCTCTGTTGTTATTCTGTTGTCTGTTATGGTGTAAGAAATTGTTTGTGTCGGGAAAGGGGGGTAGAGCTTCTAAATGTCCTACAGGGTAGGATGGAGAAAATGTGTTACAAGGAAGTGGGTACCACGTCTCGCCCGTCAGTGTCCCACTTCCCACTCCCACTCCAAGACCCCTCATCCAGGTGATCCTCCCCCACTAGTCCACCCCCGGGAACTGAATCCAATAGCGATGGCCGTGTCCTTGCCACCTATATGACAGACCTCCGGGGACCAGCGGGTGAGACACCTTCAGGTTTCTCACACTTGTAAGTGAATGTAAAGAGATACTGCAAGTCCTGGTGGATGGGGACAGAAAAGAAGGCAGAGGTAAGATCAATGCAACTGAAAAATTGGGTGAGTGAGCTGTTGGAGGAGACACACACATTGAGCTTGCCTAGATCGTAGAACGAACCTCTAGATAAATACTATCAGGAGAACAATAAATGGTACAATGCATCTTGCATAGAAGATCAATACCTAACAAATTTGCAGGGGAGCAATAGCTTAACAGAAAGGCATGGTGTTCAGTGACGGGACCAATAAAAACAGACAGTTAATTTGATACCGAATGTGGGATAGGGGTGCCAGATTTGCCAACAGTATTAACAATTTCCTTTGAGACATCCACATTTGGAAATTCAGCCACCCGCAGCATGGAAACCTGGCACCAGTATCAATCAAACAGTCCACTCGGATGTCACATTTCAGAGAGGGACCAGACGGGTCCAGTGGAAGCAAAGCAGTAGACAGCATGGCAGGGAACCTCTGGCAATGTCATTGTGGACCATATGAGACTGAATGCCCTGGTAGCCCCCATTAGAGGGAAGTAGGAGGTGGATGGGAAGGTGGTGTGGATGTAGGGTAGCAATTGGAACTGTTACGAGGAATGAAATTATTGCGAGGAGTAGTGGGACCATATCTGCAGAACGGTTGCCCTGGCAGGGGTTGCTGGGTAGGCAAAAATGGGTGTGCACAAATCTGTTGTGGCTGGTGTCCCTGGTGAAAAGGCAGCCGTGGATTCTGTTGGGCATAGGGCTGGTGTGAGGTACTCAGGAGTAACCCGGCCCCCAGAGGCAGTCTTTTGTTGAGCATGCTGTATCTGCAAGGCCATGTGGAGGGTAGCCCCATCTTGCTCCTGGTGTTTGAGTTTGTCATCAAAATGTTGCGGTGCTTGCAGTGCATTTTCAATAGAATCAGCCTGCCACCCAATTTGCCCATTCTGAATATAGTTTGAAATTTCAGGAAGGAGACCATTCACAAAATAAGAAACTAATGCAGGTTTAGCTTGTTCACCAGCGTTTGCAATACCGGAATATTTAGTGAAACAGTCATTTAATCTAGACAGGTAGTCAGAGGGAGATTCCGACTGGTTTTGTTTGCACATGGCGAACTTTGACCAGTCAGCTTTGACAGGGCGGTAAGTGCAGTAATATAAGCAGTAATAGCCTCACCTTCCGCAAGCGTGTCAGGGCATTGCAGTTTATCCATAATTTGTTTGAACAGAGTGTCTTTGAGCACAGCACATAGGCGTTGTTTAAGGTCCCGAATGGGGGATCATAACAGGCAATCACTGTGTTGAAATGTTACATGAAAGCAGTGGGGTTGTCAGGCAACGTGGGGAATTGCTGTGCCATATGGAATAAGTCAGTGGGGCTCCAGGGGGTGTGAATCTCATAGCTTCTGCACCAGTATTTGCCTGAGGGAAGGTGCCCATAGGCATAAGGGTGGTGGCCACAGCGGAGGAAGTGGAGGCGTACACATTGTGTAGCAAGGGTGGCTCAGACATGGATAAATGTGACAATTGAATATCTTGCCTGGTAAATTGTCATGGTCTGGGGTTAAAAATCATATGAGTCGAACAGTGCCTGCAGGTCCTCCATGTATTTCTGGCAGATTGAGTCCGACTTGCACCGGTAGGACTGGGAGGAAGGCAGGGGAATCGATGTAGATCAGGGTGGGAACCTACTTGGGTGGGAGCCGGTCCAGGGTGGTATGTAAGTAGATGCCGCTGGTGGTGAAAGTGGAGGTGGGGCAGGGTGTGGAGATGTTGTTAAGTCTCCTCGAGGAGTGGATGGAGAGGTCCAGGAAGCAAGCAGTGGAGTGAGAGGCAGGGGAGGGTGGTGGGGGAATGTGAAAGTTAGTGGTGGTGTATCAGGTGGAGGTGGGTGGAAAAGGAGGTGTGCAGGCCCTCATTTGAGGCGAGCATGGTGCTAGTTCATCTAAAAGGTCTACAGGTGGTGCTGTAAGTGATTCTGAACTAGAATCTCTAATGGAGTCTGCAAAAACCTCCCGGCAATTGGTATTTACTGATGGTGACAAACTTGAGAGATGGTACACAAAGGGAGACAGGAGCAAGCAAGGATTGATAGAGTTTGCTGAATATATAAACTAAGACAAGATGGACCAAAGGAACCGCTTCAGGGTGCCTCAGCAATAACATTTGACACTTAACTATTACATGGCCAAAGTCCATCCTCATCGCCTTTTTAGCCGAAATTAGAACACAGATATATACTGGAAGGCTCTGAGTGTTGTGACAGTTAGAGCAATGAAGGTAGGAAGCTAATCACGAAAATGTTGTTATGCAGGAAGTTTTTTCTTGTCAATCAAGGCCTCCTCCATGCCTGGAAGTAAAGCATGTAGGTATTTCTGTAGCACTAAATTGTCTGTAGTATGGACAGAGCATTAGTGAATAGTAGCAAACATACAATCTTGATAGTGCCCACAATAATCAAGAAAGTAAACACAAAGTTATTTAATTAACCCAAAAAACAAAATCACAATGACAAGTAATCCCAAAAGGAATAACGCAATTCGTTAAATACAGCAGGCCCACAGGCAAAACATTAAAGATGTCTGGCGTAGGCTAAGGATGTGTGGTAATGGCCGACCACAACAATCCTCTGGTTGCGTGGCAATGCAAGTCACAGCTGAATAACACAGCGATGGAGAAAAAAACACTAGACAGCTATGTCAGTTGCAATCATGGAAACGGCAGCCCACAGGAATGTACAACAATCTACCAGCAATGTTCCTCTGAGAAAGCACCCTTCATAGACGCCCAGTTGCCAATGCCTCGGAAAAAGCATCCAAACCTGGGGGCCATGCAACAGCACACCTGGATCCCCTACCCCCAAAGTCACAAACCGTGTCTATGTGGCAACCACGGGCGCAGCAACTCTGAACTCACGTAACCTGGAGACAGCATCATTTCTCAATAGCTCAAATACCAGAAATAGACAGTGACATCACACAGTGACCCTATGGCGAAATCACAAGAAAATGCAATGAGGATGTAAACCTCATCTTTAACCAGTGCAAGAAGCAAAACGAACATTAACCCAAACTGTTAAACCTAACCTGACCAATTTAGAATCCAAACATCCAATGCAACATGTGATACAACATTTTACAGTAGTATAAAAAAAGCAGTTTTTCTTAATCAGAGCATGACAAATAGACAGAAATTACATTACACGATAGAACAGTTGTTTGCCAGAAAGGCCCTTTAAAATAGAACTACACCACTCTGTATTCTGTAGTTCAGAGCTCGACTTTATCATTGTTTTATGTCTGTCAAGAACATTCATGGAAACATTAAACATTGGCTTTGATGAGCTGTGGCAGCCTGTTAGAGCTTTGCCGCGTCTGGATCGTGCTGCACTGACACAGGGAAGAGGGGTTGTGGGCTGGCAGTGCCTCTGCGAATGCAGGGGCACTGCTCTGCTACAATATGGGACACTTATATGTTTCTCTGTTTGACTGCCAGGAACTGTTCAATGACTTGTAATCTTAAGGCTCTGTAAAAAAACTGATGTAAAAAAACGTTAAACGTAAGATAGCTCGCTGTACTAGTTTGTGTGGATTTAATTTGAGCTCCAAACGAATCCAGCAACTAGCGCAGAGAAGCCAAAAGAGACAGACCGTAGATAAACACAATGAATGCGCTCGGCAGAGCTGAAACTCTCTGCCATACAGCTACCTACTCAGTTACATACAAATACAAAACATAAAACACCAGGACGTGTAGGGAAAGAGAGAGAGCAAATCAACCTGTGTCAAAATAATGTGCAGTGTAGAAAGAAACACAGTGCCACAACATAAGTGGAAGTTTGTATTTACTGCTCAGTCTTGGGGGAATCAAACAGGTTCACGGCTGTGCGCTGTGACAGAACTTTCCCATGGGCTACTTCTCCACAATGTCGAGTTTGGCAACTTCACAGATAACAGGTGAGCCACGCTTTTTACAGCACGCTCTGGTATGATGAGAACCTTATGTAGTTGGCCTCCTGTAGTGGTAGATGGCAGCCCCCCAGAGAAACTCATGTGCAGTCCTGGCCAGAGATCATGGCACCATTCCTCTGGTGGCTAAGATAAAGCCCCTTCCTAAGGACTTCCCCCCTCGGCCAGCCGTAGTTTGCAGCAAATAAGGCGATCAAACACAGACTGGTGGTAAATCAAGCTTCTGGTATTAAGTAGCAAATACACAGCATACAGCGACATTATCCGCTGATCAGCAGAAAACACAGCAGGACAAGTGTTCAAGCAGTCGGCACACAGAGCTCTCTAGGGTCCTACCCCTAGAGTGCCGTATATATAGCATTTCATAGGCAAACACTAATATGTTACTGTACTTTCACAATGGGGGTGTTACTTGGCATGATATTGCAGACATTTGACAAGAACTGTCGACATTTCTCTTGTGAGCTTGTGACGCAGCCCTGCAGGGACATCATGTTGTATTATGGATAAGCAGCATTTGCAGAAACCCTACTGTTATCTCCCATATATGGGGTTAATGCTATACTTGTAGAGAATAAGCAGGAGAGAAGATCTGACATGTCCTCTGCCCTAGGAGAGGTTGGGGCATGTCCGGGATGCTGCATGTAGAGGAAGGAGAGGGAGGCAGTGGGAGGTGATATGGAGCGTCTGAGGCCTTACTGTGTGGGAGTTCCCAATGTAGCATGCCATAGCATAGCATTGCATTGAAATAACATGGCATAGAATTGCATAAAATAGCATAGCATAACATGGCATAGTATTTCATAACAAAACATAGCATTGCATAACATATCATAGCATATAAATACTGCCACATCAAAGCTAAAAGATAGTTATACTGTATGACAATGCTTGCTAGGGTCTCCTACGTGAGTAATTGCTCCTTGGCATTCAGTTTAGAACTCTGAGGCCTTCTCAATACCTCTGCGTCATTCTGGTTGGAAGATATTAGTTGGACATCCTCTCCTAGTGGAAGCAGATGATTGTGGTATAATGTCTTAAAGTTTCTCTTTTCATTTTTCCTCTCTTAATTTGGGCATTTGACAGTCAACTATGTAGGATTCCGACTCCAATTTGTCTCGTAATTTGTGGTGGCCTTTCCAACCTAAGCTTCAATTAGCATTCATACTCCTGGTTAAAGAGCTTGGTATATCATGTTTTGGTCATTTATTTGTTTATTCTTTCCCGCGCAAATGTAATGTAACTCCAAAGCACAGGTCCCCAGGTATTGTGGCATTTCTTACAAACATGAGATATTATAGGGAGTACAGAATTGTGTCAGTTGTGCCGCACTTGTATGCATGGACTAAGGTAGCAACATGCTGGGTCCATGTTAGTTTTTAATCTGGTTGCAGAGTGCCAGGCAAGTCTAAGATGGTTTGGTTGAATATCTCTGCTTATACATATCCTTGATGATGATAGGATGATGTCCTTTAATTTCGGATTCCTGAGAGCCTCACCAGCAGCTGTGCCAGTCAAACCCTGATGGCTACGGCTAAAAAGAAAGTTCCACATCCAGGGGAGAAAGACCTCTGTCATAATTTCCGCAAACTTACACCTGAGGCATTAGCTCCTCTTTTTGCCCCCTACCTTAATAACCTTGCTCAGTACAACTCTGTATCGGACCTCTCAGCACTGTATAACAAGATGATGGGTGAAGCAGTTGATACTCTAGCTCCCTTGAAGGTAAGGCCTGGTAAAACCATGCACTCTGGTCTTCATGCTCTCGTCTCAGCACTCACCTATGATCCCACCTCATTTCTTTTACCAATTGGTGCCTTAGCTTTTGCCTTGTATTTCAATATCTGGGTGTGTCTTGGGAAAGTCGAATTTGGGTGTGTTTTGGGAAAGTCAAATTTGGGTGTGTTTTGGGAAAGTCAAATTTGGGTGTGTTTTGTTCACCTACATTGCTACCTGCTAGCCCAGTGACCGCTCCATACCTCTGATCTTGTATATTTCTCCTACTGCCTCTTCTCTCTACCTGCCCATGGCATTATCTGTTTCTCCTATCTATTTCAACTTTTTCTCTATCAACTTTCCTTCCCTTCTCACTAAGTCTGGTAAGGAGAAATTCAAAAAGGATATCTTGGTTTCTAACCCTGGTCTCCCCATCGCTGATACCTATTCCAGCGCCTCTGCCAGACAAACCCTCACTGACATCCTCTTTTTCGTTCCTTCACAAGATCTCTGGACCCCTCATATGATCTCTGTGCTCTGTCATGTCTCCTCCTCTCCCATTAATGGTGGCACCCGCTGGGAAGTACGTATGTATCTCTTTGATTCCTCCAGAGTCTTTATTAACATCTATCTAAATGGTACAGTCATGGTGCAAGGCCCTCAGGCCAACCTCCTCCTCTTTGATAGGCAGTTACCTCACCTCATCAACTTCCTCGCATCTCCAGCTGTCACCTACTCTCGTCCTCTGGCTACCCTGCCCTCCTCCGCCTTCTCCTTTGCCCCATCTCAAGCTCCTTCCACACCTCCGCAGGGCGTACCTACGATCTGTACCCCACCCCGGAAGTTCTTTAAGTCTGGCAACCTTCTCCATCTCGCCACTCTAAATTCTCAGTCAGCCGTTAAACACTCGTCTAACATCTGTCACCTCCTAGAAGAACTCGACCTTGATGTACTCGGTCTCACCGAGACATGGTTTACAGCCAGCTCTATCACGAGTTTTGACACTCTCCTTCACGACGGCTACAAGATCCTCTCAGCTCCCAGATCCAATCGGGCTGGAGGGGGTGTAGCCCTTATTTTCCCTGAGTGGATCCCTGCCTCTCTTATTCCCACTTAAGCTTACTCCTTGTTTGAATGCCTAGTCTGCAGGCTCTCTCTCTCTCCTAGCCACTCTCTTACTGTTGCTACTCTCTACCGGCCCCCTGGTCAAATCACCTCTTTTCTCTCTGAGTGGGCTGACCTCTCCTCTTCCCCCTTGGCCTCCACCACTCAACTTCTCCTCCTTGGTGACCTCAACATTAATCCTGATTCTACCTGTCCCTCATCTTCACTCTTTCGCGACCTCTGCGATTCACTCTCCCTCTCCATCCTTCCTTCCGGCCCGACTCACTTGGCTGGCCACACACTTGATGTCTTGATCTCATCCGGCCTCCCCCTCTCTACCCCCCTTACCACTCCTCTCTCCTGGAGTGATCACTGCCTCCTCTCCTCTCATCTCTCCATCCCCTCCCCCCAAGCCAAGTCCACTCCTAGATTGCCACCCACCTTCTCAGATATCCGGCCCATGAAGCGTGTGTCAGCCGAGGCCTTTGCTGCAACCTTCTCCCCCCCTCTTCCACCCCAGGCTGACTCACACCTTGACACAGCCCTCTCTCTTCTCTACTCCTCTATTTCTGCTACTCTTGATACTCTTGCCCCCGTCATGAGGATCCGTTTGAAGTGCAAAGCCAAGTGCAATTCTTGGTATGACTCTGATTGAGCTACACTTAAACGGAAGTGTGGGGCAGCGGAAAAGGAAATGGAGGGCCACTTGCTCATCCTCTGACAAACTGGCCTGCCGCCTGCTCCAAAGGCAATACCGACTTGCTGTCCACACTAAGAAGAGAGTCCACATACAAGCCAGCGTCTCTGCGGCATCTAACAACTCAGCCGAACTTTTCAAAATCTGCAAGGAGCTGGCCAACCCTGCTGCAGTCTCCACCCCTCCTCTCTCCTCACAGGATCTTTGCAATGCCCTTGCCTCCCACTTTATCTCTAAAACCCAGGACATCATGTCCACCCTCTCCTCTGCTCCCCTCCTCCTCCCTCTCCTTCTCAGCCGGCATACCCTCCCTCAGCTACCCCTCATCCTCCTTTCTCCTCATTTCCTCTTTTCTCCCCTGATGAGATATCTAGACAAGTCCGATCTATGAAAACCTCATCAAAACAGGTCCATCCCTGTTCCTCTAAAACCATTAAGGACCACATTGACACACTTGCGCCGGCCCTCGCTGATTTCTGCAACCTCTCCTTTGCCTCTGGCTCTTTCCCCACCCCTCTTAAACACTCCCTTGTGCATCCTCTCCTCAAGAAATCCACTGCTGATCCGTCATGTCCGGCAAACTACTGCCCAATTTCCATTACTCCCTTTTTGGGCAAGCTCCTGGAAAAGCTGGCCATCTCTCAGCTTAATCTCCATTATGACTCTGTTGGCTCCCTCCATGACCACCAATCTGGCTTCAGAGCTGCCAGAAGTACGGAAACTGCTCTCCTGAACATCCGTGAAAACCTGTTCTCCAACCTTGATTCTAACATTCCCTCTGTCCTCATCCTACTTGACCTCTCCTCTGCGTTTGACACGGTCAACCATACTGCCCTACTCAATCATCTTTGTGACAACCTCGGCATCACTGATCAGGCTCTGGCCTGGTTGACCTCTTTTCTCTCTGATAGACCCTACCAGGTACAACTTGCGTCCTTCCTATCTTCTATCTCCCTCTCCACATGTGGTGTTCCCCAGGGGTCTATCCTCTCGCCCTGGCTTTTCAACCAATACCTGGCAACTCTTGCTTACTGCATCTCAATGTTCTGCTCAACTTTCCACTGCTATGCTGACAACACCCAACTCATTTTCAGGCTTCCTTCCGCCTCCTCCTCTACTTCCCTCATCTCTGATTGTCTAATCGCCATTCAAAATTGGTGTGCCGCCAATGATCTATGTCTAAATGCCAACAAGACTGAGATCCTCCTTATTGGTACACCATCTCCATCCTTTCCTCTCACTCTCTGGCCGACCTCCCTTGGCCCTCCTCCCACCCCCACTTGCGCGGCTAAGAACCTTGGGGTTATCTTTGACTCTACACTTTCCTTCTCCGCACACATCTCTGATGTCTACAAAAAATCTAACTTTTTACTCCACCTCCTTAGAGGTACTCTACCTTTCCTCTCCTTCCCTCAAAAGCTCACTGTCTCCCAAGCTCTGGTTCTTGCCAGACTGGATTACTGTAACAGCCTCTTCCTAAATCTACCTGCCTCCACTCCCCGACCTCTACAACTAATCCAGAACAGGACTGCAAGACTTGTCCTCGGCCTCAAGCCCTGGGATCGTATCTCTCCAGCCTTGAAATCCCTTCATTGGCTCCCAGTGGATGCAAGGAATAAATTTAAAACCCTGTGCATTGTCCACAAGGCTTTCTGGAGCCTGGGTCCAAAATACCTTCAACTATCCCTCCGTAAATACCTCCCCTCACAAGCCCTTCCCTCCTCTACTTCAAACTCCCTCAGGGTTAGTCGTTTTGCAAAAAAACAAGCTGGGGGTAGATCTCTGTCTTCGGCTGGTGCCTCCCTTTGGAACAGCCTCCCAACCACCTTGAAACTTGAGGAAAAACATCTTTGGTTCCGGAAACTTCTCAAGACCTTCCTCTTTGCCTCTGCCTTTGCCCCCCTTCTCCCCTGTTGATCTGTTTCTTCTCATGGCATTGTGCACCTGGCCACCCTCTGTTCTTTCGGGCCCAGGTATCTGCTCACCCTGCCACCCTCCTGCACTGACTCCAGGCCTCCATTTGCACTAGAGTTCTGTATCTGTACCCATACAGTCCCCCTCCCACGTTTCTTCTACACTTATCAGATATACCTTTCTGACTAACTTTCACCTGCCACTTGCTGGCTGCACTACCATGGTTTAAAGCCCTTATTTATTATTTATTCTATTTAATATTTATTTATGTTTCCTCTCCTCTGCTTTGCACTTTCCACTCCCCACCCCCGCCCCCTGCACTTCTCCCCCATTTTCCTTTCCCCTGCACTTGCACTTTCTTAAATGTCACTGGGCCTAGTAAGATCGCTGTTTTCTGTTTTTTCTCCTCCCTTTCTGCCTGGTCGCGCTCTGAAACACTTGTGTACGAGCGCGATATAAATAAAATATCATTCATTTCATTTCATTTCATTTCACTCCAAAAGGTGGTATTCTTCCAAAATACAAATTTTGAAACTCAAGAAAAGCAAAACATTTTGGAAGTGGCAAAAATCACTCTCAGACATTGACAAAGCAAAGTATAATCTTGCAGTGAAAGAACACAAAGAGGCAATATGTGAAGATAAACAATGCTTCTATAAACAAAGGATCACTGAGGCCACATCAGATACAAAGGAACTAGTTAAGATCCTTAAAGAAGTTGAGGATCCTTTCCCCAGCATCTCTACGTTCATTAAAGATTCTGCATGGTGTGCCCAAATTGAAAAGGCCATGATTAATAAGATAACTGGCATCAAAGAAGACATAAAATCCAGGTGTTCCCATATTTCCCCTTTCATTGTCAGCCGATGATAATTCCCAGTTATCTGCACCTAAACCCTTCTCCTTCTCGGAGATGAATGAAGCAGATATCAGTCTTCTCCTATCCAAACTAAAGCCTACAAGCTGCAAGGGCGACCCCTGTCCGGCTAAAACGGTTAAAGCCTGTGCCCAACTACAGGCCCCCCAATCACAAAAAGTTTTATTTTTTTAAAATTATTTTTATTAGTTTATTAAAAACTTTTAACAAAATTTACATTTCCAAGTTTATACATCCTGCAGAAATATACGTATAAAACATATACAACGTTCTACTCTAGATCAACAATCCTATTCATCATGGTCTAGGAACTCAGTGCCTCACCTCCAATTCAGAACTGGGTCCATTACTTTCAGATTGAAATATTAGTTTAGTTCCAATTTGGCCAACTTTGTTTTTAGAAATGTTACCAAAACAAACATGACTCTTGGTTTTTGCCCTCCATATATCATCTCCCACCACGTTTTGGCATCTAGTCTGATAGTATCTAAAGCTCCATTATAGAGATGTATCGTCTGTAGATCTCTAAGTTTTGGGCAGAATAGAGTCA
This sequence comes from Ambystoma mexicanum, assembly GCF_040938575.1. Taxonomy (NCBI): domain Eukaryota; kingdom Metazoa; phylum Chordata; class Amphibia; order Caudata; family Ambystomatidae; genus Ambystoma; species Ambystoma mexicanum. Next base: position 1,417,212,714 of record NC_090922.1, on the reverse strand, counting down.
GGTGTTTGAGGGATTCACGCTTGGTCCCACACAAGCGACATTTCTCATCAGTTTTTAGACCATATCTTTTCAGGGTTGTTTTTGTCGGGAGCACAACTAGTCTGAATTTCATAAATAACTCCCGTTGTTTTATATTATGCAACTTTTTCAAATAGCCAGGAAGTATGTTTAGTCTTCCAAAATTGATGTTGGATAAACAATGTGTTGTTGAATTTGATCGTATTTCTTCAGTTTTTCGCCAATCATCAGCCCATAAGATGTTTTTGGCAGATATAGGATTTTTACTCAAGGTGTCTAAGGATACACCAAGGGACAACAGGATTTTAGAGCATGAAGTGTGCCAATATATTAGAGCCCAGTCGGCCCTGTCTGGGTCGCTTTGTTTTACTGTATCAAACTTTGGAGGGATAATTCCCACACCTATTATTCTGAAAAGATGTAGGGCTTTCCACACAACCCTCACATATAAGGACAAATGCGCCAACTCATACCAAATTATTTCTATCAGAATTGCCTTTGGGAGGTGTAAGAGGCTCTTCCAAAATAAGCCCTCTAGGTAGTTCCAAAGCTTCCAAGTTAGGCAAAGGCATGTTTCAGCCCCATATGTGAGAATGGGTGAAACTTTTTGATTGTAGAATATTACAAGTGTTTCTAATGAGAATTTGCCATATTTCCTGTTAATTAGCTGGCCTTGAGCGGATAGATGTCAGACTTTCTTTTTTAGCTGATCACTCCAGGCTTTTTCGCCTTTCCTGGCGTTCAGAATAAGTCCTACATATTTTAGTTCTTTGGACGCCGACACACGTATTCCCAATAAAAGCCAACTTTCTCTTCTCATTTTTCTGCAATTTGATGAACCAAATATCAATATTTCTGTTTTTGCAGCATTTATTTTTAAACCATTTCACCTGACGTATTCTTCTACAGTTGTTAATATCCACTGCAGACCGATCATTGGCTGGTCTACCAGCATTAAATCGTCCGCATAGAGTAGCCATCCTATATGCATTCCATTTATCTTAGCGGGAAACGATGGAGTGGTCTCCAAATCGTACTTCAAATGTTCAATGAAGAAGTTGAATAGAATTGACGCTAAAAGGCATCCTTGTTTAAGACCTTTGTTGGTGTCGATGTTTTTGGTCAGAGTTCCACTAGTGACAAGTTTAATTTGCATGGAAGTGGCCGTGTGAAGTTCTCGGAGAGCAGTTAGAAGATCTGAGCGGCACCCCTTGGCTTCTAACTTCGTCCATAGCAGATCTCAATCGACACTGTCCGACACCTGCTTGAGGTCTATATAAGTGATGTAAATGACTCCTTTGTACTTTGCTGTCTGTAGTTTCAGGATATTAATCTGAAACAGGTTTAAGCTGCAGCCTACTACTTTGACAAAAACTGTTTGGCCTTTGTCAAAGTTCCCCGACTCCATGATCCACTTACGGAGACGTCTCTGCAGAATTGAGGCAAACAATTTCACAACAACGTCCAATAAAGCTATTGGTTTGTAGCTTTCTGGGCAATTCCAATCTCCCTTTTTGAACACAGGGCCTACAATTGTTTTTTTTCCAAGAATTGGGGATTTTACCAACTTCTACAGTTCTTTGGAACAAGATGAAGCAGAAGTTTGCCCATAGTACTGAGGCTGCTTTTAATCTGAAGTTTGATAGACCGTCAATTCCAGAAGCTCTTGACCGGCTTGCTTTTTTAATCAAGAGTAGAATTTCGTCCATGTCTATTCCCATATTCCACTTTTAGTTTTGTCTAGGTTTACATTTTATTGGATCTTTACTTTTGAATATTGATGAGAAATGGGCTGTCCATTTTTTTTCAGATATTGGATTTATAGTGTGGGAGCAGTTGATACTCTAGCTCCCTTGAAGTTAACGCCTGGTAAAACCTTGTACTCCAAAATCTGGTATTCTTCCAAAATACAAAATGTGAAACTCTAGAAAAGCAAAACGTTTCGGAATTGGCGAAAATCACTCTCAGACATTGACAAAGCAAAGTATAATCTTGCAGTGAAAGAACACAAAGAGGCAATATGTGAAGCTAAACAATGCTTCTATAAACAAAGGATCACTGAGGCCACATCAGATACAAAGGAACTAATTAAGATCCTGAAAGAAGTTGACAATCCTTTCCCCAGCACTGTTACGTTCCTTAAAGATTCTGCATTGTGTGCCCAAATTAAAAAAGGCCATTGTCAAACAATGATATTTCCCAATTATCTGCACCTAGACCCTTCTTCTTCTCTGAGGTGAATGAAGCAGATATCTGTCTTATCTTATCCAAACTAAAGCCTACAAGCTGCAAGGGTGACCCATGTCTGGCTAAAACAGTTAAGGCCTTTGCCCAACTACTGGCCCCCTAATCACAAAATGTGTGTATTCCCATTTTAATGATATGTTAGTGCCGACTGATGTGAAGCAGGCTTGGTTCACTCCTCTCATTAAAAATCCATCGCTAGGCCCTCTGGTGGCGAGTAACTACCGCCTGATCACTAATTCCCCCTTTCTTCTGAAAGTGTTGGATAAAGTAGCTCACCTGCAGATTCAGGCTTTTATGACAAAACACAGTATCCTAGGCTGTAAATAATCAGGTTTTCAGAGCACACACAGCACGGAGACCACTTTGCTGGACCTGAAAACCAACATTCTATAGACTATGGATAAGGGCAAGACCTCGCTACTGATGCTGTTGGATCTAACAGCTGCTTTTGACCTGGTCGATCATTCTATTCTGGCCAGCAGACTGCTTGAACAGGCATCCTTTTCTAAGGAAGCAGTAAAATGGGTTGTCTCATTTCTATTAGAGTGCTCTGTCTAGGTTTTCCATGGGGAGGGCACGTCAGAGGGTTCCATCCTACAATGTGGTGTGCCACAGGGTTCCTGCCTCTCTCCCACCTTGTTCAACTTATTTGCACATGTCCAAATTGCAGATTGTATCCTCCCCACCCTGAAAAAAGTAAAAACCTTAGGTGTCACTATCGACCAAGAGCTCTCTATGATACACCACATTGGCTGTCTGGTGTCCAACGTCTCCTACTACATCAAACTCCTGACACAAATCAGCCCTACCTAGAAATTTCAAGCTGTGCCACGGTGGCCAGAGCCATCATTGGTAGCCGTCTTGATTACTGTGCGAGCAGTTTGCTGGGTGTTGGCAAATGTGAACTAAACCGTCTGCAAGTAGTGCAGAACAATGAAGTAAGGCCTGTATTGGGATTACATAGAACTAATCATGTATCATTGGCCCGGAGACCTATGCATTGGCTGCCCATCACCAAGAGAACCCAGCTTCATACCCTCTTTATTACACACTCCTACCTTTTTGGCCAGAGCCCTTCCTACCTGGCAGAGCAGTTGATATGGCTTCCAGACAGACGTTGCCTGAGGTCAAACAACTCAGGGATACTTTTGATGCCAAAGGCCAAACTGGTGATGGTTTAGAGTGGCTGCTTCCCATTTTCTACTCCACATTTGTGGAATGCCCTCCACCTGACCTCCGGCTCTGCCCTAGCCTTACAATTTTCAAGAGAAAGATGAAAACTGTTCTTTTTGAGTAATCTCTCTGGGATTATATTTCGCCCAGGTCCTCCATGTACCCTTCTGATATCCTCTCTGCTTATCCTATTGTTAGCCTTGCTGCGGTGCTCCTATGCCTCAGGGCCGCATATCTGCACACTTTAGAAATTAAATAAATAAATTGATCTGAACAGATACATTCTGATCAACCATAGTGCATGATGCATTATTCCCAAAGCACTTTGGCAACAGTCAAAGCTTTTTTATTCTTCGTGGCAGAAGGGTTTAACATATCTGGTGAAGTCAGGGTTTACTACCAGTATGTTTTGAATACCTTCCTGGCCCATCTCTACGAAGAGAAGATCAATGCAGGCCAGATATAGGTCCAGTATTTTTAAGATTTCATAGGGATTTTTCAACCCAAGCGGCGGTCACAGTGTTGGCGATATTGTTCAATATTGCTGGTTAGGTTTGGCCAGCCATATTCAAGATCTTCTCCATCCCTAGCTGTGCTTTCTAATCATGCAAGGCACATTGCAATTCCTTGCTGTATATTTCCAGTAGCAACAGCTGGCTGCGTGGTTGCATGTTGGCCAGAATGGATGCCCTCTTTATACTGGGGATTTCCATTCCTTAAAAGAATTGTGAGACTCTAGGTCAGAGTGTGGTCCATCAACGGCTGCCTTTTGTAGGGTTCTGCCACGGTTCTGCCTTTCGTAGGGTCTCTGGTAAATATAGCTTCAGTGAAACCAAATATGAATTTGTTACACTGATCGCAGGGTTTCAATGGACCCACTATGTCTATGGCTATATTTAGGTAGGGACCTCTATTATGGACAGTGGTTGAAAGATTGCCTTAGATACTTAATCTGCTGCATTTTCTGGCATATTGAGGAAGGAGTAAACTATCTCCTAATGCAATTGAACATGAAAATGGGGCATCTTCTTTTGATAACATGGGCACCGATTTGAAACAACCTGCTTCCCCGGAGATCCCGGGTTTGATACTCACTGTTCTATTTCAAGATCAAGCTCCCATTTCATTGAATCGATCATACATCTTATCCCTTTTAGCCACCATGCCGGAACTTAGTCTGATTACCTCTGCTGACATTACTTTGGTAGACTTTATTTACAAGTTTAGATATGATTGCGTAAGACTTGTAATGCCTTCTGCTTTGATAAGATCTGTTTTGTTGAAGGAATCTGAACTTTTTCAAAAACTGGGTTTTGCCATCTATGAATATAAGTCTCAAGTAGCTGTACAACAGAAACCCAGGTTGCTTGAGCAAGGGCAATTTCAATCGAGTCAAACCACCAATTCTACTGATGAGGAATCAAACCTGAATAAGCAAGAATGGAGGTGGTTGGCCTTGACTCTGAGGGAATCCATTGACATACTCAGGAAACTTGGGCAACCCCTCTAGCTCCTGCTCGATCTTTAAATTTGTGAGCTGGAACTCAAGGGGTTGTGTTAACCTTTTGAACAATGAAAAATGTATGAGTTTTCTGTCACAATATGACTTTGTTTTTCTTCAGGAAACTTGGTCTAGGGAGCAGTTGTGCTGGGAAGGGTTCACTGTGGTTAACATTTGTGCTCGGGGTTCCAACAAGGGTCGCCCCAAAGGAGGACTATTGATAGCCATCAAACAAACCAACTCATGGTCTAAAATGGGGGAATGGTGTCTTGAACATCATTTTCTTGCTGCTGCATTCAAATTAGACATAACCTATGAGTCTCTTTTTATTCTTTTTATCAATATATATTGGAATCCTAGTGAACTGACCGACTTACAACTCGGAAAGGAACTTATAAAACTTGGAACGATAATTGAATCTTGGCGTGAGACAAATCAGGGAGGTCAAATTATTTTGGCTGGTGATTTGAATGCTAACTGTCTGTGTGAACCGATAATGGGGGATGAAATGTTGGCTAATGCTGAGCAGCTTTTGCAGAAAGGTGGCTCTGGTACCCTGCGTGGAAGACTGGATGCATTTCGCGGAATCCCTGGGGTTAGATATTCTAAGAGGGAGCCAACATACGTGGAAAGCCAGGGGCCTGGACTCCACCTTGGACTATATTTTTGTGTCGCCTGGTATCTTTAGGAGTGTGTATGATTTTGAGATTATTGACTCTAGCTCGAGCGATCATTGTTTTCTCTCATGTAAAATGGCCTTTAATTGCCCTACTCCGACTAATCAAAAGTATATCCACGGGGTAATGATAAATCAGCAGGGAAACAGAATAAAATGGTGTCACACAAAAAATGTGAAGTTTACAACAACTATGATAAGTGACTACTTTGCTAAGACTGAGCTACACCGTGACCTCTGCTATTCTTCCTTAAACTTTTCTATATACATTAAAGACGCTATTGATAATCTGGCCCCTCGGTCTGCGACGGGGACAAATGTGAAAGAAAAAAAGAGACACTGCATGGACATAGTGGTCCATACAGGGAAAGCTTTATATAGAAAAGATCTTAGAAAATTAAAAAAGGAAGCACTATTACCTTCCGAATACAATACGAAGAAAAACAAAATCAAGCAAACTTATAAAAAAGCGCACATTCAACATAGAGCGTTGCAAATGCAGCACAACGGTGAGCGTATGCTGAGAGCTCTGCACGGGCATGGCTGTATAAACTTCTGGCATCTAATAAACGAAATAGAAAAACCGCAACAGGATATGGCGGTGAATGTGATTAATGAGGATGTTTGGCAGGGACACTTCTCTAAGTTATATACCGTTAACAAAATGAAACATAAATTGATTATTCCAGAAAGCCAGTCTTGGTCTTTGAACTTCTCAACCTATGATGTTACAGAAATGATTAAGGAATCTAAAAATTCTGGAGCAATGGGTCCGAACAATTTATCCAACAAACTGTTAAAAATGGACCCGGTTATTTGGGGAACATTTTGTCAAAACTGTACATCAACATCTTAGAGACCAAGGTCATACCACTTTCATGGAAGGTCTCCATTGTTAATCCGGTTTTCAAGAAGGGAGCACGTATGTGCCCCGCCAGCTATAGGCCGATAGCGATTGCGGACCCAGAGTCCAAAATATTCTGCTCTCTGGTCCTAAAGGAACTACAAGAATGGATTATAGATAAATCCATTCTTGATCAAAAACAAATTGGCTTCAAAAAACACATTGGAAGTGACTGTGGTGGTCTAGTTTTGAAAACTTTAATAGCTAATTCTAAGAAGAAGGGGACTAGACCACTGTTTGTGGCTTCGATGGACCTTAGTTCAGCCTTTGATCTTGTCAATAGACACCTCCTTTGGCAGAGGCTATAAGAACTTGAAATTCCTGTACCTTTACTTCAGATTATTATTGCTTTGTATACTGATACAAGTCTGAAGGTTCGCTTGACAACAGAAGGTTTACTCTCTAAGGCCATTAGTATTCCGAACGGTTTAAGGCAGGGGTGTATGCTGGCCCCTACAGTCTTTAACTTGTATGTAAGTGGTGCCCAAAAGGCACTCAGTGGTAAAGGTTTGGTATGTCCTAAAATGAATAATGTGTATTGAATGGTTAGCTTATGCTGACGATTTTCTTTTACTGGATAAAACAAGAATTGGTCTGCAAAGGCTACTTCGAGCATTCGAGATATTTATAGAGGGTCTCAAGCTGAAAATGAATCCAGCAAAAACAGTCATTGTTCGATTTGGCAAAAATAACAAAAAGGAGAATGCTTTCACTTGGTCTTGTGAAGGAAAGAGAATTAAGGCACAACCCTCATTTAAGTACTTAGGCTTCTACTTTTCTGGACAGGATTCCCTAGCCCTGATAAAAAGTCAGTTAAGCCTTAAAGTCGGATGTAGCCATCAGACAAATGAGGGTCATTGACAGCAAATTTGGTAAATTCACGATGGTTCCACTTAGGGATTTCTACATTAAAAAGGTCATACCTCGTTTAACCTACGGTATCGATTTATTTACTAATGAACTACATTCTCACTTGACCATCATCGAAGGGAAAATCTGGAGAACGGTGTTATGGTTTCTGCCTAAATGCATACCCTTAGCTCTTATCAGATATGAATTAGGCCTTCACTCACTCTCTTCTTATGTGGTTTGGAAGAGACTGTGTCTTTGGGAAAAATGCAAAACCAGTAAGGACGAAACTTTGTACAAATGTGCTTATGGTGAACTAATGAATCCTTTTATGAATGCATTAAAATTTGAAAGTGAGACCTGTTTGAAAGAGCTCGGTCTATCTATGATCTCACTATGCAACAAGCCTGGTAAAGTGAAGTTTAGTCTAATGGGCTCGGATTGGCAAACAACAAAAACAACAATCTCAGATTCTAAATTGTACAAATCAGCCTGCTCTATCTGGAAATGGCAGGCTGATATGGAAAGCTACCTGATTAAATACCCGAGCAAGAGGTTGCGTAGTGATTTCATGCGCTTTCGCTACAATGTATTATCCACCAAACAAGTTCTATGCATTAGAAACTGTTGAATAGAGGGTGATCCTTGGTGTAGATATTGCAAAATGGTTGATGTTGTTGAAACTCTTCAGCATATTTTATTGATTTGCCCCGGTTTAAAGACTCAGAGGATTAAGTATTTCTCAAAATTTGTAGTTTCGATATACGAAGTGCAAAGAGACTTCATATGGCATAGAATGCTGCATGATAACTGTATACGTTTAAAAATAGCTGTGACAACCTTTTTGAGAAATGTCTGCGACTTAAGTTAACATGGGTAAAAGATTTTACTGGTTTTTGATTTGCACAGATCTGGATCTGAGGATAATGTTCTCATCTGTGTTTTTCTCTTCTTTTATTCTGTAAATGTAATGTAAGTTTACTTCGATATGCATTAGTTGATACAAAAAGGTTTAATTTGGATTCTAAGTTTGGAATTCTACTGCATCTCTTTTTAAACTGCTTTTACACAGTTAATGTTTGATAAAAATCTTGTTAAATTGTGTTGTATCTTACGATATTGTAAAGGTTTGTAAATAAACCAAAACAATAAACAAAAAACAAAAAATATGCATGGGAAATAGAATCAGAAAAGCACATGATCCTGAGTCCTTATGATCACTTGAGGTCTTGAGGAGAGATGTGAGAGTGCCATCTCCATTTTTTCTTTCTGGCAAGGGATCAGGACCAAAAATTGGAAACTTGATCGCCTTCAACATTATTCTTCACTCGGTACAACAAGCCACTGATTTCCACAAAATAGGTGCCTTATTTTTCTGACCCCTCAGCTTCTGAAATTATTTGGCAGAAGGCATCTCTCAATTGAGTATCATTACTTTGAGCACTTAAAAAATTAGCAGAGGGAGTCTCAAAGATATTTGCATCAAATCCTGCACCAGTAGGGTCAGATATGGATAATTTACAGCTCTGAAATATCGTGGTGGATCCAAACCATCTAGTGCCTCTCTGAATGGATTCTAGACAGGTATGTTCTATTACCATAGGGATAGTCATTTGTTCACAAATTAATTGGGTTGCAGGGCCTCTGACATTGATGGTATAATCACCATACCCATTGGTAGCCATAGAAACGTGTATCCTTGAAAATCCATGTCTATGACCCCAGCTTTCACATCCACAGAGGGGTTCAGGGATAAACTAAGGTTTGGGGCATCATCCCATAAATGCATGTTGGAAATTGTCCAGTCCTAATGTTCACACTATCAAAAGCTGGAATAGTTACCTCCCTATCGAAAGAGGTTGAGGGCATCAGAAACAGCAGTGGCTTGAACAGGTAATTGGGCCTGTGGGGAACATTGGTAGACTTGTACATTATGATCCATGTATTTGTCATGCACCGCCTTCCCTGGACTCTGTGGTCCCAGCTAGTGCTTGTTATTAGCAATTCACTGTGGCTTCCTTCCGTGAGAGAGACGTTTGCCCAGAAAAAAAAGAAAGGAAGAAGAAGGAGAAGGATTACTGCGCTGGAAGACCTCAGATATCTTCAATTCTGGACTATTCATCAGGTGAGGAGGAGGAGAAAGAGGGAAAGTCGGAGTTGGGGGAGGTCCAGTCCTCAAAGGCTGACAGTATTGGTGATGGCTAAGTCCCATTGTATCAGAGTTCTTCAATCCCACTTATGACACCACTTGTGGCGATGTCAAGCAAAGACAAATCATATAGCACAAGTATTTTAAACAATCGTTTGCTAAGGTTAACTATAAAAGGTGTTTGGTTGGATGAACTTCTAACTGGACTAGAAAACTATTTTAGCCATAATAAAGAAGTACTTAATAATCTAGTGTTAAGGATATGATAACTTAAAGTGCAATGCCCCAGATGCTCACTGAATCTCAGGGCGAGGAAATATTTTCATATAACAAGACAAAATCTTACTCTTAAGTCTCTGTCCCTCCATGGTCAGCTTGTTCTAGCAAACAAAGTCAGAAAGTGATGGCCAACTGAAAGATCAATCCTAGTCTTTAGTTCATTTAGCCTTTATGCTAACCCTATGCTACAACAAGAGAGTTCTCCATGTTTGCCAAACAAAAGCGTCCATAACCCATCCTTTTGAAGTGTATCTCTATTCTAGAAATCAACAAACATCAGATACATTGCAGCCATTCCCCTCCGGGGGCTACTCATGGTTTTACCTTCTGCAGAGTATCTAGACAACACAGCTTCTTTAGGCCGGTCCGTAGCATCTAGTTTCCATGGCACATCTCTCAGGTCTCTCCGTAACCATTGGTTCTCTCAGGCTTCTGCTTCTCAATGGTCTCTTCAGGACCTTTGGTTCTCTCAGTTCTCTCCACAACCTGTGGTTCTCTCCAAACGTCTCTCAGGTCTCAGGTCTCTCCAAAACCTTTGGTTTTCTCAGCATTCTGCAGTGGCGCTTATACCGGGTTGTTGACTCATAATAGGCCGGAGCGGTAAGCGGTGCCGGTATTCCCTTACCGGCATCGTTTCTCCATTACCGCAAATCTCGTAATGACTGTCTCTTATGATGTTTCGTTTGAAACATGGTTACATTAATATTTCTCTTATGGCATAAATCCTTAATTGGGATACAGATTATTTAACGAGCCATTAAATTTGTGCTGGGCCATCAACACCATTTGACTCAGGAAATAGCTGTGGAGCGTAGCCATGGGTTTTCCGTTTTGTTCAGCTTTCTGGAAGTAAGAAGAGTTTGCTGTTCTAACTGCCTGCAAGTGATCTGTTCCATTTTCCGAAGTTGCAGTCTTTCACTCACACTGTTGTTAATTAAGTCCCTTCTGCACTCTGCATTCCGTGAATTACTGCAGTCTATATATCTTTTGCAGATGCTGTGGTTAGATATATCTTTATAACAACCGTTATATTTACTCAGAACTCTTAACATTATTCCACTATTACATTACGAAGCATTCACAGTTGCCATCTTCTGTTTTGTTAGAATATGGCCATTCTGGGCCATGATGGGATGCGTAGTCCCGAATTACATTTTCAGGTAAAGACATGGGCCTCATTACGGGTCCGGCAGTAACCCTGCCTGTGCTACCGGTGGGTTGCTGCCAGACCCGTAATAACTTTCCCTGGAAGTCAGGCACCGCCCATTTTTAGTCCCCATTCCATGGGACTCAAAGGTGTCGGTGCTCCTGTGAAGAGTCTGCCTGCTGTGGCCGCAGCCCGGCAGGGGCAGACCTGTCAGGCACAGCGCCCACAGCAGGCAGTCACACAGTTTGCCGATCCGGAAACAAGGGTGCCAATGAGCCTACCGGCACCCTTGTTTCCAGACTAGCAAACTCCTAATGAGGCCCATAGTCTTATCCTTTCAGGAAATACCATGCGACTGAGGGGAGTCCAAGGAAACCTGTTCCATCCACACTTTGCGAGGGAAATTGCATAATCCCCTGCTGCTCAACCCCATAACAAAAAGATAGGCAGTTACTCCAACTCACCACAGGATTCCCTTTGAAATGCTTGGAAATGCCCCAAAATGTGTGTAATTGTACAACGGAGGTCAAACGGGACATCTGAATAAGAGTCGAACAAAAGATATCTCTTTCTAAGTACCCTGACAATTGATGTTGAATGGCTGTTCCTTTCCTTTCTAGGATTTACCCAATGAAGGAGAGGGAAGGAATAGACCTATAATTCTTAGGTTGAGAATCATCTAATTTGGGCTTTTAGCTGCTGTCGTAACGTGATCTTGAAGGATTCTTGCTGGATAGGGAACATGTGGTTACAAAGAAAGGCTTTAGAAATCTGACCTTATAAACCACACCAAGACCAGGCATGAATTCAGCATATTTTAAACCTTTAGATCATATAATCATGGTAGAGGGCAAAGTAGATTCACAAAATCTGGGTTCAAAGCTAATAAAAGACCAAATTGTGGATAAACTAAAGAATTACATAAAGCTTGAGAGGGTACAACCATATCTGCATACGTTGAAAGTGACAAACTCATTATAAATTTAGAAATGTTCTGCACTGTTAGATCGTGCTTCAGAAATTCCAGATGTAAAATAACATTTCTTTGCCTCTACAGTAACCATTTGATTCAACAACTGGTTAGGGAGGGTAGTTTAGCTATGAAGATATCCATCTCTTTTGCCACAAATTTATAATCACCAGCAGCTCCTTCTATCGAAACAAAGCATCAGGGCTCAGCTGTGGGGATAGAAACACTGGCTTAGTACCACTTTCTTCTAGACCAGTGCAAGCAAAAAGCTTTCTCAGTTTTTTTATGCTATTCTTATGAAGGCTGTTCAACCCAGAGTGTCTCATAGTTTTGTTGGGATGCACATACAGCTCCCATGCCAACCCAGACGATTTAGGCGGCGGACGATAAATGAATGCATGAGAAAGTGAACGTGCGCGGTTTAAGGGGGGTGGAACGTATGAAGTGGATTTTACAATTATAGTTGCTTTGCAGCAGTCATGAGCATATATGTAGGCCCAGGTAGAGGGTACGAGTGCCACTGAAGTACAATAGTTGAAATAAAGTGTACAATCATGTAAAATTGGACCCTGGTCCCCGACGCGAGAAATACTGAAGCACTGCCATATTTGAAGTAAGGCATAGTATGTTGTAGGCCCTGTTGAAAGTTGCAGAATAGTGCAGTAACGAGTTTTGAATCACCTTCCCATCCCAAGCCTCAGCAGTGAGACCGAACACAGAGGCCTTCACAAATATAATTGTATTGAGCTATGGGCCTGCATAACCAGAAAGGAATGTGAATGGCTGAGCAAGGGCAGTGTCACACCTGTCCCAAAAGACAAACTCATGGGAGCCAGGGCAAAGGTCATGAGCTGCCAAATGGCCCGGCCTAGATTAAGAGCATTTGTGCTCCCCATAATAATGGTCATGATGGCGTTTGACCTGCCATGAGCCCACAAAACAGAATACCTAAATCCATCAGAATATGGCTGATTAGTGTAGTCCTCGAGGAGCCCAGGAGCTCTGGAGAGGGGCAGCCGATAAGGGGAAGCCAGAGTGAAGCATCCTGTGATTTGTGGTACCAGGAGCAAGAGGTGATGCCAATAAATGTTGTCCCGAGACGGGGAGGTATGGTGGGGGTGCCCACATGTCCGGTTCGAGAGAGTGCTCCATTATTCTAAAGGGCCAATTTGACCTCAAAGGTACCCACTGAGCTCATGTTAACAACCAGGTGCACACCATGTGATTAGGCCCGTGGGAAGAGTAACATTGTAAGAGGTCCGCCAATCAGGTAGCAGGAACCCGAGGTGGCGGAGTAGGGGATCACGTGTTAGAGGGCAGGGGTAGATTAGGATGTGGCCAATTGGCCAAGGGACTATGGGGGACTGGTAGTACGTCCATAGGTGGTAGCCAATGAGGGTGGCGGGATGAACACTATATACTGTGTGCATCATCAGTGACAATGTCTCTCCTTATAACGCTGTGTTTGCTTTGAACTAACTGAGAGCACCGTGGCATTTGTGTTCTACGGGACTCTCTGTCACCTTTTTCTTTTTTTATATAGAAACTAAACTCATTTTCCTTGCAAATAGGTGCACCGGGTTTTTCTTTTTTTAGAGGATTGTTTTTTCTTGTCTGCTTGTCAAGAGGTCTTGCACTACAGATTTGATGGCCCCAACGTGATCCCAGACCCTCTGCGGTGACAGAGGATTCCTGGCTGCATGTCCCGAGGGACCGCACCCACCAGCAGTGAGCAATCCCCCTTTGCACAAACTGGTGAGGTTTACAGGAGCCGTGTTGTCTGAATTCCTGTCTGCTCTTTGGAGTGGGGCGCTGCTCTCGGATTGCGCAGGCCGGTGATGGGACCCTGTGATGGAGGAACTCGGGAGAGCACATAGATGTAAGTGCACCCTTTGCGGCAGAAAACAATGCGGCTGTTGGGTGTGAGAGTGCTGGGGAATTTGAGAGAACGTTGAGACTGAAGTGGGTGTGGAGTAGAGAGACCACGTGGCATTATTATTGTGTTTTGATTTTTCATTATATGAGGTATAAGGATAAAAGGGGTAACGGGTTTCTCTCCGATTGGCGGGAGAAGACAGCGCTGTACAACTAAAAAGGAAAAGAGGAATAAGGGTAGAGATCCCATGTATTGAGAGAGCGTGGGATCTCTCCACCTGATATGAAGGGGGTGTGAGGACGAAAAGTAGTTTGTGGTGTTTTTTTATTGGTGTTTTTACTGTGGTGGTGCGGACTGAGGTGGGGTCCAGTTTTGTTGTGTATATATATATATATATGTATATATATATATATATATATATTGAGTTGAAGTGAGGTATAGGTGTGGATGAATGGTGTAAGGGTTTGTGGGATATAGTGGGGGAGACAATAGTGAGGTGAGTATGTGAAGTGTGACGAAGGGGAAAGGCACAGTATTGGAAACAGGACCAGAGCCTAGATTAACAAAGTATGCAATATTTGAGTAGTGGTAGTAAAAATGGAGCCATCAACCCCATTGGCGTATATGTGCTCGGCTCTCCTTCTGTATCGGGAGAAGATAATTAAATATCATAAAGAGCGTGTGACCGAGGTGAGAGGGGGCATGTATAAACCATGGCCAGAACAGGGCACAAACAACAAGGAGGTTCAAGATCACATGTATACCCTTCTAGCAGGAAAGTATAAGGGGACGAAGTTACAAAACAGAAAGGAGGTGTTGGAACTATGGAAAATGGTGGAGGATTTAGAAAATGCCCCCCCTGACCCTGCCAAGATAGTGAGCGGGCCACCCTTACGAGTGTCCCGACCCCAAGCAAGTCCACCACCCCGAATGTTCAGGGGCCCTCCGTCCCACCAACTATAGCACAGCAAACGTATCCTCCTTCACTAGTGTGCTATCCCACACGTGCAGAGTTGGGGTACATAAGTCTGACCTATGTCTTGCTGCCTGTCACCACTCCTACTTCTACATCGGCCCAGTAACAGAATCTTCCGAACCCCATAGCATCTGCAGCCACTCAAGCTCAAGAGCGTAGGGAACTAGAGCAGAGCCACAGAAGGAGTTAGAGGAGGGGTTTAAAAGGAAGAGCTAGCGAGACTGAAGTTACATAGAGGAGATGGACAGAGAGCGCTTATTGCGACAGAGGAATGGATAGCGGGGGACATTCTGTTCAGAATTGACAGCAAAGTGATCAAGGATGTGCATGTGGAGAGAGAAGGTGATGGACAGTATTGTGAAAGACACCATAGGAGTAGGCCACGGGTCGGATGTTTAGATTAAGAGTCGGTTCGGCCCGACGTGGATATAGGCGCAGGTGCATAAAAGGAAGAGTGGGACACAGTGGATGGTCTGAGTGAACCCGCCCACTATATAACCGCAGATCATTTTTAGTCAGGTGCCACTCCAAGAGAAGAACAAGGGGAGACTGGCCCCAGCCAAATTACTCTCTTCGTAATTACCCTCCACAAAATGTATCCTATCCTCTGCCTGATCAAGGGGCTCCTCCTATATCGAACTTATTAGAGATGCGGAGGAGAGCATATAGACGGTAAGTAATCCTATGGCCGTTTTCAATATTTCTTCCAAAACAGTGACTCAGGATGATCTGAACATCCTAGAAAAGAGGTTTTCTTTTATTCACATGTAGAATCCAACTAGTATGCATGTAGAAGTAGAACTCTGTAGGTTCTTCTGCAAAGTCAGATTGAAGGACTTCTTTGGTTCTAGTTCAGACAAGGTCACTGCCATTGAATGGGAGCCCCTTTTAGACCAAAGTCTACTTTTATACGAGCAAATCATATGGTTTCCAAAGAGAATTTAATTCTATCTGTGTTTGTACTGAAATTAAACAGAGATCTAGTTTCAATGTTAATAGAGCAGAGTGGGACCAGCATTTTCAATTTTTTTTTTTTTTTTTTTTTTTATTGAAACGTCAGCCATGGTATCACAACTAAAAGAAAAGTTGGACAACCATAACTTTTGTTACATAGAAGACAAAACTGTTCTTCAAAGGGACGTCTTACAATCAAGTAACTAGATGTACTTGCAGACGTATACAGCCTCCAAGGTTACATTTACGTACCCAGAAATTTTATTAGTTAGTGGAATCATTAATCAATTAATAATTGATTTTTGCCTCATGACTTAAGAAAATGGAGTCCAAGAAGTTAACAATGGCACATGTGAGTTGGATGTCATGACCAGAAATTGCCCGACACCACCAATTGGCCATGTCGTTGTCCAGAGGAGCATATTTCCCAAGATGACATTGTCGTTGGATTTTCAATTACATAACAATGATTCTTTAGAGACCAAAAAAATCATACAAGGGTGGCAGAATTGTGATTTGGGATGCTGAGAAATATGATCTTGAGCTATTGAGGCAATTAAACAATGCGCAGTGCTACCGAACACTCAGAGGCAACCCCACCTGCACCATACAGAAAGAGATAGTCCAGATACCACAGGCAGGATTTTATCCTTCAGTAAGAAAGAATTCAATTTCCTTATTCCTGGAAAACTGTGTACCCCTTTATTTTATGTACTACCCAAAGTACACCAGCACCCACTTAATTCACCGGGGAGACCCTTAGTGTCTTTATGGCGTTCCATCTTAAAACTCATTGGTCACTTTGGGGATTTTTTTCTTAAACACTTAAAGTCTTCTACTTATCTAGCAGATACAACAAATATGATGAATCAAGTAGAAGGGGTCTTTTGTGATTCTACATCAGATTTGCTTATCACCATTGATGTCGAATCATTATATTCTAATATTCTAAAAAGGGAATCTCTACCTATCATGAACTGTTTTCTAGAAGAGAGAGAGAGACCCATTGGAGTACCCAGTGATTTATTGGTTGAAATGTTGTAAAATGTGTCGACTAAAAACGTTTTCCGATTCAAGAATTCATACTATATGGAAATAAAGGGTACACCAATGGGAGCAGTGTTTGCTTGCAATTTTGCCAACTTATATATGTGGAAATTCAAACAGCTGTACATATTGACAACCAACTATCCATATAGGTTGGCTCTCAAATTCTATAAACAAAACATTGATGACGTTTTCATAATTTGGGACTTTGCCAAAGGGGATATTACCTTATTGCATGGTTGGATTAACACAATGAATCAGAATTTTAGGTTTTATATGCAATATAATGAAAAACAGATTGTGTTCCTTGATTTACTCCTTAAAGAAGATGGCATCCATTTAGTGGTGGATTTATTCTGTAAAGAAACTGATCGCAACACCATCTTGCATTACGAGAGCTTTCATCTACAAGCATTGCGTAACAATATCCCCTATGGTCCATTTTTAAGAGCAACACGCAACTGCACCAATTTGAACGACTTTACCATGATCATTGGTATTGTGATGTGTACTGCACCCACGTTTGCACATGTATAATAATTGTATAAAACTGTATGCTTAGTCTGTGAAGCAAGTTTTGCACAGAAATTATGTTTACTTAAGGAGGGTTCTAATGATTCTTCATCTGGCACCTTGCGCTTCCATAGTGTATTTAACATATTGTCCTGTGAGGGGCGCTGTTGTGTGCCGTTAAAAATGGCCACCCGAATCGAGAGCTCCGTAGCCTACAAAACCCTGATTGAATAATCCTGCGGACCTCCTCTGTGCCTAACATTTTCCAGCTGAGTTATACAGATCGGAAAGTACCAGGAACATCCTCTGTGACTTTCAGCCCGAAACGCACCCTGGATCGGGCGAAAACGGCACCTAGACCCTCCGCCTGGGAACACCAACAGCTGACATACTGCTCGACAAGCTGAGTGCATGGACCGTGCATGCACTAGCCCGCTTCCCGACAACAGCCCAACTCCTTCACAGAGGACCGCGGGAGGGACCCCCCAGAGCCGCATCCCATCTGGCCCCACACGACACGTCTACAAACGGAAAGCAGCAAGGTACGTGGGGCCAACTGCGAGGGTGCCTGAACGGATTCACACAGCAGCAGTGAATTCAAACACCCAACCGCAATGAACCCCTGGGGACGGCATATTGCCCCACCACCCACACAGTGCAAATAACTCACCAGGGGGCAACCACCCAATACAATAACGTGTGGGCCGGCACCACGGGCAAATGTGATTCCTCTCCCCCTCACCAATACAACAAAGGCTGTATCATCCAGGAACAGGCTACCCAGCCCTCTTGTGCCATTGTTAAACACTGAACAACTACAACAACCATAGTGGGATACAACCTCACAAGACTCCTGGGGCCACCTGTAACACAGCCACCCCCAGCTAAAGCATCTCCCACTTAAGTGCCAGATTTCCATCCTGGCCTGTACCCACTGAGCTACAGGAGAGTGCAAACATCCGCTCATCTCATCCTACTGCACTATCCCCCCACCCCTCATAGGGGCTCGACACCAACGCAATCAAACGACTGGCGCCTAAACAACTTCGTGCAGCCAACGCCTGACATCCCAAGATGACGGGGGGAGCAAAAAGCAAGACAAAAGACCTGATGGATGCATTTGCTAACACCACAAATATGGAACAAGCAGTAATCTGATCACTTTCACCAGAGAGCCCCACGGCGGAACCTCCTGAACAGTGCATGGCCCTCTAAATGGCGGCAATGGAAAAGGGGTTCGCCGCCATTAAAAACAAACTTGATGATATAGGGGACAACATAGCGTCCATTCGAGCCGACATATGAACAGTAAATGCCAGAGTCTCCGAGGCGGAAGAATGGGTGAGCACCCTTGAAGACACGACCATCTCACAAGGCAAAGCTATTGAGGGCATACACAAAGACATCAGAACCCTACGCCCAAATGCAAGGACCTTGAATCCCGATTATGGCGCAACAACATTCAAGTGGTCGGGATCGCAGAAGCCAAACTCAACATGCCAATGGAACAATTCCTCGAAGGAGTCCTCCACAAACTATTCCCAGGCACCCAATTCTCAAACCAATTTCCTATTGAAAGAGCCCACAGAGCATTGGCCCCCCCACCGAAAACTGGCGCTCCAGCCCAAACTGTCATAGCTCACTTGCTAAATTACCGAGACGAAACCTAATCCTAAAACAGGCACAAGAAAAGGCCCCCCTGATATACGACTCCAATCGGATTCACAGGGGTACAATCAGCTAGACGTCCATTCGACCAGGTGAAAAAACTACTCAGGGAAAGAAAGATTGTCTACGCTATGCTGTTTCCCACTAAACTTCGAATTCAACACTCTGGCAGGATCCAGTTTTTTGAAACACCGGAAGATGCTCTAGCATACATCGAAAGGAATATCCCCTCCACCACCGGGGATACTTGAATGAGGCAATGCACAAACAAATACTCAGAGGCTCAGTCTGGATCCCAGATGTAGACCCAAAACTGATAAGACATAGTAGAGGCCCCTAACATCCTTAGAGGCTACTGTCTCAGGCGCGGAAACGGACTGCACCGCCCCCATTGTTGCAAAATTGCAGTTGACAAGTTGGGATAAACAGCCTGATTGGGGGGATAGTGAGGGAGGGGGGAGAACACATAGCAGGCCTGTTGCCTGCGGAAAAGAAGACCCATCGCGACAGAAGTCTAGTTGCCCTACTCCAGAAATGAAGAAAACACAAAAGAGAAGAGAACCAAGTTGGGGAAAAGTTGTTATAGTTAATAGTTGTAGTTGTTATAATAAAACAAAAAGAAACCTGGCATCAACACAGAACGAGGGGAAACATCACATCACCGAAGACGCAATGGCCTGGAAAGTTCTCTTGAATGGCATCACAGCAAATAACAAAAAGCACTAGACTCCTCTCCTGGAATGTCAGGGGTTACTCAACCCAATCAAGGCCAGGAAAATCCTAGCATATGCCAATAGACACAAAATCGACATCCTAATGTTTTATTTTTTATTTTTTTATTTTTATTTGATTTAGCTGTAAAAACAGCCTTTCAAAGCTTACAAACAAAACATCCTACTGTTACAAGAGACTCATACCACTGAACACATTTCTGTCTCGTTTGGCCGCTCCTGGGGCCCACAAGTCTTCACTATGAACTATTCGACACAGTCAAGAGGAGTACTGACGTTGGTCCATCGTAGACTGGTGCTCCTGGTGACTAAATCCAAAGTGGACACAGAAGGCAGATTTGTGATACTATGGGGCACGCTACAAGGACAAGACACAATCATAATCAACACATATGGACCTAATATTGACACACCAGAATTCTATCAACAGATCATCACACTAATAACACCAACGGAAGAGGTGGGAGTGATATGGGGAAGAGATATTAACACCATCCTGGACCCCTCACTCGACAGAACATCCACTGCTCAACGAATGGAAACCAAAGCAGCACTCACTATGAAACAAGCCATGATCTTACTACCACTTCCGATGCATGGAGGGAACTACACCCTCTTACCAGAGACTACACAGTCCACTCATATGTCCACGGGTCGAGCTCTAGAATCGACTACTGGCTCTGCTCCACCAACCGCATCCCAGACATGAGGGAATGCACTACACTGCCTAGGACCCTATCAGATGTTGGATGTTCAGGTGGAGCCACCAGAGCCAGACCACCGCCTATGGAGAATGCCACCAGACCTCCTCCGAGATGACTCGCTTCTGGAACCACTCTGAATTAAAGTGGCTGAATTCTTCGAACGTAATCAAGATTGGGTGAGCTCCCACAATGTGATCTGGGAAACATTCAAAGTGTGGCTTAGAGGACACCTGATATCCAAAGTCCATGGTACACTGCGAGGAATACGTAACCAACTATCTATGTCTGAAGATCACATCAAAGAGGCTGAGGAAGCATACACGAAGTAACCAGGACCAAGAACTCTGACCCCGCTACATAATGCCCTGGCCGAATTTACATCACTAGCAGAACGTGAGGTCTGGTATGTGGCACAACCATTCAAAGCCAGAAAATACAGACAAGGCAATAAATCTGGCAGATGTTAGCTAATTTAATCAAGTCTGAACAGGCTTACAGACAAATCACCAGTATAATGGATGAACAAGGCATAACACATGTAGACCATCTGAGTATTAACAAAGTGTTCCTAAAGTTCTATACCAAACTCTACTCGAATGCGGATGAGGTGTCAACAGAAGAGCTACAAGAATACCTAGATTCCTTTCAACTCCCTGCACTTACCCTGGAGGAGAGAACTTCCTTGGACCTTCCACTGAGCCTAGAAGACTTGAAACAAGCAATCAAAGACATCAGTACAGGCAGGTC